>NC_136806.1:51714887-51879267 GCF_951216825.1 Electrona antarctica
AGAACAAAATAAAAACAAATACAAAGAACAAATTCACATTATAAATCAAAAGAACAAATTCGCAAATCACAGTTCACAGTTATGTACTTGGCAAATTGGCAAGGTATATCTTGATATTCTTTTTTAAAGTAATTTTGTTATGAATTGTAGATAAGATGTTTTTGGGCAGTGCATTCCAGAGAGTTATTGACCTATATATACCAGTGTGTTTAAGACAGTTTGATTTTGGTGTTGTTTTTATTCTTATGTTGCCAGAAGCTGCTCCTCTGGTGTTGTAACCATGTTCAGAAGTCATTTTTAACTGGTGAGCCAAGCTATACGGCTTACCAGTGGAAATAATGTTCCGCAGTAGCATTAGAAGACTCACTGCTAATTTATTTTCAACCATTAGCCATGCCAGATGTTCGTGCATATAACTAATACTTGTCCGGTCCTAATACAGCCTAGTGCCAGACGAGCCGCTTTATTCTGAGCAATCTGCAACTTATTCAAATCAGATTTTGTAGCTGATGACCAGATAACAGGGCAATATTCTAAATGAGACAAAACCAAATAATGAATAACAGATTTCATTATAGAGGGAGTGATGAAAGCAGAACACTTCCTAGTCATACCGATTCCTCTTCCCATTTTGATGACAATATTATTTATATGTTTGGACCAAGATAAAGAGCTATCTATAGTTACTCCCAGAAGTTTTATAGTGTTCACCTGTTCAATTTGTGTGGTGCCAATGACAGTTTTATCTGAGGATTCTTACCCAACATGTGTCTAGATCCAAGCACAATGGCCTTTGTCTTAGAAATATTTAACACCAGCTTGTTACACTCAATCCATTTGTAAATGTCTGCTAAAGCCATATTTAAGGTGTCAGTTACAGCTTGCTCAGATGTAGCTGCGCTATATAATGTTGTGTCGTCAGCATACATAATTGTATTATATAAACAGTAAATCGTTTGTGAAAATTGCACACTATAGACCATTGTGCAATGAGAACAACCCTGAAATAGCACTTAATGTGTTTATGAATCTGCTCATGGAAATAGTAGATAGGCATGCACCATTTAGGAAATGTACTGAGACGGTACTTCCGGCAGTCTTCCGGGTGCTTCAAAACGCCACTGAGCAACTTCCACTGACATGAATAGCTGGGGGGGCGGAGCTTCGCGCCAGTTCAGTCTGTATCCTTTTATATACTCTATGGGTGAGACTCAGGGTCCTTTCCTTACTGAGGGCCAGCCATGAGACAATAGCCTATATGTCGGACTCGTTCTTGATGGGGGTTGGCCTTCATCAGGGCTGCGTATTGTCACCTAATACTCCACATAATCCACAATTTAGGCGTTAAGCAGGCTATGCTCCAGACAGAGCAAGCAAACGAGGTAATACATCTAATAAAATAAAATAAATTAATAATCTGTACATTGAAACTATACACACTATAGGATGCCAGGTCTACAAATGGCCTGGCATCTGTCGACATAACATGCATCTAAATTGCATTTTAGCCTTTGCATAAGCCTGCAAGGTTGTCAAAGCAACGTTTGTGATATTCATGTTGTACAGGGTCTCGAGGCATCAAAGAGGAGAGCGTTTACAGTTTGGTGATCATGAGATATTGCACCACTGCTTTTTCCAGACAACATGATGGTGCTGATGGCGTCATCGTTCTGTCACCTCCAACTCTCGCTAGATCAGTTCACAGCCAAATGGGATGCAGTCGGTGATGATCAGCATCACTAAATCTGAGGCCTTGTTTTTTTTCAGCTGGGTAAGAATCTCAGTCATCTGTGAGAAACATTGGAGTTCCTTTGCGTTGGAAAGGAGCCAATTGAGGTGGTTCAGGCATCTAGTGAGGATGCCCCTAGGACCTATTAAGGGGCATCTTTACTAGATGCCTGAACCACCTCAAGTGAAAAAATAAACATACATTTTCATCGATCTTTTTGTAATGCTACAGGGAGCCACTAGGGGTGTGCTCTAGAGCCGCCTGTTGCAGACCCCTGCCCTAGGTGGCTCTTCAGGGAGTTATTCTAGGCACAGCACGCCCAGCTGGGAAGAGACAATGGTAGCAACATTTTACTATGTCATTAATATACCTTAGAGTTGTTATGTGGAAATAATTTTAAAAAAGTCCCCCCCATTCTGTGTTGCCTAGAACTGGAGGTCTGAAAAAATTATTAACATTATGCAGTACATCTTTCTGATGTCACTGAGATGTACTTCATATTTTGCAGACCTCCAGTTCTAGGCAACACTTTTTTATATTTTTTATATAAGGTATATTAATGACATAATAAAATGTTGAAAATGAGTGGTATATATTCCCCTTTAACATGCACTTCATCGGCTATAGCAGTTTTAAGGATCTGGTTTATTTTCTGAACACTTATAACACTTCAACTTATGTGGATCTCCTCCTTTCTAATAATTGCATTTGCATGCATTAACCAGCCATACTGGCTCTGATCACGACTTGAGGGCACATGCTGACTCAGCAAGCCAATTAAAGGCCAGTGTCTGTGGTCGTACTCCAGTGTCAGTCTGTGGTGTGCCTCGTATAACCCAAGCCCCCCACCCGGGCCCACCGGCCCAAGGATCTCTTGTAGAACCCAAGCCCCCCACCCGGGCCCACCGGCCCCAGGATCTCTCCCCCCGAAGAGGGAGTCGCAAGGCAGCTCTAATGGAGACAACTATTGACCAGTGGCATTTATATTTCATTGAATCGTTAACGGGCTGAATAATTCATTCTTGAGTAATTAACACGGCTCTCTCAATACATAGCAGTCATTTCTCCCTGGATTGAAAACCAGAGTGCACACATCTTCAGTCTGCTGTCGGGAGGAAACCTCATAACTCAATTTTTGAGGGTTTATTTTGGCATAAATCAGTGCTATTGAACACCCTTTACGTCTGTGTGTTGTTTCGAAAATATTGAACCAATGGAAAGTAGTAAAAAGTGCTTTGGACAAAACCTCTTAACTCCATTGGACCCTCAAACTGTCTGCTAAAGCAACTAACTCCACCACCTGGGGGGCTTGGGTTCTCTCATGGAAGTAATTGACAATATATAAAGTTACACCAACTTTGATGAGGCTGTATTGCTTTGTTTTAAAAATATAAGGTTTTCTTTATTTCCTGAAAAATGTATATTTTTCATTTCCCGAAAAATGAACATTTTGGAGTTATGAGGTTTCCTCCCGACAGCAGAGATATATCACTTATGCTTGTTAACATTTTATAGTTACGTAGTTGTTTGGTCTCTATTAAACGACACAAATCATTGGAGTGTTGTCGCTTAGGTTACTGCAGTGTAGGTTTAAACTGTAAAGTTACACAGAAGGCTCCCAGTGTCTGACCGCTGGGCCCATGCAAGACATCCCGTTCACAGAAGGCTCCCAGTGTCTGACCGCTGGGCCCATGCAAGACATCCCGTTCACAGAAGGCTCCCAGTGTCTGACCGCTGGGCCCATGCAAGACATCCCGTTCACAGGCTCCCAGTGTCTGACCGCTGGGCCCATGCAAGACATCCCGTTCACAGACTCCCAGTGTCTGACCGCTGGGCCCATGCAAGACATCCCGTTCACAGGCTCCCAGTGTCTGACCGCTGGGCCCATGCAAGACATCCCGTTCACAGGCTCACAGTGTCTGACCGCTGGGCCCATGCAAGACATCCCGTTCACAGGCTCCCAGTGTCTGACCGCTGGGCCCATGCAAGACATCCCGTTCACAGACTCCCAGTGTCTGACCGCTGGGCCCATGCCAGACATCCCGTTCACAGACTCCAAATCTTTCACCCAACCTCCAAAAACACATTTCCACATGCAGGAAAATGTCATTCAGGCCTCTTCTGTTAGTAAGACAGATTTTCTGTTTTTATGGTACGCCACCTAAGGGTCTGTTTTGTTTGCTTTGTATTTGTTTTTTGTAGGGATCAATTACGTATGTAAATTTGCATCTTTGCTAAATCCGGTTTATTTACATTACATTGATTGTAGACTATTGTTCATTAATATGCAGCATCCTGTCAAAATAAACAAAGTAAAGTATAAGTCCCCCCAAATTTAGCATCAAATATGGGGATGACAGAACTGCAGTCACACCCCCCCCCGCCCCCAAATAAGGAGTTCCACACAGTATCCGGATCGTCATGTCTTTGTTTCTTTTTAATACAATGGATTGACATATTGATTCTGTCCAGATACAGATACATCCAATACCATAAAGCCATTTACAGGTTTGTTCTTTGTCTCCGAACAGAGGCACAGACAGACAGACTGTCACTGCTAGGGACATGCTATCCAGCAGGGATGGATTAATGGATGGACGGATGGATGGATGGATGGATGGACGGACGGATGGATGGATGGATGGATGGATGCAGGATGGATGGATGGATGGATGGATGGATGGATGGATGGATGGACGGACGGATGGATGGATGGATGCAGGATGGATGGACGGACGGACGGACAGGCAGAAAAACGAAAGGACATTTGGATAGAATATAGAGGAACAGTCTTGACAGTGACAGTTTATTTTCAGTGCGACGTCTCTTTACTCTCCCACTCTCTGTCATCATCTGTCAGTCACACATCTTGAGCGCAGCTGAATCTGTTCCAGCTCAAATGTGATTTAATAGGCATTACTTCTAGGCACTACAATGGGGCATCGATGCAGAGTACTATAGAACAGTATAAGAACTCTGATGCTTGCTCCATGCTATTGATTGTTAAATGTATAGTATAGCCTATAGTTGCTGCTCCTGGGCTGTGGGGAATACATATGGGGGCTTATTGGCAGGGACGTGCACACATAGACATCACAGGGGGCTTCAGCCCCTGCCCTTTTACCCGTCTGTAAAACAACTGCCCTTTCCACACCACGAATGTAGCATTTACTGTGGTGAAAGAAATGCAAACGTCCTCCTCTCCATGCCAGCATTCAGGAGAATTGCTTTTTTTCCCGAAGTCTCCTGAACTTGAACGCAGCATTTTGCGTTGAACTAGAACTAATTTGTTTTCGAAATCCATGTCGTTACACCGCATCTCCACTAGTTAAAGACTGCTGGGTTGCGCCCCGAAAAGAGCTGATCTAAAAGCTCTCAGCGTGTCACAGCGTGGCGCGTTGTGAGCTTGTAGATCTGCTATTTTCACTATTTTTGTCTTAAGGGGATTTCAGCCCCTTGCCTCCATAACACTCTCTGCACGTCCCTGCTTATAGAGCGTCGCAGTCCCGCCCCCTGTTGTAACCTGCCGTTTTTCTTCTTCTTTCTAATTCTTTTTTTGGCCCAAAAATGGTGTTTGTTGTCATGACTTTCCACGACAAGAGTTGGCTTTGTACGACGCTTAAAAGGTCTTTAAATAAATACATTTTGAAAAGTCTATGAGGAAAATGAACGGAGAATCATTTCCTGGGCCCTGGTAGGGGGTGGGACTGCGACGCTCTATTGGGGTATTGTGAGGATGGAACTCTGAGGCCTTTGGCTTCATGCCTTTTTCACAGCCTCATCAAGGCTCTCTGCAGGGACCCCTTGTCATTTATGGGGGGGCTTATAGCCTGTGCCTGCGCAGTAAAATATTAATGTAGCTGCTGTTGGAAATGTGTGCAGGGCTCAGACGTGACCAGCATAGTGTCATGGACAATGATTCAGTAACAATAATGTACTCCTAACTCAGTCACTGCTGTCATATGTTCAAGCATTGGATCTTCAGATTGTTATGATAAAAGGGATGTCTAAGTCTAAACTACTACATTTTGGTGTTAGCTCTTGTTATGTTACATGCTTTTATTTGCCATGTTTTAGCGCCTTCTACAGGCTGACAAGGGAATGTAACCTTATTTTCTGATGTCTTTGATTATTAGAGGTCACTCATCATGACCTCAGGTCAGGTCAATCAAGAGTGCATTAGCTGCACCTGCAGTACTAATCAAGGGTTTATAAACCACGCCTTGTCAGTTTAGAGAGAAAAAAGGGACTGCTCTGTATTCTACACACACACTGACTGTGTGGACCTCACAGAAGCTTTGTTTGTGAGTACTTTTGGAATGTTGGTGTTTTGTGTATGCTTATAGTTATGCTTATAAAAAAAGAGACAATTCATGCGACTTTATTTCATCGTGCTTTTGTTAGATTAAAAACATTTGCAGTTTATTGATGCCAGATAAATCAATCTTTGTATTTTGCATTGCTGTCATAGTACATTGAATTTCATGTATGTCAGATAAGTTTTTGGCATGCTTCTTTTTTCTGTATTTACAGTTTCACACTTATCCTTTATTAAACGACATTTTAACCTGAAGAAGACGAGTGTTTGTGCTATCTGGTGATGCGTACACATGCTCAGCTGCCAGAATAGCTCTGCTTTGGAGAAAGAAAGAGAGAAATAAATAGATTCATGTTATTTATTTAGCCACTACATCACAAGCATGAGATTGCTTTAGCCTTGCGTTGGGTGTAAGTAAGCACACCTGGGATTCCATGCACGGCCAAAAGCCGATGTCTGCCAGCGTCTCTTCCCGGGTTTTTAAGACAGCTGGTGGATGGAAATGAAGCTCCACCCACGCGGCAGAATGCCGCCTCGGCCAGATTCCCGGAAGAGCTTTATTTCCATCCACCATGCTGTCTGAAAACCCGGAAGAGCCACGAGCAACTTTTGGCATCTTTGTGACGCTAAGGTGTGCCTGCGCTGTCTGCCAGACTGGTCACATGGGATCGATCAGTCTGTCTGGCAACACCGGATAGAAATTGCCAGCAGGACATAATCCTGTCAATCCCACAGACAGAATAATCTGAATTGTCAACCAACACCCACCAGGGGGCAGCAACAACAACGGTGTGTCAGATGATGACCCAGTGGTGATGAGGGACTGCCATGCATGTTCATGCAATTGACCTTATGCACACTGCTGCCAAGCTGTACGAACAGCTTGAATTATCCTCTTTCTATCTCCAAAGTCTTTGTTTCATAAAAATCCACTGTAGACATATGTGATGAGCTACTCCTCTTCGATGTCTCCCTTTTGACTGATACCTGTCCATTCAAACTCTAGACGGGCCCGCCCCAAAGTCATTAGCGCAGCCGGCGAAAAGTAGAGTTCTCAACAGGCCCAAAAACGAAGGCCCTACCTGGGCTGGCCCGAGGCTGGCCGAGGCCCCGCCTGTCTAACTAATTAGCACACATTTTACGCCCTATACCTGGCCCAAAAATGTAAAAAAAAACAACAACAAAAACACCTGTGTGAAGTGAGGGGCGCTCTTATCATCATACATCATCTCATTCCGGCCCAATCACAATTTGCGTCATCAATGTTTGTTTGTGTTACTCAAAATCGTCCATTCATTGTCAATGGGCATTTAATGTTTTAATCCTCGCCTCCAGAGTAGGGAAGGAATTAGTTGGTATCCCAATTCGGTATTCAAAATGTCAGATCCTGTGTCTAGCTGAGACATGACCTTTGGCACGACCTAAATGTCTCAATAGAAGAGCAGGGAGACGGGGAGTTAAAAGTTATACTGTATTAACATACTGTACAGAGTGGACAAAATTTTAATGTATTCATAAAAAAACAGTTGCATATTTTAATCTGGCCTCACAATCCTCTAAACCACAGCAGTCTCTTCCTGTTGGTAGTAATTTCTGTCTCTCTTTTATCGTTGTCTCTCTTGCGCAGTTTGGTAATTTGGAAAGAACTATGATTTGGATGTTCGAACCTGTACCTCGACTAAGTTAGCTTGTCTTTGGGGTTTACTAGGATGACATTCAACTGATGCACCGATATATCCGGGGGGGGGGGTCAGCAGGGACGGCTCCAGGGGGGGCGTCGCTGGGCATCAGAGGATGAGTGCTGTAGCTAATTACTCATAGCTGTGACTCTTGTGAACAGCAGTAACTGTTTGGCATGAACTCAGGTCCTTTGGCCATGTGTAAATTGTGTTTCTGTGGACAGTGTACACACACACACACACACACACACACACGGATCAGTCAGAAGCAGTTTGCAGAAGCCTCAAGCTGCAGGCCACGTATCAGGCTGGTGGTGATACAGAGGTTGCAGTGGTTTTATCATCATCGGCCTCATCACTTTTCCTCCTACATAATCAGCCCACTGGTATAGTCTCAAGATGAGGAGCTGCTCACTGTCTCTGTGCATTAACCCATTTTGGCGGGAACCCCTTTTGGTGTTTTAACCATGATGTTACTTTAACTATTGAAAAATAGCAGATCTACAAGCTCATAGCGCGGCACCGAGTGCTGCGCTACGTGTGTGTGTGTGTGTGTGTGTGTGTGTGTGTGTGTGTGTGTGTGTGTGTGTGTGTGTGTGTGTGTGTGTGTGTGTGTGTGTGTGTGTGTGTGTGTGTGTGTGTGTGTGTGTGTGTGTGTGTGTGTGTGTGTGTGTGTGTGTGTGTGTGTGTGTGTGTGTGTGTGTGTGTGTGTGTGTGTGTGTGTGTGTGTGTGTGTGTGTGTGTGTGTGAGTGAATTCACAGTGAACATTTTTAATGCAAATATTTGCTTCTGGGAGGTCCCTGGAACAACACATTTTCAGATGGGGGTCGGCGGCCAATTACATATATATTTGGGGGTCCCTGACATGAAAATGTTTTAGAACCACTGACATATAAACATGAGGGGGTCGGCTGAAGTGAGACAGAAATTACAGTTTTCCAGATACAGATCTCATCTTCTGAGAGACTGAAACTTCCGACTCCTTTACATGACCGCAGAAATTCACTCACCAACAAGAGATGACATAAGAGATTATGCATTATGGGGAGATATATGCCATAATTATGTTGAAAAAGAATAATTTCGGGAAAAACGTGAGGATTGATTGGTTGATTGAACACGTTATTAGAAAGTTTCGAAAACAGTACGGAAGTACAGTTGGTCTAGTAAACAAACACACCCAAAGGCATTTTTCAATATCGATAGCAGTGCCAGACCAACAACATACGGAACACACACACCTCATGTCTAAAACTTTTCAGGATTCAAATTAAAAAATTCGCTTTGCACCGCGTTTTGAGCTTGTCGATCCACTACTTTTTATGCTTTTGCGTGACGCTGTAGCATGATCAAATATATTATAGGGTGTTAATTATTTTTACCATTGAGCTCAGGGGATAAATTCAGTATTTTAGCCGTGACGTGAGCGCCCCCTCCATACTTCCGGGTCCTACTTTTGTGTCGCTTTTGTGTCCCCATAGAGTTATACTGTGACGCGCCGTCGGACTAAATCTGAGACAAAAACAACCACGAAAGTCTCATTTTACCGCTTTCCTCACAACAAAGCAACTGCTCTCCCAAATCTGGCTGTGACAGGCCGTCTGCCCCACACTGGATACTATCGCCATTTTATTTCATTGTGTCTACTGTCACTAAATCCTCATTAATGCAAACTAGATTCAACATACTCAAGCCTGCACACATTCTAAATATGCCCCCGAAATATTGTACTGAGCAAATGGACTGTTACCACCTTCAATAATGATGATAATAGTCTTTATTGTCTCCACATCATATATTTTTTTTGTACAAAACATTAATAATTCTACTCGAGTTGGAAGCATTAAGACCCATTTGAACCCTCAATGGCTTCCTTTCTGAAAAATAACGTCATTGTAAAAAGATTCACACGTTTAGATATTCTATTTACAATGAGATGCGGATGGGAGCACTACAAAATGATGTCTGACTTAAATACTGAATTGATCAGCAGGTCAAATTTCGTGTCAGATCCTGTGTCTATGTGAGACATGACCTTTGACACGATATAAATGTCCCAATAGAGCACCGAAGTCTGACGTCAATATCGGTAGAGGGCGCAAAGCCACATGTTCGTGTACTTTTTATTTGCATTGTAATCCCCATAGGGGGATTTTAGATCGCCTCATATAAGAACTGTTTGAAAAATAAACATGTCATCCCGGCCGTTTCACTCACATGGATATGAAGAATCAACTGACTGAGAGAAAATGTTACTGCTGCTGAATTAGTAAAATTTTCGCTAGAGACCGACGGTATCAAATATGACCGACTGACTGACCGACACAGAGACACCTCCCCAACAATAACGCCGAGACAGCTTGTTTATTTTTGGACCACAATGCTTATACGAGACGATTTTAAGAGGACCCCATGTTGTTCTCCATAGAGAAATGACTTCCGTGAACCAGGCAGAACCAGGGGATGAGCGAGTGACGTCAGGACTTCGGCGCTCCTATAGAAGAGCAGGGAGACGAAATACAACCACCCCAATTGTATAAGTTATATTGTTAACAAATTGTCAATTTATTCATTAAAAGTTCAGTTACATAGTGAGCCTTTAAGACTACATTAAGTACAGTACTTGCGTAAATGTACCTAGTTACTTTCCGGCAGTGACGGAAGAAGCAGCCATTTTGAGCAGGCCCACTGAATGTTTTTCTTCAAGGCACACATGACAGTGTGTGTGGGTGATTTGGTCTATTTCAGTCAGTCTGAGACCTTAGGAATCAGAAGTGCTGTGGTTGATTAAAAAATCACACCCGTGTGAACTGAGTGGTGTAAGGTCTTATATAGACTGATCAACTGTGGTCTGACGTAATGTCTGACGTAATGAAATCACACCCGTGTGAACTGGGTGACCATAGCAACCATGCTAATTTTTTGGTACGAACAGACAGACAGACAGACACGTAAACTAACAAAGCCAGTTGTAGGAGTGGTTTACACCACTCAAAAAAAGACGGTAAACTATGAGAGATGGTCATGTTTTCTCTTTATGAAGACCGTAATAATGGCGACCGGACCCATTTCACCAGACCCGTTGTGAGCGTGTAATATCAACAGGGATTCTCTTCTGATACAGTATATCGTTACTGTCGGCCAGAAAACTCCTATTCTCTATATTCTAACTTTGTGTTTTGGTAAATTGACGCCCTACTTGATCATACGACAACGTCACACACAGCGTCTTGAACTTGTAGATTTGCTACTTTTTTAACCCATTTTGGGGCGGGAACCCCTTTTGTGTTATGCTTTAGCTATTGAAAAAGCCACTCGGTGGCGCGCTATGAACTTGTAGGTCTGCTATTTTTGAAAAATCAAAGAACGACGGACATAAACGTAGCTTTTTCAGAAAACTGTCAGGATGTAGAAGACATTTTTAGAATCTGCTATTTTTGAAAAATCGAAGAACGACGGACATAGAAAGGTAGCTTTTTCAGAAAACTGCCAGGATGTAGAAGACATTTTTAGAATCTGATCTCAGGCCTAAATGGGTTAATTTGAATCCTGGAAAGTAAGAGTTTTGGATGTATGCTGTTTCCCAGCGACATAGATGGTACAGACTAGTCTAAAAAGAAGCAATGCAGGCTTCAAAGCAAGCACCTTGCTCCTCCAACACCACCACCTCGTCTCTAGATATTGTCATTGACATTAAAGTGATATTTGAAAGAGAGCGACTCCCACTGTTAATTACTGCTCCAGTCATTCCTGCCATCTGAAAGGCTAATGTTCTGCACCCACCCCACCCCCTCACTCCTTCCATTGCATGCATCCCACCCACCGAACCAAACACCCTGACATTTCAACAATCGTCTTGGTATGTTGCCAAAGACGGCAAAAGGGAACACTTTGCTTTTGAACTGCCTCACATCGCTGGTCGCGGTCCAAATGGAGCTGTTGGAGACCGATCAGATGAAATCCAGCCAATGTAAACAGGCAACAGGGTTGCTGTTTAGAATCCATCGTATATTTGTGTTAATTCCGGGAGCAGTGCTATAATAAATGACCCAACGCATTACTGTTACATTATAGCGTGTCCTTTTGATTCAAGGCACAAATCCTTCAGTCCACTGGTCCAGTAGAAAGTAGAAACCCTTGCATAGTTCAAGGTTGAAGGTTGTGCTTTATTGTTACATCTTGTGTACAGGTACATAAGAGTAAAACTTATTTTTGTTTGGCTTCCTTCAGACAATGCAGCAGCAAAAATATAATACGACATCAAAACAGCAAAACACAGCAAACAAAATAGAATATAGAGTGCAAAAAAGAGCAAACAAGAGTAGAAAAAGAGTATCATATGTACATGTGCATGTTTTCCTTGTAGTAGGACAATTATTATTATTATAGTATTATTTTATTATTATTATTATTTTTTTTACTTCACAGTAGACTATGTTCAATAAATATACAACAAAAAAGTTTTAGAGAGGTGCAATTCGAGCTTAATAGTGCGGGGCGAGGGCAAAGGTGCGGGGCAAAGGTTGGGGGGGGGGTGGGGGTGGGGGTCGGGGGGGTGCTAGCGTTTTCCTTTTCCCTGATACGCTTTGGTTTTTAAAAGTTCGTTCATG
Organism: Electrona antarctica; assembly: GCF_951216825.1. Taxonomy (NCBI): domain Eukaryota; kingdom Metazoa; phylum Chordata; class Actinopteri; order Myctophiformes; family Myctophidae; genus Electrona; species Electrona antarctica. Next base: position 51,727,225 of record NC_136806.1, read on the forward strand.
TATCTGATTGTTCGGGGAAAGTGTAGTGAGTGCATAGTGCATAGTGTAGTGAATCAAGTAGCTATAGCCTACTTCATGTGTTCTTAAGTAGGATCAACTGGAACTGAAGTAGATGTACATACTACAGTGTGCCCTGGAAGTGCAGCACCAATACAGGTTCACTATTTCACACATTAATAGCTATTGGTTAAACTTCTTGAACAAAGGAAATATCAGACCCGTCTGAATAAAAGTGAGTGGTACTGTACTGTACTGTACTGTACTGTACTGTACTGTACTGTACTGTACACTCTCGTGCTCGGACAGACAGACACAGGGACACACAGTTGTCTATAGGAGTGGTTGCACCACTCAAAAAAAAAAAGAATGTTCCCTTGCAAGAACTCATGTGAAGTTGCAATACTGAATTTATCCGTGCCTACCGTTGTCTATAGGATGACCCATAAACATGGCACTGTATAATAATTTAATGAACACATATAGGATATACTGTAACAACTTTAAGCCCAATGTTCTGTTGCCCTCCCGTCCCTCCACTGATCCTGGTGGTGTGTGTGTGTGCCGTGATGCGACCGCTGGCGGCTCCGAGATGTTCAGCCACCGTTAACTGAAAAGTGGAGCTGATCCCTCCCATATCCCTCCTGGACAGAAACTGCCCGTAAAGATCACCGTTTTCCTACTACATGTCAAACACGAGTCGGCTGAACGCTGCAGTGCACAGAGTGTGTGGACTAGGACCCTCGAGAGGCTCTCACTGGTGTATGGGTCCCTTTTATTATTGGGGACTAGGACCCTAGTCTAGAGGCTCTCACTGGTGTATGGGTCCCTTTTATTATTGGGGACTAGGACCCTCTAGACTAGAGGCTCTCACTGGTGTATGGGTCCCTTTTTATTATTGGGGACTAGGACCCTAGTCTAGAGGCTCTCACTGGTGTATGGGTCCCTTTTATTATTGGGGACTAGGACCCTAGTCTAGAGGCTCTCACTGGTGTATGGGTCCCTTTTATTATTGGGGACTAGGACCCTCTAGACTAGAGGCTCTCACTGGTGTATGTTTTATTATTGTCTCCACCAGGCCGAAGGCATTGGGAGAGAGTATGTTTTGCCGTCCGTCCGTCCGTCCGTCCGTCCGTCCGTCCGTCCGTCCGTCCGTCCGTCCTTCCGTCCGTCCGTCCATTACCAGCTAATCTCCGGCACCGTTAACCCATTTAGACCATTCTACAAATGCCTTCTAAATTCGGACAGTTTTCTGAAAAACCCTATGTTTCCATATCAGTGGTTCTCAAACATTTTCATGTCGAGGACCCCCAAGATTATATGTAATTGGCCGCCGACCCCCATCTGAAAATATGTAGTTCCAGGGACCCGCCCCCAGAAGCAAAGATTTGAGTTTAAAAACGTTCGCTCTGAAAGAATATATATATTCAAAGATTTGTGCCACATTTTCACGATTTTTCAAAAATAGCAGACCTACAAGCTCGTAGAGCGGCACTCGGTGCCGCGCGGCACTATGAGCTTGTAGATCTGCTATTTTTCAATAGCTAAAGTATAACGTAATGCTTGAAACACCAAAAGGGGTTCCCGCCCAAAATTGGTTTTAACCCGGTCGATTCCAAACTTTGCGCAAACTTCCTGGATGCCAACGACGAACCTCTGCCCCAAATTCTCCAGAGCGGCCTGTTATAGCGCCACCATGAGGCACATTTTCACATTTTTACCTATAACTACACCGATCCGCGTAAAACGTTGAATGCACACTCCCTAGAGACCAAGGAAAAACCTTTGCCCTGCATTTTTCACATGCCTTTTATAGTTGCGGTATTATTTCAAAACATTAAAAAGAAAAATTCCCCAAAAAGCTAATATTTTCATGAATTCAAAACAAATTCAAAGAGTTTTTCTCCAGTAATTTAAAAAAATGAATAAAAAAACGTTATCTTAAGCCCAATTTTGGATAAAATAGCCAATCTAGATGTGTTGTGATCTTGAAGGTTTTTGAGGGGCGCTAGGCCCTCCTATATCCAGGTTTTAGTGTTTGTGCACAAACTGTGTCCTACACAAACATTAAATTCCCATTGACAATGAATGGTAAGGGGTTGACACTATGCCAGTCTAACCAGTGATCCCACACAGGGGTAAGGGGTTGACACTATGCCAGTCTAACCAGTGATCCCACACAGGGGTAAGGGGTTGACACTATGCCAGTCTAACCACCGATCCCACACAGGGGTAAGGGGTTGACACTATGCCAGTCTAACCACCGATCCCACACAGGGGTAAGGGGTTGACACTATGCCAGTCTAACCAGTGATCCCACACAGGGGTAAGGGGTCGACACTATGCCAGTCTAACCAGTGATCCCACACAGGGGTAAGGGGTTGACACTATGCCAGTCTAACCAGTGCTCCCACACAGGGGTAAGGGGTCGACACTATGCCAGTCTAACCAGTGATCTCACACAGGGGTAAGGGGTTGACACTATGCCAGTCTAACCAGTGATCCCACACAGGGGTAAGGGGTTGACACTATGCCAGTCTAACCACCGATCCCACACAGGGGTAAGGGGTTGACACTATGGCAGGTAAATAACACACACACATTTCATATATACTCTAAGGTCGCAGCGCGAGTGTAAGATCAGTCATTACGACGGCACCAAGGCCCTACAAAATACATTTTCTAAAATCTTATGATTTTAACCCTAACCTCAGTCTTAACCTCATATGAGTCTTAACCGTAAGTCCCCTGACCTCATATCAGTCTTAACCGTAAGTCCCCTGACCTCATATCAGTCTTAACCGGTCACGTAAGTCCCCTAACCTCATATCAGTCTTAACCGTAAGTCCCCTAACCTCATATCAGTCTTAACCGTAAGTCCCCTAACCTCATATCAGTCTTAACCGTAAGTCCCCTAACCTCATATCAGTCTTAACCGTAAGTCCCCTGACCTCATATCAGTCTTAACCATAAGTCCCCTGACCTCATATCAGTCTTAACCATAAGTCCCCTGACCTCATATCAGTCTTAACCATAAGTCCCCTAACCTCATATCAGTCTTAACCATAAGTCCCCTGACCTCATATCAGTCTTAACCGTAAGTCCCCTAACCTCATATCAGTCTTAACCGTAAGTCCCCTAACCTCATATCAGTCTTAACCATAAGTCCCCTGACCTCATATCAGTCTTAACCATAAGTCCCCTAACCTCATATCAGTCTTAACCGTAAGTCCCCTAACCTCATATCAGTCTTAACCGTAAGTCCCCTAACCTCATATCAGTCTTAACCGTAAGTCCCCTAACCTCATATCAGTCTTAACCGTAAGTCCCCTAACCTCATATCAGTCTTAACCATAAGTCCCCTAACCTCATATCAGTCTTAACCATAAGTCCCCTGACCTCATATCAGTCTTAACCATAAGTCCCCTGACCTCATATCAGTCTTAACCGTAAGTCCCCTAACCTCATATCAGTCTTAACCATAAGTCCCCTGACCTCATATCAGTCTTAACCATAAGTCCCCTGACCTCATATCAGTCTTAACCGTAAGTCCCCTAACCTCATATCAGTCTTAACCATAAGTCCCCTGACCTCATATCAGTCTTAACCGTAAGTCCCCTAACCTCATATCAGTCTTAACCGTAAGTCCCCTAACCTCATATCAGTCTTAACCGTAAGTCCCCTAACCTCATATCAGTCTTAACCGTAAGTCCCCTAACCTCATATCAGTCTTAACCGTAAGTCCCCTAACCTCATATCAGTCTTAACCGTAAGTCCCCTGACCTCATATCAGTCTTAACCGGCCACGTTGTTTCCTCATGGCAGACAGTACGCTCCAGCACGCAGTGGGTCGATTGCATCGTCGTGATTATTAAGTATCCTACTGGTGATTATCGGTGGATAACATTCGAGGCGGGCGATCAAATGACTATATATGGTAGACCAACAAGCATCGGCTTCATGGATTGGCCAAGCGTGCCATGACGTCTGTGCCCCTGTACCAATAAAAGTGGTGGCCGCCCACAGACCGCCCCGTCCGTTCCCCCACAGAGTGTGTTTGACGTGGAGGATGTCTTACTGCTGCCTGCATCTCAAAGACTTGTCTAAAGGGTGTCCCGTCGCTGTGGTTGCCGTGGGAACCGACGTGTATTCCTTCGGCGGGTACAGCGACGTGAAGGACGTCCGTTGTTACGTCCTCGTCCTCAACACGTTGACCTTACGCTGGAGGAGGTTGACCCCGGTGACCCCCGGGAGAGGAAAACATCAGCGCAAGGGTCCGTCCAGGCGCTGGGGCTTCACCGCCGTGCTGGTGGAAGGAACCGTCCTGGTCTGGGGAGGGACGCCGTTCCACGACGTGCTTCATGGATTCAATGTCGACGCCCACTGGTGGTCCAAACCCGGGGTTACCGGGTCCGTCCCGGAGGCCAGGTGGAACCACTCGGCCTGCGTCTTGGGGAAGGTCATGTTTATCCATGGAGGAATGGGAAAGGGAAGCCATGACATCTACAGGTTGGACACCAGCACCATGGTCTGGTCTTTAATTAACCCCAGAGGAACTCCACCTCCTGCTACATACGGTCCTTCTGCCACCATCATCGGGACGAAGATGGTTGTATTTGGGGGCCAGTGTTGTGGCCCCCAAATACAGTACTCCAACACCACCAGCGTGTTTGACACAGAGACCAACCAGTGGATGATGAACAAACCTTCTGCACAGCCTCTTCCAGAAGGACGCATGTGGCATTCAGCCTTCACCTACGACGGAGAGCTGCACATGTTTGGTGGTTGCGATGGGAACCAAAACTTCAAAGATTTGTGGAAGTTCACTCCAGAGACCTTCTCCTGGAAGAAGGTGATGAAGGTGAATACGAAGGGAAAAGGCTGGAGGCTGGGGAATATGAACGCTTGCATGGTGGGAGATCGACTGATCATACTCGCCAATGACCTGTTCATCTTAGACTTTAGTCCGAGTCTGAAGACATTAAGCAAGCTGGCAATTATTCAGTACGGTCTGGATCAGTCTGAACTCCCACACAACGTCAGGTGGGAAATGGTAAATGGTAAACGTGTGAAGCTGGAACACGTCATCGTTACGTCACCGTCAACTATACCCTGGCACTGGTACATATATTTAACACATATATTATGTGTATATATGTATATATGTATGTATATTTACTTTTCTGAGTGGTTGGTGGTATAATGTACAGGGTTTCCCCCACAATGTTGTTGGCATGGCGCTGCGCCAAATAAATCGTGCCATGCCTCCCTGAGTGCCTCCCCAGTGTCTCCCCAGTGCCTCCCCAGTGTCTCCAATAGCAATACAAGAGCAATAATACAAATTAATCTTAATTTATTAATCAAATTAATTAATTAATTAATCAAATTAATTAATCAAAATAAATTAATTAATTAGCCGAATTAATTAATTAATTAGTCAAAAAAATTCGCCGCGCGGCCGCCGGGTGTGGTCGCCATGCCTTGCTCCATGCCAAGGCATTTTCCTGGGGGAAAAACTGAACCCCCTTGCACAAGAAAGGGAGTAAATTAGACCCCGGCAACTACCGCCCTATTTCTATTCTAAGCTCCATCTCCAAAGTGATGGAAAAAATAGTCTATGAACAGGTTGAAAAGTATCTTGCCACTAATAAATTAATGTACGAGTTCCAATCTGGCTTCAGAACATCCCACTCCACTGACACATGCCTTCTCTATTTGAGCGACCACATCAAACATGAGGTGGATGCTGGCAAATACTGCGGCATGGTCATGCTGGACCTCCAAAAGGCTTTTGACACCGTGAACCACTCCATACTGGTTAACAAGCTTAAAGCAATTGGTTTTGATAGCACATCAGTGAGCTGGATGCAATCCTACCTGGAGGGGAGAGAACAGATGGTGGAGGTGAATGGAACACTGTCCCCCCCCCCCCCCCCCCCCCCTCCCAGTGAGCTGTGGCGTTCCACAAGGAAGCATACTAGGGGCTTTACTGTTCCTAATATATGTTAACGACATGACTTCAGCTTGTGACTGCAACTTGTTCCTGTTCGCAGATGACTCGACACTGCTAGTCTCGGACAGGAACAAACTGCAGGTTGAAAAGGCCCTCGGCTCTGAACTCGGTAGAATCTGCACCTGGCTCGCTGATAACAAGCTATCTTTACACCTGGGAAAAACTGAATCCATTCTCTTTGGCTCTAATAGTAATCTCAGTAAGGCAAATGGATTCTTGGTTAGAGTGGGTGACAATGTTATCACACGTAAAGATGAAATTACCTACCTAGGTTCCATCCTGGAGGCTAATCTTTCCGGTGATAAAATGGCCACCAACGTAATCAAAAAAGTCAACCAAAGAACAAGATTCCTTTACAGGATCTCCTCACTGGTCAACAAAAACACCTTGAAGACCTTAACAGGAGCCCTCGTACAAGGTTTCTTTGACTACGCATGCACCTCCTGGTACCACAGCACCTCAAAGTCCCTTAAAACTAGGCTCCAGACTTCCCAAAACAAACTGGTCAGGCTCCTACTTGGCCTCACCCCCCGAACCCACCTCACCCCTGCCCACTTTGACAGGCTGGAATGGCTTAGGGTTGACGACAGAATACAGCATCTTGCAATGGGTCTGGTCCACAAGATTCGATACACCACCAAGATACCCATGTACCTGTCTAGATACTTCCTTAATGTTAACGAAGTCCACACCCACAACACCAGAGGGAGTGCAACGAATCATGTACAACCCAGATTCGGAAAAAACAAGGGACTAAATTATTTTCGCTCCTATGCCACCAAAATGTGGAACGCCCTACCAACAGTCATTAAGACATGCAAATCCCTTGACTCCTTCAAAACCGCTCTCAAAGGGCACCTACGGATGGCTGCAATTCGAAACTGGCCCCCGTAAAATCTGAATCCCCCCACCCCTCCCCCCCTTTTCCCCTCACTGTATATGTTTCTTTTCCATTTTTACCTCCATTATGATGAATTCCTGTTCTGTTCTTTGTCTATATAGAAGTGTCTATTTGTACGTCTCTAAATGTTTTGATGAATTGAACATGGTGGACCCTCTTGTAAACAAGTGTAATGCTTAATTGGGTCATCCACTCACAGTTAACAGCCTTTGTATCGAGTTTGTGCTTGAAATGTACTGTAATTAATAAATATTTAAATCAATCAACACACACACACACACACACACACACACACACATTCTCTTGTGTGCTACAAATAGCTGTATGGCTATACTTGCATAGGCATGGCCATCAAATATTCAACATGACAGTTGACAAGGAATTCTACTTCCCAACATATTAGGAAGAACGCAACGGTTTGTTCGTCAGGAGATTTTATTTTAAGGGATGGTTCAGATTTGTTTCCCTCGTGTCCAAGATGGAAAACTGTGAATGTACCATAAACAAGAACACTGCAGCTAATTCATGTAGACAAGACTTGCATCCCTGCAGTTACTAACTTACTACTGTAGTATTCTCTTAAGGCAGTGGATATTCAGCTTGACGGCATCGGTATAACGGAAAGGCTTTTAAGAGTTCTGAAAGCCCTCCGTTGAATCCTAACGGTGCTTAACTTTAAACATCACACACAAACGCACGCACGTGCACACGCACGTGCACACGCACATTTCCGTTCTTTGTAGCCTAATATTAGTTCAGAGTTTCACACCTGCCCGTTTATCTCTGACCCCACAGAGGTCAAGGAGGCTTTCTGACCTCAGGTCACGCATGGGGTCAGCCCGTTGTTTCTAATCCAGCAGCCGGGGTCAAAAGGCCGTAGCACGATGTCATACATAATAGACTCGGTATGTCTCCCGGACTCCATTTTCATACAACCCATATCACAGGGTCAGGGTATATTTTAGCAGTGTGGTAAATGATGTACAGGCAGGTGGTGTGGAGAAATCACAGCATGCCGACAGTCTCCCATTTACTTCTGGCGATGATCAGTCATTCACCTGCCAGGCTTCTGGCAAGGTGAATAATGGCCAAAATGAGCCCCGTGCTTTATTATAAACATCAAAGACTTCCTTAGACTTTGACAACATTCAATGTACCTCCAATGGTCTATGTCTATGTGTTAGGCCTTATGATATTTACAGTACAACCCACAAATTTGTGATCTACCAACCTGGACCTAAACCTTAACTACAACTTTATCATTATTATGTCGGTTTGGACAGACATAGGGGCTGCTGCCTGTCATTTACATTGCAGGCCTGATTTGTGTTCACAGTCTAGCCCTGTACGAACATAAACTGACACAAGGCATTAAACGATGATAGCATTTCCCCACATAGCACAGTGCCTTTTAATAAACACAATGCAAAAACAATGGCATTGCAAGCACCACACAGACACAACAACGGAGGTAGGGGCACAGATACTGACTGTGACAGCGTACCTTTCTGGTTAATCAGGTGGCCCACACAGCCTGTCAGACTATTCTAACACGGATATATAGTGTTCTATGTGGACAGCAATGTTCTAGGCTAGTTGGACTGTAGCCTACTATTCAACTGTCAAAACAGAAATCAATATTAAACTTTTCCCTCACTCAGTTGAAATACTTTCACATGAGGGCCACCTTAATGCTGGCCTCCCTGTTTTGGGCATTTCATAGGCTTGTGTAGTCATTATATATGATCATCATTATAACTCCACACCTTTCAATAGGGCCAGTATGGCCGTTATCACACCTTTCAATAGGGCCAGTATGGCCGTTATCACACCTTTCAATAGGGCCAGTATGGCCATACTGGCATACTCACCCTTGGCTGCACATAGCCTGGACGGTTACTTTGGCCAGTTTGAAATCTTAGGGGACCTGTCCCTGTTTGATGGAGAGGTTTACTACAGTATGTGGGTGATAATTGGAGCTATAAAGATGGCTGAGTCTCTGAGACATTTGGAGGGAATATTGTCATGGCCAGTGGCCTTGTGGGGTTGGAGGGCACTCATTTTCTTAATTACCTCATCAGTTGTTACCATAACTAGTTTAAAATCATCTTTACACCTAGGTTTCTGTAGAAGGTTTTAATGTGCTCTACACCAAAGAGCCCAGAGTGGGAGGGCAGTTTGTTAACCAGAGTTGTTGCTATGTTTGTAAAGAAGATGTTCAAGTAGTTGGCCACATCAAGCTTGTCAGTGATGAGAGTGTCGTTCAATTTGATGTTTATGTTTGAAAACCTGGTTCGTGTGCGTATCTGCCCTGACTCTTTGGCCAGTGGCCACATAAAATATAATTGGGGTAAAATGGTTCAAGGTTTTCTTTTCTTTTACTTAAAAGAAAACAAAATGAACAGAAACGTGTTGTGGAGCGTGGAAGTCAGTAGGCCTATTGTCAGGGGTGTAAGATATGGACGAGTGTATAAGGTGTGTGCGCGGTCTGTGCGCGCGCACGCACTGAAGTGCAACAAAAATAACGAATTAACTTAAACCTGGAGCAAACCTGTACCACGCTACAGACAGATGCTATAGAGGTATAGATTTAATGAATCAGACATTATCTGATAACATAAATGTTGAATATTATTTTTGGGAGAGCGTGAGATAGAAGTACTTGTCATCACTTATAAGCCTATACCTAAACACAGTGAAGCCATCCCAAACCCTCCCCTCCAGCTTGCACCTTGACCCCCGGCCCACCACCCCCGGCCACCATGGTGGCTGCATGTCCTGGTTCTGCTCCGATGCATTATATCCTGTATCCCAACTGATTTATGCTCGCGTGTGGTGAAGAGTGTGTGTGGCCACATTGTCCATGCAATGGGAAATTGATTCCGAATTGATTGCCACGGTGAATATGCACCGCTGCATGGGGCTGATGATGGGAGCACTCTTCATTCTTCAACGTCAGGTTTCAACAATAATCTGCTCTGATATTGAGAATGTACATCAATTTTGTTATGCCATGGATGGAGAGAGAGAGAAAAAAAACAGACCGTATAAGAATACAACCGAGCTTAAAGTGTGACTAAGCAGTGTTTGTGGAGTTTGTGTGTTGTCGTGTGACATAACTGTTAGCTGCTGTACGGGTCAGTGTGGGCGGGCGAGTGGAGAGGTTGGGAAATGTGTGTCAGGCCCAGTGTTGCCAGAAATAAGCAACCATGTCTATGAAAACAAGCTCTAAAGGAGCGACTATATACCTAATACTTGTAGAGGCCACATGAGCACTTTAAACCTGCATTGAAAATAGCCGGTCTACAAGGTACAAGCATGTCGCGAGCTTGTAGATCGTCTATTTTCATAAAAATATTGAAATAAAATATGGAATATTCAGGAAGGGGATACAAGCGGACGAAATGTGTTTTCTCAGATGGGTGGCTTTGTTTACTAATTCATGGAATTTATTTGATTAAAACAATTTCTTTATTAAAATTTAAAAATTACTGGAGAAAAACTCTTTGAATTTGTTTTGAATTCATGAAAATATTTGCTTTTTTGGTTGTTTTTTTTAATGTTTTGAAATAATTACCTTAACTATAAAAGGCAGATGCTGCATTTAGTATGGATGCCTCCCGAGTATCTCCCTAAGGAGGTCCTCGCTGCACGTTCCACTGGGAGGAGGCCCCCCTGGCAGACCAAGGACCAGATGGGGGGGGATTATATCTCCATACTGGCCTTGGAATGCCTCTGGATCTCCCAGGAGGAAGTTGCTAATGTTGCCCTGGAAAGTGAAGTCTGGAGCTCTCTGTTGGAACTGTTAACCCCACGACCCAATTCCAGATAAGTGGTTGAAGAGGATTGGGAAACAGAAATCTGGTACGGGGCTCCCTGGCACAAAACATTTTCAGATGGGGGTAAGCGGACAAATTACATGATAGATATTTGAGAACCGCCCAAATTTGCACTTAAGAAACATAAAAAAATGCAACCCGCAACAACCAATATTTACAAGTGACTTCACAGAAAAAGAAGCTCAAAGTCGCTTATAATAAGCGGACATGGCAACACTGGTGTCAGACCGGAATTGATTTCTATCAACACTTGAGTGATTGTCCGTCCATCTTTGCACTAATTAAAGGACCACTGTAGGCTACAAGGACACACACACACACACACACAGTCATGGGAATAACCATTCAAATAGCATGGTGGTCTGTAAGACTCCTCATCCCCTAACGGAGCATCTACATTACTATGTATTGGGACATGACAGAGAAAGAGTGAGTGTAGTGAACTGGTCAAATTAATGTGTAGCCTACCACCCAAAGTGTGTGTGTGTGTGTGTGTGTGTGTGTGTGTGTGTGTGTGTGTGTGTGTGTGTGTGTGTGTGTGTGTGTGTGTGTGTGTGTGTGTGTGTGTGTGTGTGTGTGTGTGTGTGTGTGTGTGTGTGTGTGTGTGTGTGTGTGTGTGTGTGTGTGTGTGTGTTGACATAAAAAGCTTTACACTTTACAGCAGCATCTCACAATGTTTCAACACTCAGATATTGGTGATTTGGGTCATTGAACATACTTCCCAGACGTGGTGGTGAAGTGACATAAATACATCTCTGCTTAAACGAGAAGCTTTGGATTCACACTTAAGACTAAGATACATTGGCCCCTAAGGGTCCGGTCTATCTTAAGACTAAGATACATTGGCCCCTAAGGGTCCGGTCTAAATGAGGACTTGATTTGCAGCCTTTCCTGTATAGAGTGCCTGTCTGTTTTGTGCTGGGTCAGCCTTTACATTGTTGTTTTGATTTTAGTCCCTAAATGGGTCTAATTAAGCCACTACCTAGCTATTAGGTATAGTCTTCACTCTGCTCGCAGTCCCTCTGCACTTTGAACACGTTACTTAACAAATGTGCATTTAACATGTGTCTGTGGGTCCATGTACCGGTATGTATGTATGTATGTATGTATGTATGACCTTCAAAAATAGGTGATGTTCACGTTGTATGTTGATATGTTCATTGTGTAAACTAGGTAGGCTATTCAACTATGGTCAATTTCATGATGGGCATTGTGCCGCATAATTGCTGGTATTATTGCTATGGGTGACAGCTGGGTCACTTCCTGTACTGATCAGCTGACTCAGCACAGCGTGTAACGGACCCCGAGACGATGAAACCTTTATTTTGAAGGGTATAGCCGGAAGCGGAAGGCAGGTTGTTCCTGCTGCCACAAGAGGGCTATTTAAGTCTGGCTCAGTGACAGCATGGCAAGGACTAGTACAAGAGGACAGGCAGCGAAGACCGTACGGTGGACTCATGCATGTTGCTCCCTGGAAGGAAAGAAACATAATATGGGCTATATGCAGCCAACACTTCCGCGTTCAGCTTCCTTGGTCTCAACTGCGCATGTTTCTTTCCTTCCAGGGAGCAACATGGAGTCCACCGTACGGTCTTCGCTTCCTGTCCTCTTTTAATAGTCCTTGCAGCATAGGAGGAAATGTTTGCTATGGACAGCATATGGAAGGTGGTCGCACAAACAAAAGCAGTAATGTTTGGTGCGATCCACACATGGACAATGAGACACTAGTTATGTAACTTTTAAAAAGACACGATGACTTTAGCATTTATGCACACATCTTCTATCTCTCCCATACACTTTATTTTATTTGTTTTCTTGTCTTGCACCACTCAGTTCACCCGTGTGAACTGAGTGGTGCAACTCCTCTCTCTCTCTCTCTCTCTCTCTCTCTCTCTCTCTCTCTCTCTCTCTCATTAGCAGGCAACAGTGCAACACTATCTCTCTCTCTCTCTGTTTCTGGCACAACAGTGCCACTTTTGCCCCTACTGGTACTCTAAACATAGTCACATAGTCACAAAGGTTGGGACGGACATAATTGCTGTTCCTTGGAGTGGTTGCACCCATAGATATATATAAACACTAGATGGCTCAAGGCGGAGTTTCTGACGTCGTTCACCCGGCAGCCATCTTACTTCGGGGCTACAGTACAGTATGTTCAATGGCAGCTCAAACAGAAAAAAGTCATAACTCGCTCAAATCTTGACGGATTTACAAACGGGTTGGTTTATTACAAACGTTGTCAACGTGGCTATGATTCAGGACGCTTATCTGCTTAATTTATGTTTTTTATATGAACGTCGTATAAAAGCATATAAGTATGCGGACGTCTCTGACGTTTATAACAAACCAAACCGTTTGAAAATCGGTTGAAAATTGAGCAAGTTATGGTCATTTAAGAGTACATGCCCCATAGACACAATGTTATGTGTCCCGAGGTAAGATGGCCGCCACGTAACGACGTCGCTCTCCATTGGCCAACAGCGCGGGTGAGCTATCTAGAGTTTATATATATATCTATGGTTGCACCACTCAGAAATATATAATAACCAGTGGACTAAGGCTTTAAGCAACTAGTCGACTAGTAAATTCAGGACCACTAGTTGACCGCGTTGGTACTAGTTGATAAGAAAAAAAAAGAAACTCGGAGACTGTGGAATAGTTGTCTGGCTAGTGGCTACGCGAGACTTAGCGTGCAGCAGGCTGCATTCTGAGCAGGCGGGGAGGGGCGTGTGAGTGTAAGGTCTGCTGGAAAGGTCAAAGGGGGCTGTGCAGGCCACAGCAAGAACAGCTCGTCACTCACTGACATTTAATTTCACTCTCTCTTTCTCCCTCTCTACCACACACACACACACACACACACACACACACACGGCATCTTGTTGAGTCAGAGTTCTGCCTCATTTACTGTATCTCCAGCCTCCAAATTACTGAAATGACCAGAGGGTCAGCCTTCCTAGAACATTGTTTCTCATTTCTGGGTTGATGGCATCTAGACTATTTCTATGCACTTGTTTGGATGCGCGTGTAATGAGCCTTTACACGCGGGGGGTGACGATAATGAATCGTAATTCATCACAAAGGGACATATTTGATCATTTGACACGTAATGCATGCACGTTAACTGATCCTGCAGCATTACTAATGTGGATCAATAACTCTCCACTAATCCTAATCACAGTGTTTGACATACGGTAATTGGTAAAGGCCAAATATATAGAACAATGCAGTTCAGTGGGAAATACAACAGGTTATAGATTTATAACATTATAGCATTAAAATAATCCTGTCTGTCTGTCTGTCTGTCTGTCTGTCTGTCTACCTGGACAGCACTACCATAAACATTCAACCAGATGTTACAAAATAAATCTAAACTTGTGGCTATACGCGCCCTACGATGGCAGTTGAGTGCATGTGCAATGCATGCAGGTGCTTCCCCCCCTTTTTTATATGTTTATGTAACAGGGACAATACAAAAAACAATGCATCAAGTTGTAAAAACATGAAACCGTTGCGTTGTTTATAGCCACGGCTAATTTGCAAGACCCCAGGCCCTGGCACATGAAACCGTTTTGTTGTGAGAGACGATGTGCTGTACTGTACTGTACTGTACATGCTCATATTAGGCACTGTATGTAGGTCAATGGTTCTTAACATTTTCAGACCGAGAATCATATTTGAACTGTGGAGCCCTCGATCGCCCTGCAGGAGTTGAGGCATTAAATGTTTGACTCTGTTCCACAGATAGGCCTATACATATTGTTGTGAAAATAGGCAGCTGATCTATACAAGCTTTGCAATTTAACAATTTTGCCAATCTTTGAACAGTTTTTATAGTTTCTTGATTACTTTTGATGCAGCAATGGTCTTTTTCCATTTAATTTCATGTACCAAGGTCTTTAAGTCCTCATAGTCACTTCACTGAAGTGACTTCACAATGTCATCTGATGCCCCTCCTCCCCCCACCTCACGCCCCCACCCAAAATCATGTGCTCCCCCACCCCCGGGGGTCCCGAGTCCCGACCCACAGGTTGAGAACAACTGCTGTAGGTTACTGTGTAAGGTGTAACATTTCCCCTGGAATGGAAACCTCCAGTCATTGACTCCCCTCTATCTGTGATTGATCAGGCCCAGTGTAACCTTGCTGACTGCTCACTATGTCTGCTTCTATTGATCTCTAGGCTTCGTACACACCTACACAACAAATGTTCGGTCCGTGTGTGATGTCTGATTGCTGTTTGATTGCTGCTCCAATTCATTTTCAATGGGAGTCACATGGTTTGACCAAACATTTTTGTTTGAGGGGGGAGCAATCAGCAATCAAACACAAATGTTTGGTCAAACCATGTGACTCCCATTGGAAAAGCATTGTGGTGACCCAAAAAAACGACCAAACATTGCTTGATTGGTGTTTGGTACGTGTGAATGAGGCCCTAGTCTCCACAGCCTGTTGATGCAAAGATTATTAATAATAATAATAATAATAATAATAAAAATACTTTATTTGTATAGCACCTTTCATGACATGAAATGCAGCTCAAAGTGCTTTACAGAGCAATGGAGAAAAAAAGAAAAGCAAGGCATAAAACATTAAAATAATAGCAGTAATGCAATACAGTGAGGACAACATGAATAACACGGAATTTAAAAGATCAATTAAAAGCAAGAGTGTAGAAGTAGGTATTGAGCTGTGCTTAAAACATGTCTACAGAGGCTGCCTGTCGAAGGTACAGTGGGAGTTTGTTCCATGCAGTCGGCCCGTAGAAGCAGAAAGCTGCTTCACCGTGTTTTTTTAGTTGCCATTTTTTTAGGCACAGCGAGCAGGCCAGCAGTGGAAGACCTATGGGGGCGGTTTGGGACATATTTAGGCAGGCAGTCATGTAGGTAGGAAGGTGCGAGACCATTGAGAGCTTTATAAACAAGTAAAATTATTTTAAAATCAATCCTAAAAACAACCGGAAGCCAATGCAGTGAAGCTAAAACTGGAGTAATATGTTCTCTCATCTTAGTTTTAGTTAAAACTCTGGCTGCCGCATTTTGGACAAGTTGTCATCTGTCAGTTATTTCTTTGGCAGTCCAGCATTGCAGTAATCAAGCCGAGAAAAAACAAAGGCGTGGATCAGCGTTTTTGCATCGTCCAATGTCAAATAGGCTCTGATTCGTGCAATATTTCTAAGGTGAAAAAAGGCAATCTTGGTAACATGATTAATGTGTGAATTAAAATTCAGTTCAGAATCAATAATGACCCCCAAGTTCTTTACTGTACTGTTACTTTCTACAGTCAGGTTGCCAAGTCCGCTTATTATTATCATGATAATTTATCATATAGCTTGAGAAGGTTCTCACTCATCCAGCATTTGATGCTAGACAGACAGGTCAACAACGGGTCTAAAGCAGGGGTTCTCAACGTTTTTGGCCGGGGACCCCCGGAAATGCTTTGGCAATGTCTCGGGACCCCCGCCCCGCCCCGCCCCCTCCCGACCCCCAATATAAATTGACTGCTACAATAACCTTAAACCATTTTGGGCGGGAACCCCTTTTGATGTTTTAAGCATTGTTATAATTTAGCTATTGAAAAATAGCAGATCTACAAGCTCATAGCGCGCCACCGAGTGGCGCGCTATGAACTTGTAGGTCTGCTATTTTTGAAAAATCGTGAAAATAAAATTTACAAAAAAAATCTTTTTTCTTTTTTTTTTAAAATATTTTGGGGACCCCCTAAAATAATTTGGCGACCCCCCGAAGGGTCGCGACCCACGGGTTGAGAACCCCTGGTCTAAAGCAGTAGAGAAATGTTTGTGTGCCACTGAAACAGACTGCTATTTTTGGTTATGATCCTTAACCCATTTAGGCCTGACGTCGATGTAATATGCACCCGGTCCCCATCTGAAAATATGTTGTTCCAGGGACCCCCCCCCCCTCCCAGAGGCAAAGATTTGAGTTAAAAACGTTCGTTCTGAAAAAAAATATATATTCCAAATTTGTGCCATATTCTCACGATTTTTCAAAAATAGCAGACCTACAAGCGCTATGAGCTTGTAGATCTGCTATTTTTCAATAGCTAAATTATAACAATGTTTAAAACACCAAAAGGGGATCTTTATGTGCATTGGATTTGTCTACACCAGAGTTTTACCCTAATGTTTCTGGCCGTACTGTGATCTTCCACAGACTTCCCTGCAGGAAGACCCGGGTTTGAAAGGTTTCCAGTTTCTGCTAAAAATAGTATGTGTAGATCTGGTAACCATCACTGCAGATTTTTCCCCCCCGCTGTCCCTGCGAGCCACTTAACACACACAGGGGCCAAGAAATGTGACATCACGCATTAGGTCTGGGTGCCAGTGACCCTGAAAAGGGAGGATTTTTATGGCTCTAGCAGTGATTCCGAAACATATAATTATATATATATATATATATTTATATATATATATATATATATATATATATATATATATATATATATATGGAGCAAATCTGACTAATTCACACACACATTCCGAAACATAGCATTTATGCTATGGACCCCCGATTTAATGGCATTTCTATCTCCGGTACCCCAATTTATATTGTAAAACCGCTGTTAATTTAACCTCCCTCAAGTACCCCTAGGGGTCCCCGGACCCCACTTTTTTGTCTGCTCTTCAGAATGAAAGAAAAATAACAAAAGCCAAATACTATAAGGTCTTATATGGGCACATCTACGGTACCAGCTAACAAAATCTCATCTGGATACCTATACACGCTGTCAACCACCAACCAACTGGTTGTAGTTGGGATCGGTTTAAGCTATGAGCTGAAGTTAAAGGCTGCAAAATGAATCAATACGACGACACCCCTGTAGTTTGAAACCGATAAAACAAGGCTCCAGACTTCCCAAAACAAACTGGTCGGGCGACTACTTGTCCTCACTCCCCGAACCCACCTCACCCCTGCCCATTTTGATAGGCTGGAATGGCTTAGGGACATGGGTTATACCAAGTATAGCATCTTGAAATGGGTCTGGTCCACAAGATTCGCTACACCACCAAGATACCCATGTACCTGTCTAAATACTTCACCAAGATACCCATGTACCTGTCTAAATACTTCCTTAATGTCAACGAAGTCCACGCTCACAGCACCAGAGGGAGTTCAACAAACCACGTGCAACCCAGATTCGGCTCAAACAAGGGATTTAATTCATGTCGCTCCTATGCCACTACAATTGTGGAATGCCCTAACAACAACAGCCATTAAGACATGTGAATGCCTTGACTCCTTCAAAACCGCTCTCACAGAGCACCTAATACCGCTCTCACAGAGCACCTAATACCGCTCTCACAGAGCACCTAATACCGCTCTCACAGAGCACCTAATACCGCTCTCACAGAGCACCTAATACCGCTCTCACAGAGCACCTAATACCGCTCTCACAGAGCACCTAATACGGATGGCTGCAATTCAGAACTGGTCCCTGTCTGAGTTCCCACTTCCCAGTACCCCCCCCCCCCCCACACACACACACACACACACACACACACCTTTCTCCCCATGTATAATGTACATGTTTTTTTTATAGAAGTGTATATTTGTCTCTAAATGTTCTGATGAATTGAAAATGGTGGACCCTGTTGTAAATAAGTCTAATGCTTTATCATGGACGTCCACAAAGTAAGTATTTGTATTGATTTGTGCTTTCGTTTGGAATGTACCTTTCTGCATTTCTGTGAGGAAAACAAATCAATCAATCACAATGCAAAAGAGACGAAAACTTTAAAAACTATAGGACTGCAATAACTTCAACATCACATCAAGATGACATACTTTGCACGACTTCGAACTGCAGACCTGCAACTGGTGCACCTGTGGCAGGTGTTGTTGGACACAGTTTTGCTTTAAGGTTTTTAGGCTATACCTGAATTTAAAGACTCAAAGTAATGGGGCACCAGCAGTGGTATATTAGGCTAATAAGGGATATATGCTGCTCTCTCTGCTGTGTGCCAAATTGATTGGTCTCAGACGCTGCATTCCCTGGAGGCTGCAGAGCGCAGTGAGCGGGATGAGTGTTGCTCCGGTAGAATTACGCACAGCGCGCGCACGGCCGCACGCACATGGGCTCCCTGCCTCGTCATTTGGGACGCCGTGCTGCTGACCGTGGTGGTGTCACACACACACACACACACACACGCACGTCGCACGCACGCATACACGCACACACGCTCACAGCTGTTTGGACTCCAGTGCGTATATCTGTCATTCAAGTAGCCTATACTCGAGGACAGGCGACTGAACAACACGCGGGCGACGACAGAGGAGTCAGAGAGGACCAAACTTTTTTGGGTTTTTATATTGTATTTTATTTGTTTGTTAGTTTTTTTTACAAGGTGCCACAACGACGAACTATAACATCACGCGGGACAGGAGGAAGACACACAAGAGGAGGGAGCATATATACGTGCGTGTGTGGACTCTGTGGAGTATAGGCTATGTTTTTATTTATAAGTCAAGTTGTCATATAGACCTTTATACTCATTAGGCACAAACATGTATTAAAGTGTTTTGCTTAATCACCAAGGTGAGTTTATTATAGCCAGCTAAATTATATATAATATGATCGTGACCCATTATATCGACCATGCACATTGTGCACGAGTATAGGTCAACTTGTCTGGTATATATAGGCTATAGTAGATATTTTCTAGACTATAGAATAGATCATGCATGCAGCAGTATACGGACGGTACACCATTGGTTATTTTGTTCCCGAAGTGGGGTCCGGGGACCCCTATAGGGTACTTGAGGGGGTACCTAGCTCAATTAGAGATAGTTAGGAACCAAATGGACCCTTATGGATCTGTAACTCTGAGAGTGTACAAATGGAACCAAATGGACCCATAACGGTCCATTTGGTTCCATTTGTACACTCTCAGAGTTAAATTAACAGCGGTTTTACAATATAAATTGGGGTACCGGAGATAGAAATGCCATTAAATCGGGGGTCCGTAGCATAAATGCGTGTGAAACTGGGGGGGTCCATGAAATGAATATGTTTCGGAATCACTGCTATAGAGAGCCGTAAAAAAATTCTCCATTTTCGGGGTCACTAGCATATGTTTTGGGGGGTCCGTGGCCTAATAAATGTTGATTTGGGGGTCCTTGATACGAAAAAGTTTGGGAACCACAACCACTGCACTTAACCATACACAGCAGGGCCAGGTTAGAGGAATCATGGATAATTGAACCAGGGCAACAGCTGCGTAGGCAAGACACGTCCTCCCCTCCGGAGCATGTTGTGAGGCTGCGCGTCACACGTTGCCTTCACACATGACAACATTTCATTCATCACAGAGAGCAGAGCAGAACCGATGCTAATGTTTTCGTTTGCCAGACAGTCCCGATCGCCGTACGTTCATCAGAACTCCATGATCATAGAACCCAGACTATAGTCCTGGAGGTCTACTACACTTTGCAGAGCGTCTTCTATATACTCACTTTGTTTGTAGATCCTGTTGATTCCGAGGAGAGGAGAGCCACGCGTGAGGCTGAAAATAATAATAATAGACTACAATAATATTAAAGCATCATTCTGGCCAAACGGAGGGCATTCATAGCAGCGTGCGCATCTACCGCGTGAAACCAGAAAGAGGGCACTTTGTTTTTGGACACAATCTTTCATTTATTTCAGCCTGTTGTGCTTCTTTTTTTTGACGGACGTGTTTTTTTTTGACGTTCGTGTGAGTCTTAAGCTGCGCTCGTTTTTTTGGAGCATCCTTTTGTCTTTCTTTCTTTGCTTTATCCCCCGTTCCTTTGTCACGCCAGAGCAGGTCGTGATTTCGCCACAGAACAGAATATAGGATTCATGGTGGGAGCGCTTTGTTTCATCAATGTGCATTGATGTAGCGGGAAACGTGGAGGAGATAAGGTAGGCTTTATTATGCTCGTTTATAGAAATGAGGAAAAACCATGTAGGATGGAGAGTCGTTTGTATAGGCTATACAGTAGGATGTTTTTCCAGGCTGTTGGGTCTTTTGTGGACTCAATATCTAGGTTAATTGTCGTGTGTGTGTAGAGAGAGCGAATATCAATTGCTTGCTGGATGCTTTAATTGGTAGACTGGGGTATGGGAAAAATGGAATCCGGGGGAAGTCCTGTGGCGGTAGGCTATACTGTTGCTTTGCTTGATATAAAATAAAGTAGCCTATATCATTCGAAGACTAATTGCAATTATCTTTTTTTCCCCCACAGAACCCTTATCTCGGCACCTGGCACCCCTGAAAACGATTCCACTGAGGACAGCGAGCGATTATTACAAGGATTTCGATTCTTGCCTAACTCGGGAATTACACATCCAAACTGGGATCTATGAGCGGCAAAGTGGCGAAGCCTAAAGAAGATAAGGATGCTTCCAAGGGTAAGAGAGGCGAGCCTTAAAGCACCCCGAAAAGCACTGGGGGTTTTCTTTTTCTTTTTTAAAGCGACCGTGCGTCCATTCATCTTCTGCATGAGCAGCACCCATGCACCACCACAGTAGCCTAGTAGCTCACGAGCCATTCTTTCTCACCACAAAACATGCCAATGTTTTTTTTTCCACTAACACTTGCTTGTTGCAGTCCAAGGTTATTGATGATACCAGGCCTACTATAGGCTACAACCTATAGTCCGTCTGATCAAATAGGCTATTTCATTGGTGGTCAGCTATAGCCTATAGCCTATACTGACTGTGGAAACATGCGATTCAATTAAGAAGAAGAAAAAAAAAGAAGCATAATGTAAATTGTAAATCAGTAGTCTATAGGTAGGAGGATGCTTTCGCAAGCTGTGTGTTATGAATTGATTTTCTAGCCTAAAAACGTGCTGTCGCTTTAACGCGACGATGAAGAATGATAGTGAAACACATATTGCCCACTATAGGCATTCTTCTGTTTACTGTGTATAGCCTATTATTATATTTATGATCCTGATCCTTGCCTGCATGGTATCACTTTGTTGTTGTTCAGTCAGTGGTCACAACGTGTACAACAGCGTCCACCTTTTTGTTCTAGAGCAGACTCCCGGGTTTAATGACCTAATGCGTAAAAGAATTAGCGTTGCATGCTGCAAGCAAAGCGCCCCCCATTGCCATGGAGACAGAGCGAGACGGGGTTGCCAGAGAAACCTGCAAATCAATGCGAAATGCTCCATCTATACACACATGGACGCACATAAAGGCTTAGGCTACAAACGACACGACACTGTAAGCACTTTATTGTGCACCTATTTGTTTGTGCGGTCTAATTTTACATTTTGTAAATAAACCAGAGAACAATAAAACCCCAACACGTGGGCCTATAGTTCTTCTCTGCATGAGAAACATCTTATATTTTATATAAAGGCTTATTTTCACCAGATTATTGTCAGATTTGCTCCATATATATATATATATATATATATATATATATATAATTCTCTGAAGAGTCAGCATTTTCATTCTAGTTTGAGTCTGAGGATCTATTGTTTTAGGCTATACTATGTTCAAATTCAACGGGAGCCTATAAATAGTGGTCATTTGAGAATGGTGGGGGATTTAATTAGGCTACTGTAATCTCAGAAAACCTGGCGTGTTTATTTTTATAATGTCTCTTTCCCCCCATGCATGGCAAATGCATATACCCCTGAACAGCATATCACAGAATTTCATGGATGCCGTCTTAAGGTATTAGGTTCCCTGCCTTGTTTTGTGTGTGGCTTGATCTGATGTTCACCCACAACAGATCGATATTATACTGTAGCTAACAGGTTTACGTTGGCACTGCTGCATGGACCTGATAAGCATTGGTATATGGGCAGTTTAATGAAATCCACGTTATTTGCAGAAGACATGAAGCCATGAAGATGAGTAGCCTGCAGAAAAAAAAAAATATATATAGCTACACTAGTGTACAAACCTTTTGTCTTCGCGGCTAACACATTCTTGTATGCCTCTACTCGCTGGCAGACCACCATAACGGGAAGAATGAATGTTTCTGGAGTTTTGTCTGTCATATATATCTCAGGAGCAACCTGAGGGAATTTCATGACCTTGAAAGGTCAAAGGTCAAGGTCACTGTGACCTCACAAAACATGTTTGTTCATTAAATTCCTTCAAAATCATCATTCCATACATATCGTTGCTGTCAGGTCGAAACCTCATATGTCCAAAACTGGTAGTTTTCAGGATTCAAATCCAAAGCGGCAAAAGGAGCAGACCGACAAGCTCAAAACGTGCTGCGTGTTGAGTTTGTGGATCTGCTATTTTTGAAACTTTTGTGTGACGATGTAGTATGATCAAGTAGGGTGTAAATTAACAAAAAAAAGCACAAAGTTGGTGTATGGAGTTAACCCATTTTGACCTGAGATCAGATTCTAAAAATGTACATCCTGACAGTTTTCTGAAAAAGCTATGTTTCTGTCAGTCATTCTTCGATTTTTCAAAAATAGACTTTATTGTCACAGAGGATTATTTGGTTTTCACAGTTCAACATAGAAATACATAATAAAACAGCAGCATACAACTCAAAATACTTACCGTACTTTAATACATCTACATTTATACTTATTTCCTAACACACACAATTCAGAAATTTCAGTTGGCCCTTTCAATTCAATTCTGCTATAGTGCCAAATCACAGCAAGTTGTCTCAAGACACTTTATATATATATAGAGCAGAGACCTGACAATGTCCCACCCAAGCAAGCATTTTCTGTGACACAAAAAACTCCCCCTTAACTGGAAGAAATGTCAGGCAAACCCAAGCTCCAGGGTGGGCGGCCATCTGCCTTATTGGCCATATCAGCAGAGAGGGAGAGGGGAAATGTCACATAGACTACAAGAATTAGACTTAAAGCACCACTGTTGTTTATGGCAGCAAATTTTAGTTTTAGTCATAGTCTCTTGAATAGTTTTCATTTAGTTTTAGTCACATTTTAGTCACCTGGAATGTCTTAGTGTTCGTCTAGTTTTAGTCGAATATCATAGGACTTTAGTCGACTAAATCTACAGTTGATTTTTTCACTTGCTGAAAATAGACCATCTATAAGCTCACAACGCGTCCCGCTGCGACGCGTTGTGAGCTTATAGATCGTCTCTATTTTCAGCATACAACTAATTGTAAAATGACTTATACTGGATCTCTTGTCCACTAGTCCCTTCCTAATATTTTAGTCTAGTTTTATTTGTTGTCTTGTTAGTCTTTAGTCGTTTTAGTTATCATAGCTTAGTTTTAATTTAGTTTCCATTTCGTTTTCGTCAGTGGAAAAGGGTAGTCGACGAACATTTTTCGTCATAGTTTTTAGTCGACGAAAACATCACTGCTTTGCACTGCACAGCACCTAGTGGTGTGGCATTCTGAAATAACCAAACCAAAACCAAATGTAATTAAGTAACGAACCATACTCATTAAATATTATTGAGTGTGCGCCGTGCTGTAAAAGCTTTCACCCTGCAGTCACTGAGAAACTGGCTCCAGATGGTTTACACGTACGTTATCTTAATTGAACATGTATCTCGTCGTTGAAATGTGTGTCATTGAAATGTGTGTCTGCCACTTTAGTCCTAGCAGTGGACGGAGCTTCAGGAGGGGCTTTAGGGGGCCAGATGGACCTGGGCATGGCACGGGACTCCTGGGGACCATCAAATTGAATTTTATTGTCTGACATGCCGGCCTCCTGGCATTGCTCATTACTTGAAGTGGGCTCAAAAAAATGACAGTCGCTGTCCATGGTGCTGAGATCTTAGGTTTGAGTGCATGCGTGCGCTGTTGTGCATATTTAGTTTTCTCTTTTTTTTGGTTGTCTGTATTAACTAATCAAACAAGCTACATCAAATGACAAAATGGTCTAAATGGCATTTTAACTATGTTATATGAGGTATGTGTTTTGTCTCAAATATTGTAACCTCGGAAACCCAGACGTTTTTATTTCCAGGTAGAAAAAAAAAGTCTGGGGCCGAGTCCACTTCATTTCGGTAGCGCAAACGTCACTCACTCTCTGCTGATTGTCTCCACCAGGCCGAAGGCATGGGGAGAGAGTATGTTTTGCACTCCGTCCGTCCGTCCGTCCGTCCGTCTGTGATCAGCTAATCTCCGGCACCGTTAACCCGGTCGATGCCAAATTTTGCACACACACTCCCTGGATGCCAACGATGAACCTCTGCCCCAAAATTTCCAGAACGGCCTGTTATAGCGCCACCAGGAGGCCGCTTTGTGCAAAACAAGTTTTTGGACAGTACACCTACAGATTTTGTCCAAACATCACGCAAATTGGTACACAGTCTCTCTAGAGCCATTCAACGAAACGGGTCTTTCAGATTTCTCAGACTCCATCCTGATTGGCTAAGATTGGCTTCCAAAGCAAGCAGGAGTGCTCAGTTTCAAACAAAATGCTGCAAATCATGAACACATCGTGTGATTTCCGTGAAATTGTGCACACACATTCCCACTAGGCCGAGGAAGAAATGCCACATGAACATTTTCAACTCAGCCTCATGGTGGCGCTATAACTGGCAAAAGTGTTTTTACCTCTAACTGCACGGATCTGTGGATAACTTTGTATGCCAACTCCCTAGAGGCCAAGGAAAAACCTTTGCCTGGAATTTTTCACATCTACTCTTTATAGCGCCACCAGGAGGCCGACATATGTAAAACACATTTTCTAATATTACTCCTTCAGATTTTATCCAAATTTCACGCAAATCGGTACACATGCTCTCCATAGTCATGTGATCAAGACGGGTTTGTTTGATTTCTCATAATCCACCCTCATTGGCTACGATTGGCTTCTAAACTTTTCAGGAGTAGCCTGCTTTGTACCCGTTTTGTACAAATCGCCACAACTACTCAACGCAGCGTCCGATTGTGGTGAAACTGTGCATGCATATTCCCACTAGGCTTTGGAAGAAATGCCACTTGACAGTTTTCAAATCAGCCTCATGGTGGCGCTACAACAGGCCAAGCCACGTCACACACACGCACGCATGTACGCACGCGCACATGCACATGCACACACAAGTTTATATTGCTCCTAAACATTTTGCCAAACATCACACTCACACTCCTATCCTCCTGGTGGAGACCTGTTCCCAGAAGGGCACTTTTTCTAGTTTCTGATCGTCTGCACCTTTGTTAAATTGACGCGCGCGCGCGCGCACACACACACACACACACACACACACACACACACACACACACACACACACACACACACACACACACACACACACACACACACACACACACACACACACACACACACACACACACACACACACACACACACACACTCCTCTCTATCTCTCTGTTGCTCTAAGGCATGTGTCAGGCATGCCCAAATATGAAGTCAGAACAGGCCAGCTCCATATATGGAGATACAGGGATGATCAGGTCCAGAGCCCGGGCAGAGGCGGTTCTGTACAACTGTGGGTCCGCCCGGGCACTGCTCTCCATGTGTGGGTGTGGAACGCGTGTGTCGAATTTGAAGTCTGTGGGGCGAACGGTTCTCGAGTTACGTGGATTTACAGACATACGTATATACACACACAGAGAGACTTGGTGTATTTATAGATACAGTATAGATATTTATTCTAATTTTGGAGATCCATACTTTGTTTATTCATTGCTTCATTGTTTTTGAGTGGTGTGAACCACTCCTACAACTGGCTTTTTTGTGCAGAAAAAATGAGCATGGTTGCTATGTTCACCCTGTTCACCCGGGTGTGATTTCATTACGTGGCTTTGTTTACGTCAGACAATGAAATCATTCATTTACACCACTCAGTTCACATGGGTGTGATTTTTTTTTGTTTGCTCTTCACTCAGTTCACAGGCATGTATTGTCTTCATCAAGTTATATCCGTATATATATTTAATATACTAGCCCTTACCCGTTGTGAGATATTGCCCCCCCCCCCCCCCCCATAATTATCTTTAATTGCCGTTCATTAAGCAAAATACTTGCCGCCTTGTGGCCGCGGGGGTACTGTGCCCTGGGTGTGTTTTCGCATTTTTAATTCACTAATAAATTCATTAATTTATAATTTGTTAAATTGGAAAAAGGGCTTCGTTAAGACCTCCATATTATTATGGTCAATGCCTGTGTGAAAAGTGGGAGCGATTGGTGCAGGCGGTGAGATACGGCGGTGTTTCTGACAGACATTGAGACATTGAGTTAATTAGTATGTATGTATGATGATGATTTTGATGTACAATGATGTCTCCAGCAACCTTACTGCAATTTGTAGGTTTGTAGGACTCATTTGATTCACAGTGGCAGGTTATCATCATTGTAGCGTCTCTGTAACCATCACTTAGTTCACCCCCCAAAAAACACAACAGATCCTGATCTAAAGTTATCGGTGCAGACCCCTGAACACAGTGGGACACTTTGTTTTGTGTCCCACAATAAAAACCTTCAGGTTGTCCTGCATGTGCATCACTGAGCAGGGAACCTGCTGCTAGCTGCACTCCATCAAGAACCCGAATGGTGCCGGAGCAAGGACGTGAGCAGGGAAATGAGATCACGGCCGGTTCAGGCAAACCGCCTGTTCCAGAAATTATTTTCAGAGAAACGTTCCATTATAGCCTGAACCAAGCTGCCACCACAAAAGCTTCTTTTTTTCCGGTCCTTCTGACACGACCCCTTACCCAGAACCTCACTGACAACCAATCACCGCACCTATACTATACAGCATGGGTTCCCAAAGTGGGGTCCGGGGACCCCTGTAACTCAGAGAGTGTACAAATGGAACCATAGGGTCCATTTGGTTCCATTTGTACACTCTCAGAGTTAAATTAACAGTGGTTTTACAATATAAAGTGGGGTACCAGAGAATGCCATTAAATCGGGGGTCCGTAGCATAATGCGTGTGAAACTGGGGGTCCATGAAATGAATGTTTCGGAATCACTGCTAGAGCCGTAAAAATCCTCCCTTATCGGGGTCACTGGCATATGTTTTCAAATGGGGGGGTCCGTGGCCTAATAAATGTTGATTTGGGGGTCCTTGACACGAATTTTTTTTGGGAACCACTGCTGTACAGTATGCACACTGTGATCATTTTGTGTTAGATTAATTTCACACGTACAGTATCATGTTAATTCGACTCTGACTTCAACACCCCAGATTTGGGACTTCGTTTTTCATGAATTTAAAAACGAATTCAATTATTTTTTTCAAAGTAATTTCAGGAATAAATCAAAGAAAAATCAAAGAACGCTATAGCCTATAAAATAAGAAAACAAAAATGTTTAAGAAGTAGTGAAAATTGCCGATCTACAAGCTCACAACGCGGTGCCTCAAATGTGAGGTCCGGGCTTAACTTCCGCTCACTCGAGCCATTGAGTTATAATTGTACTTCCGGCATGTCTTCCGGGTGCTTCAAAACGCCACTGAGCAACTTCCATCGAAATGAATAGCGCGGGGGGGTCTCTATCCTTTTATTACTCTTATTGAGCAGAGACATTAGAGAGGGAGGAGGAGGAGGAGGAGGAGGAGGAGGAGGTTTTGTGGGCCATGTGGGAGCTGCAATAGCCACACGAGTAAACCAGATTGTGTTGGCTTTCCCTGTGCCCTTGTGAAGCTGTGTTGTCCAGTCAAGACGGTGCCTCAAAGCTCCTGTGACACAGGCTACTGTAACCATTCTCCCAGGCGCTGTCCCAGTGCCTCACTCAACTGGATTGAAAGGGCATTTACATTAAATCGTATAGGCCTGACACTTTTGCCCATATCTCTTTGATAACAAAGCAGCTATACAATTTCCAATTCAGGCATTCAGCAGACGCTCCCTTAATCCAGAGCGATTTACAGTAAGCAAAGGACAACACAAATAATACATTAAATGCATAGAAATAGTAAAGTAGTATAGGTAAACAAGAAGCCATCATCAGTTAAGTAGCTATTAAATCATTCCCATTATAACTATGTTAAAGAAAATACAAATTCCATGTTTCCCACCCAAAAATGTACATCAAATAGATGACATTTAGTTCCTTGTATTCTGCAATCACTGGGCCCATACAGAGTATAATTTCCATGCGAACACCTCGCCTCATAAATGCCATTTGAATGTAACATTTAACAGCAGTTTTTTTCACTCTGCTGAGCTCAAGGCTTCATTCCAGACTAGGACATTGCTAGTCTAGTCTTCCCTATAGCCAGCCTCTTGGGTAGTGAGCGAGCGTCACTGTCAGCCAAGTGGATTCATGTCTCTCTGGGATTGCAGAGCCGTGTGTCCAGCAGAAGGCATACGTCTTGCATATTTTGCTGGCAGATTAATTCGGGCCAAGGCCAGCAGCCACACAGCTGAATCAATAGATTCCCAGAGACAAGTTTGGAGTCACTTCATTAATCACACAGAAGGCTATAGGCTCTCTCTCTCCTGCTCTCCGCGCTGAATCGCAGTGGCAACAACACGCTGTCTCCATTATCATTACAATATATGTTTTTTGAGTGGTGTAAACCACTCCTACGACTGGCTTTGTTAGTTTACGTGTCTGTCTGTCTGTGCTCAAAAAATGAGCATGGTTGCTACGGTCACTCAGTTCACACGGGTGTGATTCTTTTTTGAGTGGTGCAAACCACTCCAACAACTGGCTTTGTTAGTACCCGTGTGTGTTTGTGCCTGTACGGGTGAGCATGGTTGCTATGGTTAGTATGTGACGTCACTGACATCACCGACATCACGTCAGAGCACAGCTGATCAGGCTATATAAGACCTTGCACCACTCAGTTCACACGGGTGTGATTTTTATCTAGTTACTAGCTGCCCCCCCCCAGAAGCCACCTTGAATAGCATGTGGTGGTCAGGACAAACGCGTGCAATAACTGAGTTTGGACCATATGATGCGTTTTGTTTTGCAGATTGTTATATGCTAGAAGCGTAGTTGCCTTAACCCATTCGGCGGAAACCCCTGTTAGTGTTTAAGCATTATGTCATGCTTTATCTATTGAAAAATAGCAGATCTACAAGCTCATAGCACGACACCGAGTGCCCTGCTATGAACTTGTTGGTCTGCTATTTTTGAAAAATCGGGAAAATGTGCCTCAAATCTTTGAATATATATTATTACAGAGTGAACATTTTAACTCAAATCTTTGCTTCTGGGGAGGTCCCTGGAACTACATATTTTCAGATGGGGGGTGGGGCGGAGACATATTGCATATCATTTTTGGGGTTCTTGACATGAAATATTGAGCACCACTGATACAGAAACATAAGGTTTTTCAGAGAACTGTCAGGATTTTGAAGACATTTTTTATATTTCGACGTCAGGCCAAAATAGGTCAACGTCACTGCTGAGAAATTTAAAAAAAATTGTGTCTAAGATCAGATACATAATCCAACATCCAGACGCAACACATTTCCGTCGACGATTGCCCTCATACAATAAAGCAATGACGCCGGTGGGCCAGGAAGCGGTCATTCCCTTGGTGCTGACGCAGGTATGGCTAACACTGCCCAGAGGGAGTTGGCTTGCCTCGTGTCATGGACCTGCCACTCCGTGTAACTACGTGGCAGTTGTCAGAGGAACGTTTTATTCTTGTCTTTATTCAGCTTTAATCCATTAAGACCTGAGACCGATTCTACAAATGTGACCAGATTTGACTGAGAGCCTGCCATCGCGCAAATTCAAGCTTTTCACCAGAGCAGAAAAACGTTTTTTTTTTCTCCCAAAAATGAGTTCATAGCACAGGCAGACGCTTCACATACTAGAACAAAAGTGTCAGAGCTGTAAATATGAAATAAATGCTTAAACATGTACCTACGTGTAATGTTGGAGAGACCACAGAAGTGAACCATTCGAGTTTTCTCAACTCGCTGTTTTCTGAAAGACATTAGAAGATAAGCCATATCTCCAAAAGTGGTGGGTCAAACTGAACAACCAATATGTCAATTTGAAGCTATGATTCCCTGCTTTCATATGACATGAAAAAAACGAAAATTCAAATGGCAGTCCCTCAGTCAAATTTGGTCACAAATGCATTATACAGTAAATCAGTAGTTCTCAGACTTTCAAAATGACCACACAAAATGACCACACAAAATGACCACACAAAGTGACCACACAAAATGACCACACAAAATGACCACACAAAGTGACGTGCTGTGAGCTTGTATATGTGCTGTTTTTGAGCGGTGCAGCCACTCCAAGGAACAGCTTTGTGTGTCTGTATCTCTGTCTGTTTCAACACGAATGTCTACACGGTATACAGTACGTGTACATACTCGTACAGTAATGCACAGTACAGAGTAAAGTACGAGTACATACAAGTACAGTATGAGTACATACGAGTACAGTACGAGTACAGTATGAATACATACTTGTGCAGTACGAGTACAGCACAAGTGCAGTACGAGTACAGTACGAGTACAGTATGAATACATACTTGTGCAGTACGAGTACAGCACAAGTGCAGTACGAGTACAGTACGAGTACAGTATGAATAAATACTTGTGCAGTACGAGTACAGCACAAGTACAGTACGAGTACATAGTAGTACAGTGAGTACAGTATGAGTACATACGAGTACAGCATGTACGAGTAGAGTACAGCACAGTACATTAGAGTACAGTATGAGTACATACTCGTACAGTATGTACGAGTACAGTACAGTACGAGTACAGCACAGTACATTAGAGTACAGAGTACAGTACAGTATGAGAAGTACTAGTTCACACGGGTGTGATATTTTGAATAGCCAATGCAAAATAATAATCAAAATTGTCACAGATGCTTTCCCGGTTTGAATGGGTTAAGCTTCTACCTTAAATGTAATGCCTGATTTATCATTTTTATTGTGAATTAATTATAAATGTGAAGGCAGTATAGCTAAGCTATATCAACTGCAAGATTGTTTGCCTGTGGCTCTTTTAACAATATTGGCACTAAAATGTGGTTGGCTGACTCTCACACTTGTCAGAAGGTATATCGTGTTCTATCCTCAATCTCTGAAAAGCTGATTGTTATGATGCATTAATTAGTAAACCAGCTGCTGGTATTAAAGTTCACAGGGCTGTGCATCTTTTTAAGCTGCTCCCTCTGTGGATCTTAGATCACGACAATGATTGACACATGTTGGGCCACAGTATAATGTTAACCCTGTGCTGCTGGGTCTTTCATCCTTTCTGTGCTATGCTGTCCCCCTGCCCTTATCGTCCCCCCAATAAAACCCTTCTTCTCTGTGCTATGCTGTCCCCCTGCCCTTATCGTCCCCCCAATAAAACCCTTCTTCTCTGTGCTATGCTGTCCCCCTGCCCTTATCGTCCCCCCAATAAAACCCTTCTTCTCTGTGCTATGCTGTCCCCCTGCCCTTATCGTCCCCTCAATAAAACCCTTCTTCTCTGTGCTATGCTGTCCCCCTGCCCTTATCTTCCCCCCAATAAAACCCTTCTTCTCTGTGCTATGCTGTCCCCCTGCCCTTATCGTCCCCCCCCAATAAAACCCTTCTTCTCTGTGCTATGCTGTCCCCCTGCCCTTATCGTCCCCCCAATGAAACCACAACCTTTTGTCTTCATATTGTGGCAATGCTCCCCTATAGTGGCAACGTCATTTGGAAGCTTTCCATTTCCCATGAAACGAGAATAAATGCCTAATTTTCGAAGTAAACAGGAGTTGACTAATCGGCCTCGGCATGAACTAAGCCCTCGGCTCCCTGCCATGCTTCCTTCAATGAGAAATCAACACAGTGGTAAATGGCTGTTACTACAACAATATGTGGTTGTCCGTCAAGCTGGTTTCTTCATAGTCTTAGTGACGGTAAATCAACTAATCAAATGATTCCCGAGCGCGGCGCGGCTACAGCTCACCACTCCTTGGCTGCGGCTCACCGCTCCAAGAGATGGGTCAAATGCGGAGAACAAATTTCGCTGTGGTAACCTGTGTGACAAATAGTAAGACTTTGACTTTTGTGTACTGTAGCTTTTTTAGTACTTTGTAAATTACCTAGATGTTTGTGCTTTTCTGAAATTTGACGTTTGAAGAGAGAGATCCTTGAATGTACTGTATGCAAATGTGTTGGAAATGGAATGTCTCTTCTATAGATGAGCTACTTATGAGGATTATAGTGAGATGATACCTTAGAGTATATATGAATAGAGACGGCACCGGATATCTCCTCCCATCCACTTGCATTAAGTTGCTCAAAAGCGCATGAGGCAATTTCACTGTGCATTCTGGGATGGATTTGCCCCAAACTCATGAACGCGCTGGCCGTTGACTATCATTGCACGAGTTCACGTATGAAACAGCGGCGTTCACGTATGAAACAGCGGCGTTCACGTGTCATCATGCACAATGATAGTCAACGGACAAGCGCGTTCATGAGTTTGGCCCAGCGCTGCAATACCAAATTCGGCCACTATGTCCATTTCGCCTCAGGGTTTCCTCCGGGTGCCGTCTCTATTCATATATACTCTAAGGATGATGCATGTTAACGTCCTTATGCAGTATGGGAACACACACTGAATGATTATCCCTGCAGGAGAGACTTCCCTCATCAAAGTAATAATTATAATTAACAGGATAAGGGTATACTGTAGGTGTGATTCAGGTGTGGATTTTGGATAACTTTCATAAATGCTCTTGTTGTTAAACCCATCAGAAGATATCCATAATTGTCGTTATGTGCATCAAATAGCCCAGATGACAATAGTTTTTTGTCTGTGATGGATCGTGACATTTTGTATTGCCATAATGGTTTGTGGTGTCACTGGTGTGTACCCAGGGTACCACATCTAAGACCGTGTTGAAAGAACGCTCTAGTGAACTTAAGTGAAGTGTTTCTCAGCAGGGCTGCCTCCCTTTTAGAAACTAGAGTCTAGCGCCATTGTTGAACTCTCCTTGCACAGAAGCGGAGATACCAAAAAAAAAAGGACACGGAATGAGAGAGTCCTCATTTCTCCTCATATTATGCTGTAATACTTTGGCCAGATGGGCGAGACTCACTCTCCCAAATCTGAAAGCTAAAGGGCCCCATGGGATCAGCCTGGCTCAAACGCTTTGAGGATGTCTCAGTTGGAGGAAACGGCTCATCTGTTGGGCATGCGGCCACACTCCCTCATTTTGTCTGCGACCTTTCACACCACTGCTGCGCATACACACGAACTCGCTCTGTGTGTAATGTGCACGTGTGTACGAAGGCGTGCATGTGTCAAACAGAGATTTGTGGCTGCTGAAGACCACAGATATCTACATTGTTTATCTACAAATGGACAAATGTAATAATAATGAAGACAAAGGTTTATTTATATACCGTAATATATATATATACCATAAAAACAAAGTTACAAAGTGCTTTCATACATACAATTTTAAATGATGGATGTTTTTAATGCCTGAAGGTCTATTGACTGAAATGTTGCTTAAATGACGTTGTCCTTATGTGTAGACGGTGTGCTTTATTGTATTCTAAAAGGAGGAGATTTAAAAGAAGACACAGATTTAGCAAGTTGAGTTTCAACAACTGTACTACAGTAGTTCAGTCAGACAACTCACGGAATGGATTTAACCAATATTTATTATAGAATGAGAATATGTGCATATGATATTTATCTTGGCGTTCGGCTCTGCTGCATTTACTCCCTGCTCGGCACGATTAACCATCATAAACATTAAGAGCAGGGAGATAGATACAATGAACCCCCCCATGGGGAACATAAATAACAGAGCCCACCGGTGGTGCTGGGGTGGTGGTGGGAGCAAACATCACATAACAACCGGGAACCATAGCAGAGGGAAGGCAGGAAGAGCATGCAGACTAGTGAGCTTAAGTAGCCCGCCCAGTTGGTCAGCTGACTGCCACATCGGCGAATGACGTGTGGGACTTGCACACACTTATACACCCACATAGAAATTCAGCATGTTAACCCCTTGAGTATAGAATGCGCCTTTGAGCACGGCATGAACTCCCTCGAGTGTGACTGACTGAACGAACTCTGCAAGCTATGTGTCATGTGTAGCAAACAAAAAACGATCTATAACGATAATTCATTCTAGTGTATTTGGGTATTATTAGACTTTTTGTGAGATATGGATTTCCTGAGTGGTGGTATATTGGTGATGCATCCTCGTATGGCTTTCTGGGATGGGCCATGAGCCACTGAAAGGCTGTATTAATGATTAACATAGTCCCTAGTGGTCCCCTATTTTGAATTGTCTTGTGCATTACGACACCGTAACGTTATTGAATCAGGAAAAAGCGGGATTGGTGGGAGGAAACCAAACCGCTGATGGTGCTGAAAGCTATTGTAAAGTTCTGAGGGCATGGATGAGGTCACAAAAGCAATTATCCCAAGGTCAGAAGCCACAAGCAGTCATTTTTAATGAAAACAACCTACAGAGCGTGCCAGCAGGGTGTTGAAACATGCTCATTTAACATCACTATGTGTTGGGATTTGGAGGAAGGGGGGCGTTTAATCCATTTTGGCCTGACCTCGAAATAAAAAAAAAATCTTCTAAATCCTCCAGTTTTCTGAAATAAATATTTTCACGATTTTTCAAAAATAGCAGATCTACAAGCTTGTAGCGCGCCACTCGGTGGCGCGCTACGAGCTTGTAGATTTGCTATTTTTCAATAGCTAAATTATAACAATGTTTAAAACACCAAAAGGGGTTCCCGTCCAGAATGGGTTAAGGGCTTTGATATGCTTTGTTGCACTCTGTGTCATGCACATGAATAGAGACCTATACACAAGCTCACAGCGCTGCGAACGTTGTGCGCTTGAAGAATGGCCATGTTTGTCGCGCGACACCGCCCCGCACTCGACTTACATCCCGCCTTTACTTCCTCACAACAAGTGATGAACGTCGTCCATGGCGAAGTCAAGGTCTTCGAGTCCTATGTAGTGTGCAAAGCTTTTCCATCCCCTAGTACAGTAGATGGCTGTTTTTTTAAATCATGCTCGGGATTAATAGTTCCCCTCGACATGAACTAATTAAAGTTAGTGAACATTATAAAGGGGATTAATCCATTCTGGGCGGGAACCCCTTTTGGTGTTTTCAAGCATTATGCTATGCTTTAGCTATTGAAAAATAGCAGATCTACAATCTGCACCGAGTGCCGTGCTATGAGCTTGTAGATCTGCTATTTTAGAAAAATCGTGAAAATGTGGCGCAAATCTTTGAATATAATATATTCTTTCCGAATATTTTCAACTCAAATCTTTGCTTCTGGGGAGGTCCCTGGAACAACATATCTTCAGATAAGGGGGGGGGGGGGGGGGGGGGTCGGTGGCCAAGTACATATAATTGTGGGGGTCCTTGGACATAAATGTATGAGAACCACTGACATAGGGTTTTTCAGAAAACTGTCAGGATTTTAGAAGACATTCATAGAATCGTCCTCGGGTCTAAATGGGTTAAGGCGAGGTAAGAAAGGGAGGCGATAAGGCTCGGGGGTCCTCTGGGAATAAACAGTGGCCGCGGGCCGGAACAGATATCGGGGAGGCGCAGCGCACTAGCTATAGCTAGCGGGCTATATCGTTGGCTCACGATGAGGTTGTGCAGGCTGGAGTGGACGAATGGCTCCAGGCGGAGCCGAGATAAGTGATTTGCATTGGCCTCGCTGCGAGGCCCTGCAGGACATTAGCCGGGTGGACACCAGATTGACGGTCTTGGAGTGCCTGCCCATGCACGCACGCACGCACGCGCGCGCACACACACGCATGCACAGATGAGTGATGTTACCAAGGCATTATTCTCCGTCCAGCAGCTAAATTAGCCAGCCACAGTTATGTCCACAGCCTCACCTCGGCACCCATCAGCACCCTCGCCTAAGCGCCACAAGGTGCTCACTGCCCAGGAGGAGACATCCCCGAATGTCATGTACGCCATTATCTGGCACAACCTCCACGACATTGTCCTAAAGACGATCGAGGCAAATGAACTGTCCTCATCCACGGACGGACACCCCCCTGTGTGTGTTGACGGATAGCTGCGCGGGCGGCTGGGGGAGACTTTTGAGGGAACGCCAGGAGTCCTTTTCACAGCAGCGGCAGCTGGGAAACCTTTCAGATGCCGGTCATTCATAAAGTCTCGTCTTCCCCCCTCCTTGCTGCTCTTAATCCATTGAGACCTGGAACGCATCCATGTCACGTTAGCGTTTATGGGGCGGGAACCCCTTTTGGTGTTTTAAACATTGTTATAATTTAGCTATTGAAAAATAGCAGATCTACAAGCTCATAGCGCGCCACCGAGTGGCGCGCTATGAACTTGTAGGTCTGCTATTTTTGAAAAATCGTTAAAATGTGCCTCAAATCTTTCCGAAAATTGTCATGATTTAGAAAACTTTTTTTTTTTTTAATTTCGACGTCAGGCCTGAATGGGTTAAGGGCCTGAGTTATACTTAGCTGTCCGCGGTTGTCCGTCGTGCACCAGAAATAGCAGATGTAACAGCTCACGCTGTGTCACACCGCCACGCCATATGAGCTTGTAGATCTGCACATTTTCGATGCGCGGCACGGACACAACCCAAGTATAACTACAGGTCAGGCATGTTGGCTCACACTATTACTTTTGATCACATTGATCTGTGCGTGCGTGCGTGCATGAATGCATGCGCACACTCACTCAAAACAGCAGTTTCATCAGGAATAAGATGTGGACTGGCTGAGGATGCGGAGAAGTGCACCGTATTTGTGCACGGCACAGTACAGTATGTGTGCTTGGCTCACGTACTGTATGTTAGGTGGTCTGCACAGGGTAAAGGTTGGCACCTGTATGGTACAGTGCAGTGGTCACTGGTCAAGACCATTATAGACATGGAAAGTGCGTGCGTGCGTGCGTGCGTGCGTGCGTGCGTGCGTGCGCACGCAACAGCTACAAGATCTACTTACCCGCACGAGTGAATAGAAAACAAGAATATAATGTCAAAAGTAGTAGGTATGTTTTTGATGAATCCATACTTCTTTAGGCTCACTTAAGGTTTTTGAACGACTAGCCACAAGGTATTGACGTCTGTTTTCACTGGATGAAAGATGATGTATACATACACATAACGGTAGTCGATGCCATTCGTATGCTATTCCTCAGAGAAAGCCTATTCATTCAGCTTTATAGCGGTGGTGGATGCAATCCAAGGCAAGTATACTTAACTCTTTGAGAGTTTCAAGGATTTCTATATAGTTTGTAGACTTCTCTATGGCAGAATGGCGTTTTTGAATGATTTATTGAAAATTCTCTGTTGTGAATGTGTGACAACGAAAGACCTTCAGAGAAAGCTTGACTTGTCTGCTTCCAGGAAAAAAATGAACTGAGTTGATAAAATGTTTAGTTCTTGTGTTGGAAGCCATTTAAAAGAGCCTGCATTTACACTGTTTTCTGTTTCTAGGACAACCAAAAAAAGTTATGACCAGTTGAAGTTTTATTTTCTAAAGAACTTTTTTTCTGCTGGGCGTACACACCCATGCCATATCTCATTTTAAAGGGTGAGTTGTCTAGTTAAAAAAAGAAAAAGAAAAAAGTTTCTCACATGTACCACTGTAGATATTTTGCCATCTATAAATAGCATGGTCAGTCAGGACCAATCTGACCTATCCAGCTAAAAGTTCCCATAGCTCTGCATTGGAACGTGATAGAAACTCAAATTCTTTTTTGGGTAAATGTATACATTCTAACGCACATTTTGATATATACCATGTCTACATAGTCTTACCAGTACCTTGTATATTCATGCATGAATCTCAAAAACCTGTTACGAAGAAACACAGTTTTGATAAAAAACACATCCAAGGACATTGTTTTGATATGACTTGGTGCCCATGATATGTATCAAAATATAGACTTGAATGTATACTGTATTATAACAAAAAATTGGGTTCTTACCATCTACCGTTACAGAGTAAATCACAGTTGAAACTCGCTTAGTCAAACCATAAACCTCAGAATAGTGAACAAAATAGCCATGACAGGTCTAACTCATTGTAAAAGCGTCTTTTATTTTTTATGACTACTAACATAATACAATTATAATAAATATTACAGAAAATAAATAGGCCTACATACAAAACAGTTGTCCCCAAACTACCCAGTGTCCCCAAACCACTGCATTCCAGTTGTTCTTGACGGTGTGTGTGTGTGTAGGCTAAATTTAAAAAAAACAACAACTGAAATGAATGAATGCATCCGGTTCAGTGTCGGAGAACTCCATCGCAGTCTTGACTCTTCGTCTTCATCATCATCATCATCATCATCATCATCATCATCATCCTCCTCCTCCTCATCTGATGCCAGTTCTAAATATATAAAAATAAACATTTAGCTGTAGTCAGCCCGGCCAATAGCCAGTTGGGGGGGGGGGGGGCGTAGGCTATCTGACATCATCGTCATCATCATCATCACACGGAGACACACTAAACAATGTACAATCATGATTGTATACAATATACAATGAATGCGATTATCATGCAAGCTCAGACGTCAATGAAACGTCATACAGATCTTATATAATACGCTACTGTTAGCTTCACTCCCCGTCCCCCCTCCGATCCTTGTAGCAAGGTCATCATAAAACCACGCGTTGCTTCAGTAAACGATGCATGTTTGTTCTCCGTCTTTGTAGACAGTAAATAAAAGGAGCGAACATTACTCTAAAGATCAGATAGCCTATAAGGCACGCTACAATATAAAATAATTGTACTGCCATGCGTGCATGCCTGCTACGATACATTTGTACTGCACCGACCAACCGATCGACACCAAACCCCCCCTCCAGCCATTAGCCAGCACCAATGCACCAACCCCCCCATTAGCCAGCACCAAAGGTGCTGGCTAATGGCTGGGGGGCATCGTGGTGAGTCATTCTGGCGTCATGATCTGACTAGTAGTAGTAATTATCCAAGCATCTATTTGTAGCGATCATCTTGTGATTTCTGATCACTATAGAAGGGCATTTTCTACAATAAGATTACCTCAAAACATTCCGGGTTGATCGTCTTCTTCAATGGTTTCCCGGTATAGCTCATCGGACGACGATGGGGAGACAATGAAAAAAGGAGGGAGGGAGCAGCGAGTCTCGCTGTAAGCACTGGACCAGGGCTACTCCGCCTGGAGAAGGCGACTGGGACGCGTATGGATCAATACTACTACCACAAAACTCGCTCAAATAAATAGTACTGCTTTCAACTTTTTCTGCTAGAAAATCGCTCGGGCGAGACGGCAAAACAGGCAAAACAATGAAAACTATGAAGACTCCCTCTGCCCCCACTGTTTACAGGGGGTGGGACCAGCTTCCAATGGCAACACGTACACGTGTGTCACGTGACACGGGTTTTCTGGGTAATGTAGTTGGAATATAAGCTCAGGAATTTAAACAGCGCTTCGGAGCATATTAATATGTTTAGATTAATCAAAAAAGAGAAAGACGCCAATTGGCGTCATTGCTCATTTACAGAATATAAGCAATGACGCCAATTGGCGTCTTTGCTCTTCTAAGGGTTAACAGGGAAAACTGACAAAACAAACCACAAAGCATATGGTGGAGAGGGGGCGAGAGATATACACAGTGTACGATTCCCTAATTGGTGAAATGCTAGCTTGGCCTGCATTTGTGTACAGTTATAGCCTACTTGCCGCCCATCGCTGAAGTGTACAGTTCATGAGGACACCTATTTTCAGAAGGAGGGAAAAAAAATCCATTGTTAAGAGGAGTAGCTAAATATAGCAGCGTTCCTTCACTGGACCCTGAAGCCAACTTTGATATACACTGCAGCGGTGAACATGGTGTCTGTCTGTCTGTCTGTCTCTGTCTCTGTCTCTGTCTCTGTCTCTGTCTCTGTCTCTCTGTCTGTCTGTCTGTCTGTCTGTCTGTCTGTCTGTGTCTCTCTCTCTCACACACACACCATAGGGGAGATGTCATTTACATAATGAGACGCTGCCACCGCAACAAAGCTCCAATAAGCACAGGACTCGTTAGTCAGAAGGTGACACAGCTGGCTATCAACCGCACACCCTGGCTCCACTGGGAGGGGGGGGGGGGCACACCCTGGCTCCACTGGGGGGGGGGGGGGGGGGGGGCACAGTGCTTTGAAAACACACACAGCACACACACTCGTACCCATCCTTACAGAAACGCATGCACACACGCACTCACATTTTAGATAAAAGAGAGAGTGAGTCCACATATATAGTCTGAAAGATGGTGTGTGTGTGTGTGTGTGTGTGTGTGTGTGTGTGTGTGTGTGTGTGTGTGTGTGTGTGTGTGTGTGTGTGTGTGTGTGTGTGTGTGTGTGTGTGTGTGTGTGTGTGTGTGTGTGTGTGTGTGTGTGTGTGTGTGTGTGTGTGTGTGTGTGTGTGTGTGTGTGGAGAGAGACCCAGTGGCCCGTTTACATGCAAGCTGTGACAAACTGTCCGTAGAGACCTTGGGTTTAGGATAGCTCTGTATACAATAATGATTACCTGAAGTACAGTGTGATTCCACTATAGCCTACTTGGCTAACTTTACTTGGTGTTTTGTCATTCGTCCCCCAGAGATTTCCAGTCACATATCATTTGCACTGTTATTAGAAGAGACAAGTCACTGCCTACACTGCAGGACAAAGAGGGGGAGAGAGAGACGGAGATGGCAGGCAGTGATCTCACTATAATCCATGACGGTTGAACCGGCTTCCATAACCCATTTAGACCTGAGCTCCATTCTACAAATGTCTTCTAAATCAGTTTTCAACAGTTTTCTGAATAACTTATGTTTCTATGTCGGTGGTGCTCAACCTTTTTCATGTCCGCAGATCCCCATCAGAAAACATATTGTTCCAGGGACCCCCCCCCCCCCCAGAAGCAAAGATTTGAGTTAAAAACCTTTCGCTCTGAAAGAATATATATTCAAAGTTTTGCGCCACATTTTTCAAAAAATGGCAGATCTACTGTTTTTAGTAGTATAACATAATGCTTAAAACACCAACGGGTTCCCGCCCAGAATGGGATAAAGGAGACAACCAGCGCTGCGGGTGAAATGAAAAGGTTATGTGCAATGAAGACAAAACGCCTCAGCTTTGGCTTAAAGGTTACGGCGGAGAAATTAGGACGAGGACAGTGTTAAATTGCTCCAATTCCCTCTCTCTCTCTCACTGCTTGCGCTTCCTTCCTTGAGTAATAACTTCTTTACACGTCAGTGCGGTTTCATCTTCAATTCCCCCCCAGTGGATTTTTATTATGTTCTTTGGGAAGCGGCCTCTTTCATTTCATTTGAATACAGCCCGTCAGCAGTGTTTGGGTCATGGCAGAGCCCATTCTGTAGGCCAGGAGTCCTCAGTGTTTGGGTCATGGCAGAGCCCATTCTGTAGGCCAGGAGTCCTCAGTGTTTGGGTCATGGCAGAGCCCATTCTGTAGGCCAGGAGTCCTCAGTGTTTGGGTCATGGCAGAGCCCATTCTGAAGGCCAGGAGTCCTCAGTGTTTGGGTCATGGCAGAGCCCATTCTGTAGGCCAGGAGTCCTCAGTGTTTGGGTCATGGCAGAGCCCATTCTGTAGGCCAGGAGTCCTCAGTGTTTGGGTCATGGCAGAGCCCATTCTGTAGGCCAGGAGTCCTCAGTGTTTGGGTCATGGCAGAGCCCATTCTGTAGGCCAGGAGTCCTCAGTGTTTGGGTCATGGCAGAGCCCATTCTGAAGGACAGGAGTCCTCAGTGTTTGGGTCATGGCAGAGCCCATTCTGAAGGCCAGGAGTCCTCAGTGTTTGGGTCATGGCAGAGCCCATTCTGAAGGCCAGGAGTCCTCAGTGTTTGGGTCATGGCAGAGCCCATTCTGAAGGCCAGGAGTCCTCAGTGTTTGGGTCATGGCAGAGCCCATTCTGAAGGCCAGGAGTCCTCAGTGTTTGGGTCATGGCAGAGCCCATTCTGAAGGCCAGGAGTCCTCAGTGTTTGGGTCATGGCAGAGCCCATTCTGTAGGCCAGGAGTCCTCAGTGTTGATTTTATATTCACACTTGAAACCTAGAGTATTCCTATTCTGTTGGGAGCAGTTGGCAAAGAGGTTTCGTGCGGAGAAAAACTTCAAATTGACCTATTAGCTAACACTTTAAGGGCTTTAGATTAACCCATTTTGGGCGGGAACCCCTTTTGGTGTTAGCATTATGTTGTGCTTTAGCTATTGAAAAATAGCAGATCTACAAGCTCATACGAGCTTGTAGGTCTGCTATTTTTGAAAAATGGTGAAAATGTGGTGCAAATCTTTGAATATATTCTTTCGGAGTGAACGTTTTTAACGACTGCCATAGAAACATAGCTTTTTCAGAAAACTGTCAGGATGTAGAAGACATTTTTAGATTTTGATCTCAGGTCAAAATGGGTTAATATAATCATCAGACCACCTAGGCTGCCGGGATCGATCTATTACCTTTGGAGCATATATACGCCGAAGTATTTGCAGCTTTGATTCACGAAAATCCGGCGGAAAATAGTCCCGTGGTTTGTTGTTGACAGAAAAACATGCCGCCATTACGATGCGAAACGAAACCACCCTGCACAGCATGTTGTAGTCCAAACAAGCCCCCCCCCCCCCCCCCCCCCCCCCCCCCGTTCACTTGCATTGAACTCATTTTCCCAGAAGCCCTAGCAGCCCAGAGCATGGCTTGATTTCAGTTTTCGTCATCATAACGCGACGGCCTCGTCACCAGGTCCGCGACAAATCCGCTCTTTCTTTTTCATTATTAAAAAACGGCGAATTAAACACATTAAACAAATGGCGGGTTTAGCGTATTACGCAGCACCGACACATGGATTAAGTAGCAGGGAACGCGGGTTACGCAAACCTGGAGAAAATAAAAACGATGATAGTGCTATCTATCTTATGAACACAATTCTACAGTATGTAGAATTGTGCTAAACACACAGCTGAACTGGATAGCTGTGTGGCAGTGCAGGCCTCAGCTTGTCAAAGCCAAATTCACAGAGTCATGCATTAACATAATAGCTCACACACACACCCTTTAGACTTTATTATTTAACTTATATACTGGTATTTATACCGGCACGCAGCACCGCAAACAGACGGTTTGAACAGATGATCATAGCAACGCGTTGTGAGCTTGTAGATTGGCAATGTGCAAGACTGCCGAATATCAGTGGCGTGCACATACATTTAGAGGGGCAGGTGCTCAAGTGAAACAAGGGCACCTTGTTTAATCAATAATTGATCAATGTCACCATGGTCCACATACTGTACAAAAATAATTATTTTTTTTAAGGGCACATTGCTATTCAGAGGGCAAGGGCACCCCCTAGTGTCTATCTGTGCACGCCACTGCCGAGTATAAATCAGGCTATAGCTTTATTGTCACATCGCAGGTTTTACCGAAGTA
Organism: Electrona antarctica; assembly: GCF_951216825.1. Lineage (NCBI taxonomy): Eukaryota > Metazoa > Chordata > Actinopteri > Myctophiformes > Myctophidae > Electrona > Electrona antarctica. The sequence continues at coordinate 51,771,241 of NC_136806.1, forward strand.
ATTAAAGAAGTGGGTGAAATCGTTCCCATCGTTATTTTCCATAGAAGAGAGAAAGGGAAGAAGAAGAAGGGGGCAAGGGGGAGGTCAAACAAGAAAAACTAAATACAAAATATCTACATAATTTACATGAACATTGGCTACAAAAACAAAACACGTCAGTGCGTTTAATAGGATTAGGTGCAAAATGTCAGTACGTGACGACCACATAATCCACTTAACCCATTTTGGGCGGGAACCCCTTTTGGTGTTATACTTTAGCTATTGAAAAATAGCAGATCTACAAGCTCGTAGCGCGCCACCGAGTGGCGCGCTACGAGCTTGTAGGTCTGCTATTTTTGAAAAATCTTTCGAATATATTATTTCAGAGCAAACGTTTTCAACTCTAAACTTTGCTTCTGGGGGTTCCCTGGAACTGCTCATTTTCAGATGGGGTCGGCGGCCAATTACAGATAATTCTGTGGTTCCTTGGCGTGAAAAACCACTGACATAGAAACATAGGATTTTCATGAAACTGTCAGGATTCGGAAGACATTTAGTAGAATCTAGTGTCGGGTCTAAATGGGTTAAACTAGACTGACACCGGTGTAATCCACAAGAAGAGTAGACTGGCAGTACAGTCGCTGCCGAGCCTTTTTCCTCACGCAGCGTGTGTGGTGTGTCTCCCATCTGAGCTCCTCCTCACGCAGTGTGTGTGGTGTGTCTTCCATCTGAGCTCCTCCTCACGCGGTGTGTGTGGTGTGTCTTCCATCTGAGCTCCTCCTCACGCGGTGTGTGTGGTGTGTCTTCCATCTGAGCTCCTCCTCACGCAGCGTGTGTGGTGTGTCTTCCATCTGAGCTCCTCCTCACGCGGTGTGTGTGGTGTGTCTTCCATCTGAGCTCCTCCTCACGCGGTGTGTGTGGTGTGTCTTCCATCTGAGCTCCTCCTCACGCAGCGTGTGTGGTGTGTCTTCCATCTGAGCTCCTCCTCACGCAGCGTGTGTGGTGTGTCTCCCATCTGAGCTCCTCCTCACGCGGTGCGTGGTGCGTCTTCCATCTGAGCTCCTCCTTGATGTTGTGTATACGCCGAGGAACTTGAACTCGCTGAACCGTTCTATATACTGCAGCTCCTGCGTAAATGTCATGTATGATTACTTCCAACGTAACCAACTTTAATACAGTGTATACGTGTGAGTTCCAGTGTGTGCACAGTACTCACCATTTTATTATTCAGAGGACAGAGATGCGTATCGGCAATCTGTGTAGAGCATCTCTGAAACTGCGAGAAATATACTGTGGCCCGGCCCACAGCCACTGGCCTCTGCGATTACTCACGGTTTAAAAATGCCCTCACCAAAAACTTTGGTTGTACGGCTGTACAGCATGATATACAATGGGATTAGGAAAGACCCTACGGTTGCACCGTTTGTGAAACTAGCTGTAAATATCTGAAAACCACTTACTTGTGTTATATCAGAGAGACCCTATACGGCTGTGCCGTTTGGAAATAAGATAAGAGGGACCCAACGAGTGTTCTGTTGTTGAATAAGCTAGGAGAAACCCAACAAGTGTGCTTTAGTGAAACAAGCTTCAAATATATATATATATATATATATATATATATATATATATATATATATATATATATATTATTATTATTATTTATTGATAGTGAACAGTGGACAGACAGGAATGGGGGAGAGAGATGGGGAGTGACACGCAGCAAAGGCCGTCGGGCTCGGTTGGCAGCCTATAGGGCCTTGCAAACGGGGAGCGATAAAACGCGCCTATAGTTCATTTTTAATGAGACCTGTGTTTTTGCTCAGAGAAGTCGTGGTGCGACAACGCAAGCGTATTTACGTGAGCGTGGTCCCGTGAATTTGTTGCGCGTGTGCTCGTTACGCGACTCACCAGACCTGGATTCTGTTTAGCTTCTTTTTTTTTTACGCTTGCGTTGTTGCGCCCCTCTTCCAACAGATCTGGAGGATACCTGTGTTGATCCAGATCTTGCATGCTGATCTACAAGCTCACAATGCGTCGCGCTGCGACGCGTTGCGAGCTTGTAGATCGGCTATTTTCAAGTGTAATAACAGTGTGTAATAACATGTCATTACGACGGCATCAAGGCCCGCCAAAACACATTTTAGTCGACTAAATCAACTGTAGATTTAGTCGACTAAAATCTTATGATATTTAGTCGACTAAAACTAGATTAACACTAAGACATTCCAGGTGACTAAAATGTGACTAAAACTAAATAAATTGTTCAAGAGACTACGACTAAAACTAAAATCAAAATGTTCTGCCAAAAACTACACTGTGTGCCACCCACTCTCTCTCCGATCTGTCTGCTCTGTCTTGGAGTTCATCGAAGTCTCCTTGAGTCCATGAGTCATTTCACCTGCACTGAGCAGAATTAGTAACAGCTATAGGCTGCTGTTTCGCTTGTGGTGGTGCAGCCTTCGTGTGCATCCAAGAAAAATAATGCAATACCCGCACTGATTTAACTCTTATGAGAGTGGAAAACATTTTGAAATCGACACTCATACGCTTGTGGCAACTGAGTAGAATATTTGCATGGTCTCTTGTCTCTAATTAAGCCATTCTGAGCGGGAAGTTCCGGGAACCCCTTTTGGTGTTTCAAGAATTATGTTACTTTAGCTATTGAAAAATAGCAGATCTACAAGCTCATAGCGCGGCACCGAGTGCCGTGCTACGAGCTTGTAGATCTGCTATTTTTTTTAAATCTTGAAAATGTGGCTCACATCTTTGAATATATATTCTTTCAGAGCGAACGTTTTAACTCAAATCTTTGTTTCTGAGGGGTTCCTGGAACAACATATTTTCAGATGGGATGGGGGTCGGTGGCCGATTACATATCATTTTTGGGGTCCTTGACATGAAATATTGAGCACCACTGATAGAGAAACATGAGTTTTTTTTCAGAAAACTTTCATCATTTAGAAGATATTTTTTTTAATTGACGTCAGGCCTAAATGCGTTAATAGTTTAACATTCAAATTCACTTTATTCATCTTGCAAGGTATTGCCTTCTTGCGGTTAGGAAAGAGTGCAAACACAAGAAGAAACATATACTGCCTGCCTGACAGACAGTGAGACTACCTAAAGGCTAGGGCTGGGATAGGATGGCGTTTTTATCACTGCAGTGAAAGATGTCTGTTAACTGCATGCCCCAACATTTAGTGTCATAGTAGCAACAGTAGTCGGAATGAAACACTGGAAGAGGTAATAGTGGGCCAAGAAAACAAAAAGAAAGATAAATCAAATGGATACAATATAAAATAGTTACTGGGTCGTTGAATGACTATAGTATGTCTTATCAGTACATGTACTGTAGGCCCAAGTATAAATGTACAGCACATCATTACCAATGACTACAGTATTGTAATTAATGAGGGCTGGGCAATATATGAATATAATATTGATATCATAATATCATAACATAATATATTGCTATTTTGGCACAAGTGTCTTTTCTTCGAGGTAAAGGCTGCATTACAGCAAAGTGATGTAATTTTCACAACTTATTCCTGGCTGTTCTGGCAACCGTGACGCAGAAGGTAAAGTACACTCTGGAGTCTAGGGCTTTATACCACCACATTGCATCAGGTTTACACAACTGGCCGTGTTTGTGCAGGGAGGGAAGCCAGGCACATACTCCTACGGGTTGGCGTGGCACCTGTCAGTGGGGGGGTGTTAGGACGGAGGCGCTACTGTAAGTCCTCCCGGTGGGGGTACAGTACAACATGCATTGGCAACACAGAAATGACTGGGGAGGAATTTAATTGGCATATTGACTAAATTATGAGGAAAAAGGTGGTCAAAATAATAATAATAAGACTTATTTGTATAGCACCTTTCATGACATGAAATGCAGCTCAAAGTGCTTTACAGAGCAATGGAGAAAGAAAGAAAAGCAAGGCATAAACATAAAAAAATAGTAGCAGTAATGCAATACAGTGAGGACATGAATAACACAATTAAAAGATCAATTAAAAGCAAGAGTGTAGAAGTGGGTCTTGAGCTGTGCTTTAAAAATGTCTACAGAGGCTGCCTGTCGAAGGTACAGTGGGAGTTTGTTCCCCGCCGTCGGCCCGTAGAAGCAAAAAGCTGCTTCCCCGTATTTTTTAGTTGCCATTTTTTTAGGCAAAGCAAGCAGGCCAGCAGTGGAAGACCTTAGAGGGCGGTTTGGGACATATTTAGGCAGGCAGTCATGTAGGTAGGAAGGTGCGACACCATTGAGAGCTTTATAAACAAGTAAAATAATTTTAAAATCAATCCTAAAAACAACCGGAAGCCAATGCAGTGAAGCTAAAACTGGAGTAATATGTTCTCATCTTAGTTTTAGTTAAAACTCTGGCTGCTGCATTTTGGACAAGTTGTAATCTGTCAGTTGTTTTCTTTGGCAGTCCAGAAAAAAGTGCATTGCAGTGATCAAGCCGAGAAAAAACAAAGGCGTGGATCAGCGTTTTTGCATCGTGGTAACATGATTAATGTGTGAATTAAAATTCAGTTCAGAATCAATAATGACCCCCAAGTTCTTTACTGTACTGTTACTTTCTACAGTCGGGTTGCCAAGTCTGCCAAAATGATTGGCTATACACTACAATTAAGGCATTTAGCAGACACTGTTATCCAGATCGACTTACAAGTGTTTATTGAACCCTATAGTCAAGTAATAATCACATAAATGGAGTGCAGAGAGAACCGGGTGCTGTAGCAGGGCCTCATGAAAGCTAGATTGCCTAGTAAGGCGTCTTAATAAAAAATAAATGTGTTGCTTCACCTTGACACATAATTGTAACACTTTTTTCCGGCTTAAAGGACAACTTCAGTTTTTTTTTCAACCAAGGTTCATGTTTTAGGCTTTACTTTATTAGAGAAAATAAAAGATGAGTGTAATTTATTTTTCTCCATTTGCTGTTTTCTTTTGTTTTAACGATTTTATCTATTTTTGGCGGCGGCGGGGGCATTCGAACAAGTGGCTAAATACGTCTTGTTTTATAGCGATTTCTTTTTACCAGCTCCTATAGTCATCATAGATGTCCAAGCTAGTCCACTAGTCTAGTAGTCTAGCTTACTCTCCCATTGGCTGACATCACTGTGCTAGTCCAGTTGGCTTTCTCATTGGCTAAACCGCGATGCGCTGTTTCTGTGCGTGCGTGCGTGCGTGCGTGCGTGCGTGCGTGCGTGCGTGCGTGCGTGCGAGCGTGTGTGCATAAACTGACAGGGATGCAGTTAATACTAATGCAGCTGGTAATTTATTGATTTAATCAATTCTTGTTTATTATTTACTATAGTCCCAAGGAAATGACATCTGGCCACAAAAGATCACGGGATCTATTGAATGTAAAGGAAGATGTGACAAACTGACATATTGAGCCTATGACTGAATGAGACACCGTATGACAGCCACCTAGTAGTCCGTTTGTTTGTTCAGACACACCGAAAACAACTACTGTGGCCAGATGTAATTTCCTGGGGTCTAGTAGGACTATAGAAAATTATAATAAAGAAATCGCCGTAAAATGTTGTAAAAATATACATATTTAGTCACTTGTTCGAATGCCCCCGCCCCCTGTAAAAAATAGCTAAAATCGTTAAAACGAAAGAAAGCAGCACTTTTCTCTTTTTTTTTTAACACTCATCGTTTACTTTCTCTAATAACAACCTAAAACATGAACCTTGGTTGAAAAAAAACAAAGTTGCTCTTTTAAAGACTAGGTTTACACGTCCGAACAGTTTTTATGCACTTCACAGACGCGTGCGTGCGTGCGTGCACGCACACACGCACGGCCCGGTGCACGCACACACACACGCACGGCCCGGTGCACGCACACACGGCCCGGTGCACGCACACACGCGCGGCCCGGTGCACGCACACACGCATGTCCCGGTGCTTAGCAGAACGTCCTCAGGGATCTGTCTCAGCTGTAACGTTTCAGAATGTTAGTTCCATGTACTTCCTGCATGGAATTCTGACACAGAGGGCAGCTGGCACTGGTCTGTAGTCCAATCGGAGGCTGTCTGCAGGCAATGTGCTGTATTTGCGTGCATGTGTGACGTTATACCCCGAGAATGGAGTTTCATGTAGGCCAGGGGTTCCCAAACTTTTTTTATGTCAAGGACCCCCAAATTGACACTAATTACCCCGCGGACCCGCATTTGAAAAGATATGCCTGGGATCCCAATACAATAAGATTTGTATGTCTCTAGCAGTGATTTTCAACCCGTTTAATTTCAAGGACCCCCAGTTTGACATGCAATAGTCTACGGACTCCCATTGAATTGCATTTCTATCTCTGGGACCCCCGATTTATATTGTAAAATAAATGCTAATTTAACTCGGAGCGTACAAATGGAACCAAATGGACCCTAACGGGTCCATTTGGTTCCATTTGTACACTCTCAGAGTTACAGACCCATAAGGGTCCATTTGGTTCCAAATGATCATTTAGCTGCATGGGTACCCCCTGGAACTCCCTCAAGTACCCCTGGGGGTCCCCGGACCCCACTTTGGGAACCACTGATGTAGGCTATACTACTCCGTGAACCACTGGTCACAGTATAGTGTCGTTCTTCTCAACAGCAGACTTTGAAGGTCTAAATCCATTATTAACCCTTTAGAGGAGTTGGTTTTTCAACCTTTTTCATATCGAGGCCCATTATTCATTTTTGCCATTTGAGCCACGGAACACCATTTGACGAGATCTTGCCTCGCAGACACAAAGTTATATTTTTGTATTGTTCGATTAGATTCCGTCCACAAAAGCGTGCGTGCGTGCGTGCGTGCGTGCGTGCGTGCGTGCGTGCGTACTGTTCTATGCTGTAAAGGGACAGATGGCGTCACCGCCCCATTGTGAGTTCTTTCCTAGTCTTTGGCTCACGGCCTTCATCCTGCCTCGGCTGGAGATTCCGACAGCCATCAACTAAACCAACCCAACCAAAAACAACACAGAGTATACACTGGCCATCAGACAAGACGCATACACTGGCTATGTTACACACTTTTAAATATATGACACTTTTAACCCATTAAGGCCTGACGTTGAAATTTAAAAAAATGTCTTATCTGAAAAATGTTTCTGTGTCAGTGGTGCTCAACAATTTCATGTCAAGGAGCCCCAGAATTATCTGTATTTGGCTGCGGACCCCCATCTGAAAATATGTAGTTCCAGGGACCCCCCCCCCCCCCCCAGAAGCAAAGATTGAGTTGAAAACGTTCACTCCGAAAGAATATATTCAAAGATGTGCACCACATTTTCACAATTTTTCAAAAATAGCAGACCTACAAGCTCGTAGCGCGGCAGCTATTTTTCAATAGCTAAAGCATAACATAATGCTTAAAACACCAAAAGGGGTTTCCCGCCCAAAATGGGTTAAATTACAAGCATGTATTAATGAGAGTCATTATAGGGCATTATTGTGCGCTTGCAATCTCCGGCATGTTATTACACAGGTCAATGCACTCTAATAAGGCCACTGTAAAGTGTGTTATCTAGCCCTAGAACTCCTGCCTGTAATAGCCACCGAGCCATTTCTCATTTAGTGTGTGTGTGTGTGTGTGTGTGTGTGTGTGTGTGTGTGTGTGTGTGTGTGTGTGTGTGTGTGTGTGTGTGTGTGTGTGTGTGTGTGTGTGTGTGTGTGTGTGTGTGTGTGTGTGTGTGTGTGTGTGTGTGTGTGTGTGTGTGTGTGTGTGTGTGTGTGTCAGACATAGAGATACAGAGGCAATAAGGAATCACTTATGCAGAGACTGGGGGACTTATGATTTATTCACGCTGTTGAAAGAGAAGAGAAAGGTTATATACTCAGCCTGTGGTTGAATTGATGACTCCCGTCTGGAGCTCCGCGCGCGATGCTCTGAATTAAACCCCCCGCTCTGGGTGGATTGTGTGTGTGTGTGTGTGTTCTAATGTGTGCACAGTATATCTGTGTGTATGCGGGTGGGATAGAGAGGCTGCAGCATGCATGCAGCTCTGTTCTGTGGTCTCTCTGGGTGCCATGTTGGGTTCAATAGGTTCTCATTGTTCTGTACTGTAGAAGTCTCGGGCTTCGTACACACATATCAGACGAACATGCTCTGTGCTGTCCGTGTTTCATGGCCGCCTCAATGCTTTTCCAATGGAAGTCACGTGGTTTGACCAAACAGTTGTGTGTGATGGTGGGAGGGGGGGGGGGGGGCAATCAAACAAGTGTTTGGTCAAACCACGTGACTTCCATTGGACAAGCATTGAGGCGGCCATCAAACACAGGCAGAGCACACAGCACAGTTGTTCTTTATGTGTGTACGAAGCCTTGTAGAGACTGATCAGACAATGGGTGCGTGCTCCAGTGTTGTTGTTTTTTGGCAGCAAGTTTTGATTTTAGTTTCAGTCATAGTCTCTTGAATAGTTTCCATTTAGTTTTAGTCACATTTTAGTCACCTGGAGTGTTCTAGTGTTGGTCTAGTTTTAGTCGAGTAAATGTCACAAGATTTTAGTCGACTAAATCTACAGTTGATTTAGTCGAACAAAATGTTTGTTTTTTTCACTTGCTGAAAATAGCCGATCTACAAGCCCACTTGTAGATCGTCTATTTTCAGCATGCAACTAATTGTAAAATGACTTATACTGGATCTCCTAACATTTTAGTCTAGTTTTTATTTGTTGACGAAATTGTCAGTATATTTAGTCATCATAGCTTCGTTTTTATTTAGTTTCCATTTAGTTTTCGTCAGTGAAAAAAGGTAGTCGACCAACGAACGAAATCAACACTGGCGTGCTCGCGTGTGCTCCTGCTCCCCGCGTGTGACGCAGTGAACGACGTACTCATTGTGAACTTCTAGATAATCTATTTTTGACGCGTTGTATATTTATATAACCAGCTCATTGGCCTTGTGGTGGTTGAGACTGGGATGGTGGAGGTTCGATCCCGGGCCGTGTCATACGAAAGACTCATAGTACCCCATAGTCCCTGCTGCGACATACCAGCGCCATGTCCAGGCTACAGAAACAAGAGATGGGCTCCTGCCCTATGGGCCTCATGGCTCAGCAAGGCTTACATACTCATGTATGCTGTATGTATCAGGCTTTAGAAGATACACATGCACTTATTACCGTACACACACACACACACACACACACACACACACACACACACACACTCACTCTCATGGCTCAGCAAGGCTTACATAATTATGTATGCTGTATGTATCAGTCTTTAGAAGATACACATGCACATATTACTGTTTCCGTACATGCACTGAAACGCACGCACGCACGCACCAGGTGCTTACCTCTAATGAGTCACCTGTTCACAATGGCTACACCATTCACTACACATTTGGACATAAGTTCTTCATGTGCGTAGGAAAGGAAAGGTGTATGTGCACACATACGTACCTGCTTGCGTTTACATCATGTGCGTAGGAAAGGAAAGGTGTATGTATTTGTGCACACATACCTGCTTGCGTTTTTATCATGTGCGTAGGAAAGGAAAGGTGTATGTATTTGTGCACACATACGTACCTGCTTGCGTTTACATCATGTGCGTAGGATGCAGGTGTTACTGATCATGCCATCTTCTCCTGCAGTGAGCTTCAACAATGCCCTCGTTAAAAAAAAAAAGCAACTCTAGCAACTCTAACTCTGGGCATAATTATAGATGGGCTGATATAATAACCGTTTTTTTCCGAACCATACTGAGCTGAACTTATTGAGGCAGTGCCACCGCTAATTAAAGGGGAATACCACTCATTTTCAACATTTTACTATGTCATTAATATACCTTAGAGGTGTTGTGTGGAAATAATAAAAAAGTCCATCTGTTCTGTGTTTCCTAGAAAAATCATTAACAAAAAAATCATTAACATGGTGAAACACATCTTGATGACATCATCAAGATGTGATTCACCATGTTAATGATTTGTTTCAGACCTCCAGTTCTAGGAAACACAGAATGGGGGGACTTTTTTTATTATTTCCACACAACAGCTCTAAGGTATATTAATGACATAGTAAAATGTTGAAAATGAGTGGAATGCCCCTTTAAGTATTTTGTTTGTAAAGTGATCTCCGCCCGCTGCCCCATACTATAACCAGTAAGACGCCTTAATATAGGCGACGAGCGACCGCAGGGTTGGCACACTCTACCGGAATAATGTCACTTCATTAAAGCACGGAAGTTTCATTTTAAATTGTCTCATCTAAGCATTGTGGTCCAAAAATAAATAAACCGTCTCAGCGATATTGTCAGGGAGTTGTCTCTGTGTCGTCACAGAGTCTAAGTCAGTCGATTCTTTATATCCATATGTGACCAAATTTGACTAAGGGACTGTCATTGGATTTTTCATGTCATATGAAAGCAGGGAATCATAGCTTCAAATTGACATATTGGTTGTTCAGTTTTACCCACCAGTTTTGGAGATGTGGCTTATAGAGTAATGTCTTGCAGAAAACAGCGAGTTGAGAAAACAGGCTTGAAAGGTTCACTTCTGTGGTCTCTAACATTACACCTAGCTACATGTTTAAGCATTTATTTCATATTTACATGTAATTTGAGCTCTGACATTTATTTCAGACATGCTCTAGTATGTGTCTGCCTGTGCTATTAACCCATTTTGACCTTCGATCAGATTCTAAAAATGTCTTCTACATCCTGACAGTTTTCTGAAAAAGCTATGTTTCTATGTCAGTCGTTCTTCGATTTTTCAAAAATAGCAGACCTACAAGCTTGTAGCGTGCCACTCGGTGGCGCGCTATGAGCTTGTAGATCTGCTATTTTTCAATAGCTGGTCACATATGAGTCAAACCACCGTGATCATGGGAAATGGATGAGAAAGTCCCTGGCAGTCAAAATGACTAAAGCGATCTTTATAGTCTTAATACTTAGGCACAAACCAACTATTTTACAAGAACAATATTGATGTAACTAAGAGATTCGACGAGTTAGCTATATTTTATATACAGAGATTTAGAAGGAATAAGCAAAATCGTGCATTTTGGTTTAATGGCTCCGCTGTTTCTCCGGAGCTCACACTTTCTTGTGCGTGCGTGCGTGCGTGCGTGCGTGCGTGCGTGCGTGCGTGCGTGCGTGCGTGCGTGCGTGCGTGCGTGCGTGCGTGCGCGTGTGTGCATGTGTGTGATTACATGAAGAGCGTGATGTGTTGAGCGTGATGCGTTACTGCTCGTTTTCATACTAAGTGTGACCTAGCGGTTGCAATAACTCCTTGCATCACGGCACCCTGCTGGGAGGGGAGATGCCTGGAAGCAGGAAAAGACACAGTCCGATGCAGACGACCTTTCTAACAGGACCTATAAGGCCACACGCTCACACCACAGGCACTCGAAGCGTACTGTAAAGTACCGGTACACATTCATGCATGGGCGGGCCGGTTATGTTGGTGTTCCGAAGGCTGCTGTGAAAAAGTTTGAGGTGACAATGACATTGGGCTGCTGTGATATTCTGTAATGGAATCTCACATCAGCATTAACATTAAACTCTTTGAGTGGCAGGTATTCATTATTTAAAGGGATCTTACAAAATAACTTTTGGTCATTTTATCATAGCCGTCCTTTTTTCTGGTGACTGATACTGCCCTCCTTTTTTTTCCTTTTTTTTTAAAAAAAACCATTTTTTTGCAACCCATTTTTTCCACCCAGTGTCAATTATCTAATGTAATCCTGGGAGCTACACTTCCTCTGCCAACCTGGGGGGGCAGCGGACTGACCTCATGCCTCCTATGCATGAGGAGTCCAAGCTGCTTCTTTTCACCTGACAGGGGGGAGTTCCTCCAACCGAACGTAGCTCGTGGAAGGAACACGTTATTCCGACCAGTTCCTTTCCCCTCCATCTGGCGCCCCGGCTGGCCAGGGGGAGGTAGTTTAGAGATTACTGCATGTTTTTTGTGAGGGTACCTACCCTAGGGGAAACGCGGAGAACATGCAAACTCCACACAGAAAGGACCTTTCACCAACCCCGCCTCGGGTATGGGCACTGATGACGCGGAACACGCCCACAGCACCCACAGTGTCCCCACCCAGCGGGAATTGAACCCAGGACCTTCTAGCTGGGGGGGCAACAGCACTACCGATATTGCCCCCCTAATTTGTGAGGTGTCTGTGTCTTTTTTTTTATTACTTTACTTTATTAATTACTTTATTAATTTATTTTTAATAATTCTTTTCAGATTTTATTGTTCTTTCCCTGATGCTTTTCATCCAAAGGAATTCTAAAAAAAACACACACGGGCACCTCACATATTAGGAGGGGCAGTATGAGTCACCAGAAAAAAAGGTGTTTTTGATGTTACAATGGGTTTGTATAAGAAGGGGTCGGGGCAGCTAAAACGAATATCAAATATCTAAATACTGAATCGAGCAACTTAAACACTTGTCTGGGGTGTTCACAAAGCCTGAGTAGATGATGAAATGACAAAGTTTTTTTGAAAGTTAAATCTTAATTTATCCACCAGTGCCAGTGTTTTCATTGTTTTTTCTTTTGTTCTTTTATTCTTTTTTCTCTTTTTTTACTAAGGTTGTAAACAAAGCTACATGTTTCCACATGCTACCACCAAAAATACAACCTGGAAAAAAATAAACTGAAATAAATCTTTTTTTTTTCCTGAGTCAGATAACACTATAGGGCCAGTGGAGATTTGTATTATTTAAACTCTGGAACATTGTGCCCTGGCTGGCCCTCACTGTAAAATAACGGTATTTGGGCTGTTATCTCAGGCTGTGTTCATGAAACGCCCTCAGAGGCAGGTGTGTGTGTGTGTGTGTGTGTGTGTCTGTGAACTAACATGGACCCAATGACTTTCCCATCTGCTGTGTCTAGGCCGGTGTGACGCTGTGGAGTGACCTAAAGACTAATGTTATCTAATCCAACCATCACCTTTCACCTTTTGTCTTTTTGTTTTTTCAAAAAAAAACTTTTCGGTCTTAGAATCTGCTACAAAATAAAAGGATAAAAAAACATGCATACAAATAAAGTGACTGAAAATTGAAGAGCAGAGTTTCGAGTTACACGGTCGACATGTCGACACAAGGTATTGTATGTGTACACATACTGTACAGCTACTGTCATGTAAATACATTTCTATCCTATAAGCCTCTCGACCATTTTAGGCTGCAAACTCGGTTCCACAGATGCATGTGAAAATAGCTGTGAACTTGTGGATCGGCGGAAGTTTTGCCTATTTCTTTATTATTATTATTATTATTATTATTATTTGACAATTTAGAATGTTTTTTTTATGGTATTAACTCAACCAATAGCGATAGTTCAGCTCCCGCCACCGTTCACAACCATTCTATTTTGTTGTAGAAGAAGACCGCCTCTCGTTTAACAGGCCATAAGTTCTGAAATTGTCACTTCACCGTCAACCGGGGGGGGGGGGGGGGGATCCTCACAAAAATCATGTGAGGACCCCCCCCCCCCCGGGGGTCCTGACCCACAGGTTGAGAACCACTGCTATAAGCCAGTGGTGGAAAAGTACTTTTACTTAAGTACTGTACTTAAGTACAATTTTGAGGTATTTGTACTTTACTTGAGTATTTCCAATTTCCAGTACTTTTACTTCTACTCCACTACATCTCAGAGGCAAAATTTGTACTTTTACTTCAGTATAATTATTTGAAAACTTTAGTTACTTTGGCGATTTTGAATTTTGATGATTAGAAAACATACATTAACCACTTCAACCCTATACATTTCGGCCATTTGAAAATAGAAGATCTACAAGCTCGCAACGCGACGCATTGTGAGCTTACATTCTCAATTCCGTACTTTTACTTGTAACGAAGTAGTTCTCAGTATTGGTACTTTTACGTAAAACAATTGAGTACTTTTTTCCACCACTGCTATAAGCAAACACAGACGACAATGTCATCGTAAACAAAACAAAATGTTGCCCAAGGTTGGCAGCGTCGTGAAACATTTACACATCCATATAGGCTACAAATCATCACTACTATCCACCTCCCTCTGGCCTGAGCCCAGAGCAGGGCACGGTGATTGGGACTGAGTGCTTGTATCTATTGCTCCTTACGGAGGGAAATGTGAACCGATGCGGCAGCCAGAAGAAGGCAGGATCCCAAACTCAGTGAAGTGGGTGGGTGGGTGGGGGCTGACTGATGGGTGGGTGGGTGGGTGGGGGCTGACTGATGGTTGGGTGGGGGCTGACTGATGGTTGGGTGGGGGCTGACTGACGGGATGGATTTAGCCTTCCATTCCACACTAACTGTCTGGTATACAGTATACAGTATACACATCAGTGTGGTTTACTAGTACTATGCTGCTGGATGCCTAGACTTTCACATTTAGAAAGACATTCTAGCCTTGACTCCGAGACCATATACCCGCAGATTACAGAGTGTTAATACAGTAACATTTGTATAAATGGGATTTTACAAAGTCAGTCTCGCCATTGGCCACTTTTGCACAGCATCTCTGTGTTGGAGTTCAAATTCAACTATTATTAAAGGAGAATTTCATACTAGAAGGCTTTCTTTACCTTTTATTTGTAGTTGTTACGTCCCCACCAAAGAGGTCCAGGTGTCATTTTGTGCAAAAGTGCATTATTGGCTATTTCCACTCCATGGGGGTTGGGTTTTTGTGCTAATTCACTTATTTCCATCGAAATAAGTAGTAAAGTGTGCCGCTTGGGATAGTATTTACATTATGAAGAGAGGATATACAGTATAAAAAAAGAAGATTTTTGAGCGATGGAAATAAGCGAATTAGCACAACACCCCAATGCCCCATTCAATTCATTGAGGGCTTATGGTAGGGGAAATAAACAATAATGCGCTTTTGCAAAGCGCATTATTGGTGGGGAAGTAACAAATAAAGGTAAGAAAGCCTTCTAGTATGAAATTCTCCTTTTAATCGATCTACCAAGATATGTGAATCGGAATCCACATCATGGGTTGGGCAGAGCGGGGACACCAGACGGTATTATTTTGGACAGGTGCTTTAAAAACGCCTGTATTGGCTGCCTCTAAGCCAATGGGAGACTTGCCCATAAAACCCATAGTCTGAACGGCATAAAACCCATACTCTGAACGCCACAACGTGAGCTGAGGCAGAGGCTGCAACACACAAACTGATTATATATTATAGTTCATATTCACAAACGAGAGCTTGCTGCATCTGGCAGTTATGACTGAGTCATTCATGTTGAGCCTATTTCTGTCGGTGCAGTAAAGTGTGTGTGAGTCAATGATCACAATGATGTGGAGGAGGTGGGTGGATGCGTGCGTGAGAGTGTGTAGCCATGCGTGTCCATGTGCATGCATGGGTACCCAAAGTCACAGCACAGTGGTGTCGCACACAGTAAGGCCTCACTCAGACCTTTACAGCGTTGTATGAATGTTGTGAGTGTCATGGCCGCCCCAATGCATTTCCAATGGAGGTCACATGTTGTATGGCTTTCAGCTGTGTTTCGACTGCCCCCTCCCCCTCACACAACACAAATGTTGTGTCAAACCATGTGACCTCCATTGGAAATGCATTGGGGCGGCCATGACACTACACAACATTCATCCAACAAGCATACAGCAATGCAGTAAAGGTCTGAGTGAGGCCTAAGCTCAATGTGCACAATGTGCACATTGGACTGTGTGGAACTCCAGTGTTCTGGGACAGAGGCAGTGTTGTTTTTGGCAGCACATTTTAGTTTTAGTCATAGTCTCGTGAATAGTTTTCATTTAGTTTTAGTCACATTTTTGTCACCTAGTGTTAGTCTAGTTTTAGTCGACTAAATATCATAAGATTTTAGTGGACTAAATCTACAGTTGATTTAGTCGAACAAAATGTATTTTGTCGGGCCTTGATGCTGTTGATGCTGACTGTTTTTTTTCACTTATCTACAAGCCCACCACAAGTCACAACAAGACGCGTTGTGAGCTTGTAGTTCGGATATTTTCAGCATGCAACTAATTGTAAAATGACTTATACTGGATCTCTCCCCCACTAGTCCCTTCCTAACATTTTAGTCTAGTTTTTATTTGTTGACGAAATTGTCAGTATATTTATTCTTAGTTTTAGACTCATCATAGCTTAGTTTTTATTTAGTTTTCGTCAGTGGAAAAAGGTAGTCGACGAACATTTTTCGTCTTCGTTTTAGTCGACGAAATCAATACTGGACAGAGGCATCAACATAAGGCTCCAATCAACTCACACTCCAATCAACTCACACTCCAATCAACATAAGGCTGCATGGTTGGGATCTGTTGAATGCTCCAATCAACACAAGGCTGCAGGGTTGGGATCTGTTGAATGCTCCAATCAACACGAGGCTGCAGGATTGGGCTAGAATGCTCCAATCAACACGTTTTTGGACCAATTCAGCCTAATTTATACATATGTGAGGCGCCAAGCCGTGGCTTCTGGCTCATAACCGATATAGCTCTGTACTAGATACTATAGGGAATAGCAGTGGAGGCCATTTTCTGGTTCGATCGATCCAGACCCCATTCATTTTTCACATGGAGATTTCCAAAAAATATTGATATCAATTATTTTAAGCCTAGAATCAAGCCATCCAGGATCCCAGTGAATCATGACCACAAAACATTTGTTTCTGTGATTATTTTTTTTTAAGAATATTTAATTATATTCGATCTACTATATTTAATGTATAGTTTTCATTTAGTTCTACTCACCTGGAATGTTTGTTAGTCTAGTTTTAGTCGACTAAATATCATAAGATTTTAGTCTACTAACTCTACAGTTGATGTAGTCGACTAAAATGTATTTTGGCGGGCCTTGATGCCGTCGTAATGACTAATTTTACACTTGCTGAAAATAGCCGATCTACAAGCTCACAACGCGTCGCAGAAAGACTGTTATTGCTATTTTCAGCATGCAACCAAGGGTAAAATGACTTGTGTCTTTTACTTATACTGGATCTCTTCCTAGTCCCTTCCTAACATTTTTAGTCTAATTTGTTGATGACATTGTCAATATATTTAGTCTTAGTCATCATAGCTTAGTTTTCATTTCATTTCCATGTCGTATTCCTCAGTGAAAACAGGTGGACGACGGACATTTTTCTTCATAGTATTAGTCGACGAAAGCAAATTGAAATGCAAAGTGAACGCAGCACTGCATTTCATACGTAAATGACAAGGGGGGTCATGAAGGAGAAAAAGGTACTTAAGGGCAAACCATGTTTTCCCCTCACCAGATCTATTATCAACTATTTCACCCATGAGTAGTGCCCAGCCACCGTGCATGCTAAGATTACCATGCCGTGTGTGAAGCTAATTAAGTGTGTGTGTGTGTGTGTGTGTGGGGGGGGGGGGGGGGGGGGGGGGGGTGCTGTCGTGTGTACGTGCGTGCGTGCGTGCCGCTTGCATGGGACAGGCCCATACGTGCGATTCATCTGACAAGGTTATTTCATGTGACTCTTCTGGCTCCAAGGTTTGTCTGTGCTCTCTCTCTCCTCTCCTCTCTGTCTTGTCGCTCTGTGGAGCGTGCTGCGGATGGGATGCCTGTCTGAGCCAGTAGCAGTCTGGACGCTGATGGCTGTCTGCACAGATAACCTGAGACTGCTGTCGCTCGCTGACTCTCACTCCCTAAAACCTTAACCCTTATTTCACTCGGGGAGCTGAATTGCAATGCGTCGCGATACAGTATAGTAGCAGTATAGTTGAGGGGGTGATGATAATAATGGGGTTAATTAATTAGTAATTATAATTACCCACGACTGAGCAGCCCCACAGCTGCACGCACTGCTTTGCTAATTCTTAATTGAGGGAGAGTAGTTATTTTTTTTGGCTTTCGCCTTTTATTTTATATATTTTTTTTATGGAGGGACAGACAGTAGGCTGACAGGAAATGGGGAGACATGCAGTAAAGGCCGTCGAGATCGGGAGTTGAACCCGCGGCACACTGCCAGACTGGATTACCAGCCAAGGTGCCTGGACCGCTGAGCCACAGCCCAGGCGGGGGAGTAGAGTTTTAACTTACTGTACCCCCCCCCCCCCCCCCCCCCCCCCAGATTTCCACAGCAACCTTCCACACTGTAGATTCCAACATTCTGGATTTCACTCCGCAAGTGTTACTCTACCCTCAGGCCTATAGGGCTGGGCTATATGACTTCAAGTGTTACTCTACCCTCAGGCCTATAGGGCTGGGCTATATGACTTCAAGTGTTACTCTACCCTCAGGCCTATAGGGCTGGCCTATATGACTTCAAGTGTTCTACCCTCAGGCCTATAGGGCTGGGCTATATGACTTCAAGTGTTACTCTACCCTCTGGCCTATAGGGCTGGGCTATATGACTTCAAGTGTTACTCTACCCTCTGGCCTATAGGGCTGGGATATATGACTTCAAGTGTTACTCTACCCTCTGGCCTATAGGGCTGGGCTATATGACTTCAAGTGTTACTCTACCCTCAGGCCTATAGGGCTGGGCTATATGACTTCAAATCAATCACAATTCTTTGTTACAATCAATGATGAATCAAGATTAATGAACGATCATTTTCTTACAGTGAAATTGGCCAATCAGACTAATCGATAAAAAAAAAATCTTATTCGAATACCAATTGGTATACCAGTAAGTTTGATGGGGGAGGGTTTGATGAGGTCAGATCAACATATGGAATGTCGGAACAGGTCAGCTCCATACGGTATATGGAGATCTAAGGGTGTTAGCGGGGACATTCCCTCGAGTGTACAGGGTTTGATGAGGGCCCAGGTAGGGCCGGGCCTTAATTTTCGTGCCTGTTGAGAACTGTAGTTTTCACCGGCTGCCGGGCGCGGCTGCACTAATAACTTTGGGGCAGCAGGCACGTCTAGAGTTTGAAATTTTAATGGTCAGGTATAAGTCAAAAGGGAGACATCGAAGAGGAAGGATGGATGGGGAAGCATCAACATATGTCAGGTTCTGACATTATGTTGATCAACATGAGTTAGACTTTAATATATTAGCTCCCCTCACTTCACACAGGTGTGATTTTTGGTTAATTACCCAGCCCTAACCTCCCCTAAATGGACACTCTGGATTTCACCTTGCAGTCAGTCGCCAGCTTACTGCTCTTACCTATAGGCCCTGCCCACTTCCTCTCACCGTTAAGCTCTTATTCCTCGCTCTCTTCCCTCAAACCACTTCTCCTCAGCGGTTCTGTTTTAGACCACCCGGCCCCCTCTCTCCCCTCAACCCAAAATAACAGATCTACAAGCTTGTAGATCAGCTATTGTAGGTGCACGACACGGGCATGTAACTATAGTTATAACCCGAGGCTTCAGTCTCCCTTTGAATCCACTCCACACTCACACTTTGGATTCAGGCTAACGAGCATGCACCTAGGAGGTACCCCAGCTTCTCACATTTTATGATTCTCCTCCAGCCAATGTATGTGTTAGGGAGTAGTATCCCGGGCCAGAGGTTGTACGATGGCCTGTGGCTGTGTACTTATGTGCATGGTTGGAGTGGTGGGTGAGCCATAAAGTCTTGAGTTATACTTGTTTGCACGCGGGTGGTGCGCACCACAGATGGCAGATCTACAAGCTTCGAAGATAGATTGTCACATTGTAGGTCTATTTTCAGTGTGCGACGCATTCACTCAATTAAGTAAAATTCAATCTAACTGCTAATTCTAGAGATTGCGTCCTCAGAATGCCTGGACAGAATGCGTCCTCAGACACATTCTGATTGGCTGAGCATCGCATAACGGTGATAATAATCTTGAAAATGTGGTGCAATTCTTTATTTATATATATATATATATATATATATATACTAGAATTTCGCGGGCCTTCGGCCCGCTCATCCCAGAGTTGCGTTGCCCCGCGTTGCGATACAGAAGTCCACAGATACAGAAGTCCACAGTGACACGCGTTGTATGTAGCTGTTTTGTGCTGCAGCGCGTGCGCGCGCGTGTAGTGTTGTTGTTCTTATCCATATATGCGCCTCGGTTCGTCCTGATTGTACGACGTCAGGTGTCGACACGGTCGTGTTTGCATTATTGTAACTGTGTATGTAATCGCGGTGCTCTCCGTCAAGTTAGAATCAGTGTAGAACCTGTGTTGTTGTTGTTCTTCTTCTACGTTTGGTTTCCGGCAGGCTGTACACTGTGTGTGTGTGTGCACGCGTGTGTGTGTACTGTGTAACTTCCGGTAGTGTTTCCGGAAGTGTGAAAGGTATCACGAAAAACACGTGGGTCACGTCAGTGGCGGCTGGTGACTTTTGTCCTAGAGAGGGCGCTATGAAAATATCAAGAAAACATGCACTATAGGTATCATCACATTCAATGGAAGGCTTTTAAAAATACAAATTAAACATGGCATTGCCAAACATGGCTAATTTCACTGCATTTTCCATGTAGATTGAGGCTACAGGTTTTTTTTTTTCATTGTCTTGTTGTTCCATTATGAAAATGAATTATTATCTTTACCTGGCTCCATGTGGCTCATCATTCATGTTTTTCTAGCGTCTGTGTTGACTGTGTGTTAAACTATATGTCAAACTGTGTTGTGATGTTTATGCTGCCCCCAAGTGGTTTGTGGTGTGAATAACATTGATCGCACACATTTGTCGACCCAGTGGCTTGCTATCGTTTGTATTGAAGACATGTGGATGAACGCGCAGCAACATGTGACACTCAGTAACCAATCAGAAACGTCACACAACGTAAACAACATGTGACATTTCATGGCAGCATAATACAACGTGGCAGCATAATACAACTTTTAATCACTGCCTTTGGTTAGTGGTTCCTTATATTATATAATATTGACGTTTCTGGATTGCTAATTTGAAATAAATTACAGGCTGCAGATGTCGTTTCTCCGTCATTCTTATTCACGTTTGATTCAGGGGTTGTGCATGGTGGTGCGGCGCACCAGCGCCCCCTATGGACCGGCCGCCACTGGGTCACGTGGTGGGGTTGTGAGCCATTGGGAAGGGGTGATGTAGTGTTGCCAGGTCCACGTATTGTAAGCGAGTGGTAGTGTGTGTAAGTATAGGCTGTAGGCTGTAAGAAGTCAGGGTTTGCGGTCTTGTTTACATAGACGTGGCAGCAATGTTGGCGGTGCAGCCAATGAAAAGAGGGGAATGACGGGATGCAGTGTTGCCAGGTCCGCGAATTGTAAGCGAGTTGTAAGTAGCGTGTTGAATGGCATTTTTTCTGGGCTTGTTTTCATAGACCTGGCAACATGTGAGTGTGTGCGTGCGGGGGTGTGGGTGCTTGGGGAGATATTGTTTGTTGTGAAGAGATACAATGCCGGCGTGGGTGTGGAAGGGAGGCAACGTTGGTGTCAGTGCAATGAGTGATGTTCCTCGGTTGGTGTTGAGGGGCGGCGTTCGGCGCGATATGAGGAGATAGCGGCCGAACGACGCGGAGGGTAAGTGTGTGACGTGACTGCTGTGTGAGTGTAGTGTGTTGCAGTGTGTCAGTGACGTGTCAGTGATGTATGCAGTGTGTGACTTTGGGTCCCTTTGCCTGGGTTGGGTACAACTTCTCACTTGTATATATAGATACACATTCAGAGTGGGCGTTTTTAACTAAAATCTTTGCTTCAGAGGGGTTCCTGGAATAACATATTTTCAGATGGAGGTCGGCGGCGAATTACATCACCACTGATATAGAAACATGGGTAATTCAGAAAACTCAGGATTTAGAAGACATTTTTTTAATGTCAGACCTAAATGGGCTAAAGCAGGCATTAAAGGTATATTCAGTGATTTCGCTTCATTCAAATATCACTTATATTTTCTTTTTATTTGGATAATCCTCCCTACTATAGAGTGTGCTTTTTGTGTGCTATAAGGAGTTCCTCCCTGTCCCCAGTGAGCCCCTGGGGTCAAAAAACCCTAGTTTCAGTTTTGGTGGCGGGTGGCAAAGCCCTCATCCAATCAGGATGAGAGGGGCCTTCCTCCAATCATGTGTGGGGGCGGGCCTTGGTGCACATGCTGTTGCACTTCCCCCCACTGTAGAGCGTGTGCATGTGCACATTTTGTTACCGGGGCGGACTGGGTGGTTTTCCAAATCACCCAAATCACTGAATGCTCCTTTAAGGCCGCTGTCCAACTATCAGATGCCATGACGAAGCGGTGCATGCTGCAAACCGATAACACTCCTGCCACTGGTTCTACAATAATTATTTCTGCCGCCCAATTCTCTTTCAAATAGCCTAGACACGCAGCACGAGAACAATGGACCAAAATGATTTCATTGACCATTTCTGTGTGTGTGTGTGTGTGTGTGCACGACTCGGTATAGTTGCCTTTCCAGAGGCCAGATCAAGTGGGCCCTCATTCATGCGAGACCCGAGCGTCTATTACCTGTCATCCATTCCCCTATAGACCTCATCCTGCCCCCCCTCTCCCTCCTCCATGCTGCTCTCATCGCCTCCCCCGTGCGACGCACCCTGCCTGACCTCGGGCACTCTAACCAGAGAGATTCTATATACAGAGACGACACTCCCATTAAGCCATTTTAGACCTGAGATCGATTCTACAAATGCCTTCTAAATCCTGACGGTTTTCTGAGAAATGTTTCTATATCAGTGGTTCTCAAACATTTTCACAGGGAAAGTTTTTCATGAAGCTTCAACCTGCAAAATGTTTGATTTATCATCATGATCATGAATTTTGTATACCCTATTTAATAATATTACCAATTATATACTGTCATGATTATTAATATGGATTATTATGTTTTTTCTTTTTGCTTTGCACTGGTGTATTGTGCTTTTATATGACTGTTTGTTATGACTGTATGTTTGTTCTCATTTAACCACATGAGAGTACCTGTCACCTTAAGTGAGTGATGTCATTTCTTGGTTTGTCCCGATAGGCTTACCATTGGGTCAGACAGCCTACAAAAAGGATGCTTTCTCATTTGTGTTCATAAAGATAGCCTGATGAAGGCCGCATAGGCCAAAACGTTGCTGTTTCCCTAAATAAAAGTTGATTACTGCATTTGAAGACACTGTTTGTGTATGTCAAGGACCCCCAAAAATATATGTAAATGTCCCCCGACCCCCATCTGAAAATATGATGTTCCAGGGACCTCACAGAAGCAAAGATTTGAGTTAAAAACCTTCGCTCTGAAAGAATATATATTTAAAGATTTGCGCCACATTTTCACGATTTTTCAAAAATAGCAGACTTACAAGCTCGTAGTGTGGCACTCAGTGCCGCGCTATGAGCTTGTAGATCTGTTATTTTTCAATAGCTAAAGTAAAACATAATGCTTAAAACACCAAAAGGGGTTCCCTCCCGCCCAAAATGGGTTAAGTCCCGTAGTAACAACCAGCGCCCATAGTGCCTCCGCCATATTGGAGTGATGACGTAACTTCCCGTTACTTTAAAAAACATAATTTAAAAAGTCACGCTGTACAAAACAAAAACTTGTTTTAATCCCATTCTACTCTACTCATATATTGATGTACTCATTTATGTATCATATTTATGAATGGATCAAAGTAGAAATTAGTAACGTATTCATTCAGAAGGTCAGTCAGTCAAACCGGGTGCATGCATGTATGCGCATGCATGTACGCAAGTGCGCGCGCGACCGTGCGCGCGCGACCGTGCATGTTTACGTGCGCGTTTGAGGTATTACACAGACAAAGCGTTGCCACCATCTTGGAGTGATGGCGGCGGCTCTACCGGTGATTCCAAATATTTAAGGACTGTCGTCTCTTTATGCACATGCGTGTCTAAACGCCAAAATACGCACATACAGTATGCAGAGCGTTAGTCATGGCCGTCAAGCATGGGCACATCGCTCGAGGAAATGTAAGCAACTTAAGAAGATGGCGATGTTGTCATCTTCACTCAGCTGCATGAGCTCCCAAAATAACAGAGCCCTGTGGGCGCAGGCTGGCAGAGCTGAGCGGAGAGGACAGTCAACAGACAGGCCCCGGAACAGCCCGGCCCAATTTAGACCGGCTCAGTGTATAGCCCCGTTTCTCAGCCCAGTTAAAGCTCAACACAGGCCACCATTATTAGCCAGGCAAAGAAAGCCATTCATTTCAGTGCATTTCCACAAAAAAAAAAGGCTAAATTGAAGGCACTGTATCGGCTGCAGGAGGCTTTAAATGGCACAGGCAATCGCCCATTAAACCCTGCTCTGCTCTTGTCCCGAAACACAGCTTCTCAATGTTGGATGATGTTAATGAGCGTGCTCTCTGGATGGGCCCAGTGTGACTTTCGGCAGGCAGGATGGTGGCAGGGGAGATGGGATTAACGCTGTCTTGCACCGTTGCACGCACGCGCACGCACACACACACACACACCAAAGTCCCTGTTAAATGGGTTTGTTTTAAGTGTGTTGGAGAAGGAGGGCCTGACACTCCCACCGAGGCACCGGAGACAGTGAGGTGTTTAAGTCTTCCCGTTGCTCCCCTCTCTACCATGTAGGTCATAATGTAGGTCTCTTCCATATACCACTATATCCTACAATTTACAATTTAGGCATTTAGCAGACGCTCTAAATCCAGAACGACTTACATTAAGCAATAACAAAAAGCATGGCATACATCACATATATAAAGTATGAAACATGCGTAAGCTAAGAACGTAACAGTGGAGTATCTATGTAAACTATACATACTATATTATACATGTGTACTATAAAGTGCTATGACTACATAAAATGCAATTCTAGTGCTGTCTACCTAACATGCTATAAGTCTGTTTAAAATACTATCTAAGTCT
This sequence comes from Electrona antarctica, assembly GCF_951216825.1. Lineage (NCBI taxonomy): Eukaryota > Metazoa > Chordata > Actinopteri > Myctophiformes > Myctophidae > Electrona > Electrona antarctica. The sequence goes on from NC_136806.1 coordinate 51,795,896, forward strand.
ACATAAAGTGCTATCTAAGGGGCTAGTGCTATGGGCCATGGGGGAGACTGAAGAGGTGGGTTTTCAGACTACGGCAGAAGATTGGGACTGGGAGTGAGGCTGCAGTTCTGATTGTGATGGGAAGTGCATTCCATAGTTTTGGAGCCAGAAGGGAGAAGAGTTTAGGACGTGTGGAGCGTGTGGCGCTTCCCTTCGTTGGCTGATCTGAGTGCGCGGGAGGGTTTGTAGGGTACGATCATACTTGTATATCCTATAATATAATACTACAAATGCATCAAGCCTTTTTTTTACACAGTACTAGGAAGGGGAGTGGTTCCTCATTTGTGTAAAGGGCATCTGAATGCGCTGCACTGTTTTTTGAGTGGTGCTATAGCCACTCCTATACGCAGCTATGTGTGTCCGTATGTATGTACGTATGTGTCTGTCTGTCCCTGTGTCTGAGCACGGACAGCTGAAACACCTCGCTAATACCACTGGATGGCACTGTTGAGCAGACACACACACAGGCGAGGGAGGAGTACAATACAGTACACTACAGAGTAGTACAGTATGGAGTATTTTTTATGTATTGTATATTTCTTTATTACAAATTATTTTCAGGCAGACAATGCAAAGCTTCCTAGCATATTTTAACACTCTCATACATTGCTCGGCTACTTCACAAGGGGGAGAAGAAAATAACAACAAACCTAACAAAAATACCATACAAAGCTATGGTATGCTATGCTATGCTAATATGTTACAAATGTATAAGATGCCAGGGTGTTTCTTTTCTTCTAAACCTTATCCAGAGTGCGAGCCCTTTCAAGACGTGTCTGGTTAAATAGTACATTACTGGGAATTGTTAGAACTTGACATAATGACATTTTGCATCTTGTTCATCAGAGTTTGGCCAAAACAACACACACCAAAGCAAATCATGTTTCTCCTCAAGTTTTTTCTCTGAATATACCATACCTGGCATGACTTATTAATTATTTCAATATTATATTAAGGCCAATTCCTTCCATGTTGACCCATACTTCTCTAGACCACATCACATTCGAACAAGAAATGTTGAAGAGTTTCAATTTGGCAACAATTTGGTACAGGTCATTCAGGTGTGCCAACTCTGTTACACCATCAAGACATATCTAACTGGCAGCTGGTTTTGGGAGATAAGAAAAGCTGTCTTGCATTTCATTTCATATGATATATTTTGTGAATACAGTACAGAGTAGCACAGTACAGTATGGAGTACTACAGTACAGAACAATACGGAGTAGTACAGTAGAGAGTAGTACAGTACAATGCAGTACATTACAATATGGAGCAGTACAGTACGGAGTAGTACAGTACAGTTCATTACAATATGGAGCAGTACAGTACAATACGGGGCAGTACAGTACGGAGTAGTACAGTACAGTACGGAGTAGTACAGTACAGTTCATTACAATATGGAGCAGTACAGTACAATACGGGGCAGTACAGTACGGAGTAGTACAGTACAGTTCATTACAATATGGAGCAGTACAGTACAATACGGGGCAGTACAGTACGGAGTAGTACAGTACGGAGTAGTACAGTACAGTTCATTACAATATGGAGCAGTACAGTACAATACGGGGCAGTACAGTACGGGGTAGTACAGTACGGGGTAGTACAGTACAGTACGGGGTAGTACAGTACAGTATGGGGTAGTACAGTACAGTACGGGGTAGTACAGTACAATACATCACAGTACAGTACGGGGTAGTAATAGTACGGAGTAGTACCTTACTGAGTACAGTACAGTACAGCACCACTCCGTTCAGACGGGTCTGTTGTTACCAGTTGTACTGTCGCCCTTGAAGCAGCCTCTGCGTGTTTAGGCAGATGAGCACATCTCGAGTCTTACCTGTGATCGTACACTGAATTATTCATGAGCCAGATCTAAATCGGAAGGCGCTGACAAAATGCCCCTTTTCTGGTCTGTCTCATTAGAATTGTTAACACATTCTGGGCGGGAACCCCTTTTGGTGTTTCAAGCATTATGTTATACGTACTTTAGCTATTGAAAAATAGCAGATGTACAAGCTCATAGCGTGGCACGGAGTGCCGCGCTACGAGCTTGTAGATCTGCTATTTTTGAAAAATCGTGAAAATGTGGCTCAAATCTTTGAATATATATTCTTTCACAGCGAACGTTTTTAACTCAAATCTTTGCTTCTGGGGGGGGCGGGGGGGGTCCCTGGAACAACATTTTCAGATGGGGGTCCGCGGCCAAATACAGATGATTATGTGGGTCCTTGACATGAAAAAGGTTGAGCACCACTGACATAGAAACAGTTTTTCAAAAAGCTGTCATGATCTAGAAGACATTTTTTAGAATCTGATCTCCGGTCTAAATGGGTTAAAAAGAAAAATGCACAATAACAAGTAAAAGCGCTCCTCGGAGCACATGTCTCTGTCATCAGGTAGGTTATTGTGGGACCGGACAGCAATGTTGAGGGATTTGAAAAAAACGGACAGATCCGTCTTGATCACAGCATTATAGAGTAGAAGTAATTGTTTTGCAAAAAAAAACGGCCTCCTCATGGACAAACCTCTGCCTATAGTGGTTATGTGCATTCAAAGTGGGGAGGGAGGCATAACATAGTAGTAGTCTTGGCCACGCCTTCGGCCGGCCTGGCAGAGACAAACACTCAAATACAGTTTAGCGACATCAAACTTTTGAAACTTAAAATACGTGGGAAGATTTCCCCCGAGAATTTTAAAGAACGATGACCAGACTTTCGATTTGGACTTCTAGGTCGGTCAGCTGTTCAGAGCTAACATTGAATCGATATTGAGTGTTGCTCATTTGTTTTTAATAAATTGTTTGCGAGTGAACGCACTGTCATTATTCACGTTTAACTTGCAGACGGTGTTCTCTATCCTGCCACAGAAAAAATGAATAATGGAAAAAAAACGATTGTTGTGCGTGTGCGATGATGCACATACAAATTGTTGGGCCTGGATCTATCTATCTGTGCTGAGGCATGCAGTGCCAGCAGCGCCACGAGACGAGGCTATTCATGCAGAATCCCTGCCATTTATCAACGTGGGGCGGACTGATAGCACCTGACGAGTGTTATGCTGGCTTATGGTGAGGAGTCATGTACTGCGATTGCTGTCTTATAGTCACAGACAGATCTAATCTACATGTTTTTTTTCCCCCTCGTTTATCGCTACACTTACTCAGCACATAATCTACAGTAACCAACCCGACAGATTGGCCGCACGGTGTTCCAAATGCCTATCAAGTCCTCCCGAGGTCATGGAGCCTGATTGGAACCATCTCGTGTGCTTCCTGGGGCCCATTGTGTAACATTCAACATGGCCTTTTATTGGGGGAGGTTGGGTCGTAGTAGGGCTAAAGTCTGTCAGTCATGCATTGTGTATTTATCAAACCCAAGGCTGCGTGCGGTCAGTTCCTGAGTCGTCGACGAGACCACCAGGTGTCATTTAATTTAAGGCAACTGATCGCTCACAAAGCTGTCATCACGGCCCCGGCCTTGGACCGCCGCGGTCAGAGTTTTACATCGCAGTGCCATTTACACCTGTTTATTGTACATGTCAGGGGGCCAAGGCAGGTCCTGGAAGAGGGGCGAAGGCATTCGGTTGATGGAGGAAATGATGGATGTTAATTAAAGACGTGATGATTGCTGCCGTGATTGCCATGTTTTTTTTGGGGGTTTGGTACTTCAGCTATGGGTAACCACAGAGGTGAAGGTGGACGAGTTCTGGTTGACTTGATGGCCTCACATGGGGCTGAGCATTATTTATTTAGCCCGTCCGTCTGTCTGTCTGTCTGTCTGTCTGTCTCATTTACTCACTCTTCAGAATGAAGGTGCTGACCTGAAAGACGGCTCCTCTCCTCACGTTGCCCGTTCTGTCTGTCTTGCTGCCTTTTTGACCACGGTCTCCTGTGGCGACCAACGCTGCAGGCGTTGCAGCAGCATAAAGGTCATGGAAAATCACAGCGTCTCACTTTGTTGGGTTGTTTTTTCTAAACCAGCACATTATCACCACTATACGTCTGAAGCTATTTTCAGCACGCAACCAAGTGGAAAATGACTCATACTGGATCCCTTGTCCACTAGTCCCTTCCTAACATTTTAGTCTAGTTTTTATTTGTGGACGAAACTGTCAGTATATTTAGTCTTAGTTTTAGTCATCATAGCTTAGTTTTCCATTTAGTTTCCATTTAGTTTTCGTCAGTGGAAAAAGGTAGTCGACGGACATTTTTCGCCTTAGTTTTAGTCGACGAAATAAACACTGGCGTAGATGAAACGCTCGGTGTTCTGGTCCATTGGCTGATCATTGGTGTAGATTGTATACAGCGATAGGTAGTACACAGTATCAGTGCACATAGTATGCACTGATACTGTGTATACTGTATCAACGGTCTGATGTACCGTATCGGACTGATTTTGTTCATACACTTATGTCTGATATGGTATACATCAGAGCCACAGAGTAGGACAGAGTTACGACATCTCCATTCACTTCACGGGGCTTCAGTCCAATGGCGGCTCTTCTACATAGACTTCTATTGGCGAAGTGCTGGACCGGAAGTTGGCAGAATGCACTGGACCCAGGCAACAGCCCCAGCTTTAATGATCTTAAATCCCTTTATTTTAGATCAGTCAAAGTACAACATAAACATTACATTGTCATGTTGCACACATGCCTAAAATTGCTGATATTTGCGCCGCCCTCGTTGAAAACAATGTATTTCCAACTCCAGCTTGTCACTCTCCAGGCTGCATGAACAGCGCTCGAGCACTCAGTTTTCTGCCCCCTCATTGTCGTGACTCTGTCTTACTCTATGGCTTTGGTATACATAATATAGTCTGGACTCTGGTACAGTACATACAGTCAAATATATGGTATACACAGCCTGATGCGTGCCGTATACTAAGTCATTTTATGTTTGGTTGTGCTCCGGTGTTGCGCTCTGAAAATAGACTATCTACAAGCTCTGAAAATAGCAGATCTACGTACAAGCTTCTGGGTCACAGCGCAACACGTTGTGAGCTTGTAGATCGACTATTTTCAGAGCTTGTAGATCATTACGACGCCATCAAGGCCTGCTAAAATACTTTGTTTGTCGTACAATAACTGTACATTTAGTAGATTAAAATCTTATATGATATCGACTAAAGCTTTTCAGAGTGATACATGACTGAAACTAAATTACATTTTATTCGAAGGATTATGTTTAAACTAAATCAAAATGTGCTGTCCAGATTAACACTGGCGTGTTACAGTCTGTCTCTTGGGGTTTTCGTAGCCTGAGGCTGGAATGGAACGTTAGTGTTTGGGTCATATGAAGGACAGCCGTCGATGCAGCTGTCTGCTTTCGATTGTGACTTGGGTAAATACAGTAAAGCCTTCTCAACTACTGTACGCTGTAGTTGCTAATCCATGCTGTATTGGCCAGGGACAGTGAGTCAGTGTTTATGAGCACTCATGCCATTTTGGCACAGTTTTAACAGGAGATGCGATCTAAAGATAGATGGCTTTATTGCGATTCGACAATACATGAAATGCATAATTGAACAAAGTTCACTTCTACTATAATCTAAAACTACTCCTAGTTAAAAGAATACTAATATACTACATTCGAAAGGTTCATAATAATTGGATAATAATCAGCACCATATAGGAGAAAGGATATGGTCTACTGTATAGGGGATTATTATTCTTTTTTTTTATAGTTCACAAGTTTGATGGCTTGGGGAAAGAAAATCTGGCAGCTCAGTGGCCTTGTGGTTAGAGTGTCCGCCCTGAAACTGGGAGGTCGGGGTTCGATCCCCGGCCGGGTCATACCAAAGACTGTAAAAATGGGACCCAATGCCTTTATGCCTCCCTGCTTGGCACTCAGCATCAATGGGCTGGATTGGGGGGGGGGGGGGGTCAAATCAACTAATCAAAATTCCCGAGCGCGGCACGGCTGCGGCTCCCCGCTCCTTGGCTGCGTCTCACTGCTCCAGGAGATGGGTCAAATGCGGAAAACAAATTTCACTGCTGTAACGTGTGTGACAAATCGCACGACTTTGACTTGACTTTGACTTTTTACTTTGACTTTTGTTATGCACGGGATGCTTTTGTCAGAGGGCGGCAGCGTGAACAGCCCGTGGAGGGTCTGTCTGTCCTGTTGTTATTGGCCCTGCCTATAGTCAGACAACGGTTGTGAGCAATGTCCTTGATGGAAGGCAAGTGTCTTCCATCCCGATGATCTTCTCCGATCTATGCCCAAAACTATTACTGTAAATGGCAGGCATTTGCAAAATTGCAAATATTGTTTTTTAATTTTTTTGACAATTATTTTTCTCACAATTTAGTTATTCGATATAGTTTGATTTCCTGTTTATAATCCCCTTGTCACCGCTAAGGTGTTACAGATGATACAAATGAAGGCTCTGTTCCATTTAGTGTGCAGTGGTTCTCAAACTTTTTAATTTCAAGGACCCCCATAACTCTGAGAGTGTACAAATGGAACCAAATAGTCCCTGACAGTTCCATTTGTACACTCTCAGAGCTACACACCCATACGGGGCCATTTGGAACCCACTCAAGGACACTTTGAGACCCACTGGTGTAGCAGAGTGTTTCCAGTGAGCCAACAGGCACAATAGCAGTAGCCTGGTTAATAAGCCAGACTCAAATCACACTGTGGTGTTGTATATGAGTCTGGAGATGCTGTGTATGGATCTTGTTTCCTGGGGGGCGGGTTCAAACATCTTCTCTTTGACGCAATTGGTTAGAGCTACTGTCAGTCAAAGGTCTCAAGCATTGAACGTCACTGTACCAAAGCCCGCCCATATTGCATACCGTGTCCCGATTGGCCACACCAGTTCTCTGGTGTAGGAAATGGGCGTACAATTGAGCCTCTCCAGACCGTAATCCGCCGGCAGGCAATTATTTTTTTTGCCAACGGCTGATTCGGTCTGGCTACAATAGCAGCACCCTGACTCTGTTTGACCAGAATGGAACAGAGCCTTCATTACTATCATCGGTAACACCTGTGAAGAAAGTAGGGAATTGGAGCCCATGTTCTTTCCAAAATGGTGTGTGTGTGTGTGTGTGAGTGTGTGAGTGTGTGAGTGTGTGTGTGTGAGTGAGTGAGAGAATGGATGCCCTGCCAAGGCACAGCAAAGGATTCGAACCCCAAATCTCTCCACTAGACGGGCAGGAGCTTTACCCCGTGCATTTGTTTTGTTGTTTTATTCCGCCCTTATAGGGTACGAAACTAATAATCTGCCCTGTAGATAATGTCTGTCAGTATGCCCATTAGGTCACAACCCACCAGTACAGACGAAGAATGATGTGGTAATAATACGGAGGCGTCTGGGAGTCTGTGAATATGATTTTATTGATGGATACGTTTAGTTGAAACGGCACTGCTTCTTTCTCGACACTTCAGGTCCAATACAAATCAGCCAGCAGCCCAAGCAGTAAATAAACTTGGATGGATTTATGGATTTTTATTTTGTCACACCACTTTTGAAACTTTGTGTTCAGCCTGCCTTGTACAGTACTTAAAATTCACCCTGTATTTTACAGGCATGCCTTCAACCCTTTTAAGTTGAGAACCATTTTGCTGTGAAGCAATTTATATAACTGGTGTGGAGGACCAAACATCACATGATTCCGTTTCCTTCATCCTTCTCTTTATGAGCTGCTTTTTTTTGGTTTTGCGAGAGATCAGTAACCAAGTACTAATTAACTTGGAGCGATGGACTCGGTCAGCATCCCGTTTGTTTGTTTGTTGCTTTGTCATGAAATGCTAGCTCTGTTGGGTTTATTCTCAGTATCTCTTCATCTCAGTTGAAATGGGACATCTGGTCCTGGGCACACTGCAAATGTAATAACCTGAGATAATGGATGGTGTATCAAGACGCAGCATCTCTTTCCCTGTACCATTTGCTGCATCAGCCTGGCCTGGTGCGGCCATAATGTGTCTTGTGTGTTGAAAACAGAAGCCCTGTTATCACAAAGTGAGCTACCAAACTCTAGAATGCCCATTATTGTCACTTTACTGTGTGTGTGTGTGTGTGTGTGTGTGTGTGTGTGTGTGTGTGTGTGTGTGACTGTGTGTGTGTGTGTGTGTGTGTGTGTGTGTACGTTCAAGGTTGTACTTTATTGTTACATCTTGTGTACATAAGAGTAAAACCTATTTTGTTTGGCTTCCTTACAGACAATGCAGCAGAATATAGATAGCATGGCATATGCTTAAAAAAACACACAGCAAGCACAGAAAACAAAGGGATAGAATAAAGAGTTCAAGAAAGAGCATTCTAAGAGTAAAAAAGTAACATATAATGTACACAACACGTGCATGTTTTCCCTGTAGTAGCAAAGTTATATGTAAACTTTATGTGAACAGCTTCACAGTAGGTTATGTTCCATATTTACAACACAATTTAGGTTAAAGGAGGTCCAGGTGTTTTGTGCAAAAGCGCATTATTGGCCATTTCCCCTACCATAAGCCCTCAATGAATTGAATTGCATTGAATTGAATGGGGCATTGGGGTGTTGTGCTAATTCGCTTATGTCCATCATATTTCCATTCGCTTATATTAGGGGAAATAGCCAATAATGCACTTTTGCACAAAATAACACCTGTACCTCTTTGGTGGGGACGTAACAACTACAAATAAAGGTAAGAAAGCCTTCTACTATGGAGTTCTCCTTTAAGAAGGAGCATTTGAGCATGATGGTGCAAGAAGAGGTCGGGGGGGGGGGGGGGGGTAGTTTTCCTTGTCCTGTGTGTGTGTGTGTGTGTGTGTGTGTGTGTGTGTGTGTGTGTGTGTGTGTGTGTGTGTGTGTGTGTGTGTGTGTGTGTGTGTGTGTGTGTGTGTGTGTGTGTGTGTGTGTGTGTGTGTGTGTGTGTGTGTGTGTGTGTGTGTGCACGCACACAGTACAGTATTATTATTCTTTGTTCCATAGAAGTGCACAATAACAGCACAGTACAGTAGAGTGACATGGTAATTGACTCAGCTACTTTCTCTTGTGTGCTACAAATAGCTGTATAGCTATACTTGCATAGGCATGGCCATCAAATATTCAACATGACAGTTGACAAGGAATTCTACTTCCCAACATATTAGGAAGAACGCAACGGTTTGTTCGTCAGGAGATTTTATTTTAAGGGATGGTTCAGTTTGTTTCCCTCGTGTCCAAGATGGAAAGCTGTGAATGTACCATAAACAAGAACACTGCAGCTAATTCATGTAGACAAGACTTGCATCCCTGCAGTTACTACTGTAGTATTCTCTTAAGGTAGTGGATATTCAGCTTGACGGCATCGGTAACGGAAAGCGTTCTGAACGCCCTCCCTTGAATCCTTACTGCAACGATAGCTTAACGGTGCTAAAATAGCTTGCATAGATCAGCTATTTTAGAATCCTTTGGAAAATTGTTGAAATACTACATTTAACAGAATTTCTACATTGAGGAATTTCCACTTGTACTTAAGTAAAAACCACTGAGTAGCCTTGATAAAACTATTCAGTCAGTCGCTAATCCATATGCATCCAATGCCAGGATCCCACGCTGCCTGATCAAATGATCAGGATCCCACGCTGCCTGATCAAATGAGCACTGTGGCAGATAACTATGATGTAGCAATTCATTCTTAAGTGTTACAATTGTTCCCCATTAACCCGTTTCGACCTGAGGACGATTCTACAAATGGCTTCTAAATCCAGTTAAGACAGTTTTCTGAAAAAACCCTAGGTTTCTATGTCAGTGGTTCTCAACCTTTTCATGTCAAGGACCCTGAAAATATATGTATTTTGCCGCAGACCCCCATCTGAAAATATTGTTATTGTTGTTCCAGGGACCCCCCAGAAGCAAAGATCTGAGTTAAAAACGTTTGCGGGTTTTTCAAAAATAGAAGACCTACAAGCTCGTAGACCCTATGAGCTTGTAGATCTGCTATTTTCCAATAGCTAAAGTATAACATAATGCTTGCTTGAAACACCAAAAGGGGTTCCCGTACAGAATGGCTTAAATGGGTATCGACCACCCTTTGATAACTCATACCCCAGGGATTAACAGGCGCAATCAATAGATTCCGCTGACATTACGGCGTTTCCATTCCAGCCATGCTATCCCTTCTCCTTTCAACCCTTTAGCCGTTGTCATGGGGATTATATCTGCAACAATGCCAAGCTCTTTTGCATATCGTGGCCCTGGCTCCCGCTCCCCCATGCGCCCTGTTTACATGGGCACATGCAGTATACACACACACACACACACACACACACACACACACACACACACACACACACACACACACCAACACACACACCAACACACCAACATGACCACTGTAACAGTCACGTACAACTGCAGGACCATGAAAAAAGGATTGGAAATTCCCTGCAGGTGGAGGATTAAGTGCATATATATCGGGCATGTGTCATTCTCATGAATTAAACTACGTATATGATTGAATTTAATGATGAATTTATCAATCAATATAATGTAATCGCTATCATATTTTTGTTGTATTATTTCTGCATATTTTGAGAGAGGAATCTCTTGTTATCTCACTATTCTAAACACAAACGGATGACGCAGAATCTACTATAGCCACAAGATAATTACCGTAGCACTCCGGATTCTAACCCCTTAACCCATTTAGACCTAAGTTTGATTCTACAAATGTCTTCTAAATCATGACAGTTTTCAGAAAAACCCATGTTTCTATATCAGTGGTGCTCAACCTTTTTCATGTCGAGGACCACCAAAATTATCTGTATGTTGCCGCCGACCCCATCTGAAAATATGTTGTTCCAGGGACCCCCAAGAAGCAAAGATTTGAGTTAAAAAGTCTTTGAATATATATTCAAAGATTTGCGCCGCATTTTCATGATTTTTTTCGAAAATAGCAGACCTACAAGCTCGTAGCGCGCCACTCGGTGGCGCGCTACGAGCTTGTAGATCTGCTATTTTTCAATAGCTAAAGCATAACATAATGCTTAGTTAAAACACCAAAAGGGGTTCCCGTCCAGAAGGACCTGAGGCCGTGATTCTAAATGCCTTCTAAATCCAGTTTTCTGAAAGTTTTCTCTAAAGACATGTGTTGGCGGTGCTCAAACCTTTTCATGTCAAGGACCCCCCCCAAAATTATATGTAGGCCTATTTAGCCTCCGAACCCATCTCCAAATATTTTGTTCCTGGGACCCCCAGAAGCAAAGATTTGTGTTTAAAAATGTTCACATTAAAAGAATATACATTATATAATATATACATATTCAAATTGGCATACAAGCTCATAGCGTGTCACTTCGTGCTGCGCTATGAGCTTGTATATCTGCTGTTTTTGAATAGCCAAATGGACGCTTTCCCTTTTGGTGTTAGCATCATGTTATGCTTTAGCTATTGAAAAATAGCAGATCTACAAGCTCATAGCGCGCCACCGAGTGGCGCGCTACGAGCTTGTAGGTCTGCTATTTTTGAAAAATCGAAGAACGATAGCTCCGATAGAAAACACAGCTTTTTCAGAAAACTGTCAGGATTTAGAAGACATTTTTAGAATCTGATCTCGGGTCAAAATGGCTTAATCTGCTAAAGTGTTAACTGCTGCAGTAGACCCAATTCTGCTCTCCTTTGCCCTGCCCCTATTTGAAGTGGGGAAATAGGCTAGCGGTGTTTCCTTCCCACCCTCTGCTTGGCTGTTCTGGAGCGCTGATTCTACTGAAAGGACCAGCTGGTAAACAAGTAGCTTTTAGTTACTGCTTTCACGCGACACGAGGATCATCAACGAACAGACCGTGTGTCTGATGATGGCTCAGTTTGCAAGCATAAAAAGATCTGTCTACCCCCCCCTGCCCCCATTGGAAGAAGTACTCGGATTACTCAGAAGTGGCAATACCACAATATTAAAACTACTGTCCCAAAAGTCTATTTGAGGTAAAGTTACAAAGGTATTGGCATCAAAATGTAATAATGTTACCAAATTAAAATGAATTGGATATTTCCCAAAAAATATCCTATCTGCAAGTTGCATCGCGCCGCATTGTGAGCTTGTAGAATGTAGATCGTCTATTTTCAAATAGCCAAATGTAAAATAGGGCTTTGGTTAATGTATATTTTGTGTTAATAAACTGAACCGGCAAAGCAACTGCCAACAGCTGTCAAATAATTGCAGTGCAGTGAAAAGTTGAAAAAAAGAAGAAAAAAAAGGTTGCACAGCTCGACACAAGACTTGTATTATACCAACGTTTCTGCAACAGAATGCCTTCTTCAGGGTATGATCGAGCGAGTGCAGTGAAAAGTAAAATATTTCCCTCTGAGATGTACAGTATGGAGTGTAAAATGAGTAAAGAAATGAAAATAACAAATAAGCAAAGTAAAAGTACCTCAATATTGTTACTAAGTACACTAGTACTTGAGTAAATGTACTCTTTCCACCACTGGTCTGTTGGCTCCATTTTTGTGGGCACACAACCCACCCGCCACCATCCCCCACCCCCCCCTACAGTCTGTCTTTCTCACATGACGAGGGTAAACCTGTCGGCAGCTCTAGTCTTATTCTAGGTGAAAGGGAATAGGCTCATGTTAGGGTAAACAAAGTTTCTGTCCCAGTCAGTCAGTCAGTCACTGGGCCAAACATAATCTGCTAATGTAGACTCAAGCCTGATGGGGGGGGTGTCATACCGTATGTCTCATATACCGAAACAATGGTCGATCTACAAGCTCAAAACGCGCCGCTGTGTGGCGTGTTTTTTTGCTTGTAGATCAGCAATGTTTGTGCTGCACACAACTAAGTATAACTTCAGTTTTCAGTCTGCTCTGCTCTGGAGTATGTCATCAACTCTGCCCATAGGTAGACTAGACAGTGCTGCAGTGCTATAGTTCCAAACATTGGAACTATCCCACTGAGACAGAACGAGCACTTCCGCATCCCATTGTTACAATGGGAGTCGACGCTATAGTGTCGCCACTCTCTTACTAGATTACTCTGGAAGAAGCAACCCTAGTTTTTTCTAAACTAAGTCCCAACAAATAATTAGAACTACTAAACTAACAACACTGCTTGATTATAAGACGGGCACGTCTGCAAAGCATAACCAGTGTTGGCAACATTTTTTATTAATGTAAATTAAATTCTGAAAGTGTTGAGGGGTTCACTCCCCACTGAGCATTTCTTTGTCTAATAGACGTCTAATATTTGTCTAAAGGGCTATATATAGACGGTCTATATATAGAATAGACGGTCTATATATAGACGTTTAAACAACCGCTAATCAACGTCTAATCTAAGGATAGACGTCTAAAAAAAACTTTCATTTTCAGCCGTTTTTTTATCACATTTTTAGACGCGCGTCTAATAGCACGTCTATTTTTCAGTGGGTCACACAAACGTGTTGGATGCAGTGTTGTTTTTGGCAGCATTTAGTCACATTTTAGTCACCAGGAATGTCTTGGTGTTAGTCTAGTTTTAGTCGACTACATATAAGATTTTAGTCGACTAATACTATGTATTTTGGCAGGGGCCTTGATGCCGTCGTAATGACAATTTACACTTGCTGAAAATAGCAGATCTACAAGCGCGACGAGTGTAGATCTGCTATTTTCAGCATGCAACCAAGTGTAAAATGACTTCTACTGGATCTCTTGTCCACTAGTCCCCTTCCTAACATGTTAGTCTAGTTTTTATTTGTTGACGAAATTGTCAATATATTTAGTCTTAGTTTTAGTCGTCATAGCTTAGTTTTCATGTAGTTTCCATTTAGTTTCGTCAGTGAAAAAGGGTAGTCGACGAACATTTTTCGTCTTAGTTTTAGTCGACGGAAACAACACTGGTTGGATGCAGTACTACTTCAGAACAGATGTCCGTTGGCCACTTGTGTGGTGTTATTGTGTGTGTGGAGCATGATGGTTGCTAGTGAGGTATCCATCCTAAGGTGTGGTGTTATTGTGTGTGTGTGGAGCATGATGGTTGCTAGTGAGGTATCCATCCTAAGGTGTGGTGTTATTGTGTGTGTGTGTGGAGCATGATGGTTGCTAGTGAGGTATCCATCCTAAGGTGTGGTGTTATTGTGTGTGTGTGGAGCATGATGGTTGCTAGTGAGGTATCCATCCTAAGGTGTGGTGTTATTGTGTGTGTGTGGAGCATGATGGTTGCTAGTGAGGTATCCATCCTAAGCTGTTATTGTGTGTGTGGAGCATGATGGTTGCTAGTGAGGTATCCATCCTAAGCTGAGAGGTAATCCCCCCCCTGATCAGGTGTAAACAGCAGATAGTAAATCTACCCTGGAGCTCAGAAGTTGAACACACACACACACACACACTGCATTTCTCTCTTTCCCTTTCCTTTTTCATCACACGCACGCACGCACGCACGCACGCACGCACGCACGCACGCACGCACGCAAGCCTGCTGGTTTTTGGTGCCATCCTCTGTGTGAGTTGTCCTTAGCTCACAGTGAGCCATTCTTGGAGAGTGCGCGACTAATTATAGCTTCAGTATAGTCTCTACTGACTAGTCACCATCTGCGGGACTTAATCTGTTGACCCTCCTTCCATCCCAAATGTGAACAGATGGTGCCCCGTGGCCCTGTTCATACTGGTTATGACCCCACTGCCCCGTGGCCCTATTCATACTGGTTATGACCCCACTGCCCCGTGGCCCTATTCATACTGGTTATGACCCTACTGCCCCGTGGCCCTATTCATACTGGTTATGACCCCACTGCCCATCGCCATAAAACCTTCATCGGGTTAAATACAGAGAGAACTATCCTGCCACCCCCCCCCCCCCCCCTCTCTCTCTCTCTCTCACACACACACACTCCATTTCTCTCCTCCACTCTCTTCCTTTCTCTCTCTCTCTCTCTCTCTCTCTCACACACACACTCCATTTCTCTCCTCCACTCTCTTCCTTTCTCTCTCTCTCTCTCTCTCTCTCTCTCTCTCTCTCTCTCTCTCACACACACTCCATTTCTCTCCTCCACTCTCTTCCTTTCTCTCTCTCTCTCTCTCACACACACTCCATTTCTCTCCTCCACTCTCTTCCTTCTCTCTCTCTCTCTCTCTCTCTCTCTCTCTCTCTCTCTCTCTCTCTCTCTCTCTCTCTCTCACACACACACTCCATTTCTCTCCTCCACTCTCTCTCTCTCTCTCTCTCTCTCTCTCTCTCTCTCTCTCTCTCTCTCTCTCTCTCTCTCACCCTCTCTCTTTGCCGTGCTGCTATGAGTGGCGGGAGGCAATGTTAACGTAGCTCTCTCCTGTTCTATTAAGGCATTCATAAAAGATACAGAGATATACACTCGTCTGGATGCTCTGACTGCATAATTCATGTGGTGGAGTAGAGCTAAATCCTACTCCTACCCTCCTACACAGTGCACTCGTCTTCACTGAATTCCTCCCTCACTGAGCTATGAAAAATCTTTTGAAAATAGCAGATCTACAAGCTCACAATGTGTCGCAACGCAAGGCATTGTGATCTTGTAGATTGGCTATTTTCAAATGGCCGAAATGTATACAGTAGGGCTTTAGGTGTTTATACTGTGTTTTGTAATGATAATCAAAATCTACAAATAATTTGAATAATTGTATAGTCTAGCAAAAGTATACAGTACTTGTTTAAGATGTAGTGGAGTAGAAGTACTGACATTTGGAAACACTCCAGTAAAGTACTTTTTCAGAGTAATGTAGCCGGGCAGCTAATCAATGAAGGTAAAGGCTTGTCTTAGGCTATTTGGAAAGGCTTTTCTGTAGTGCGATAGGGTGCCAGTTGGCATAAGATCAGTGTGGTGTACACATCTCGCACGCACGCACTCACACACTCACGCACGCACGCACACGCACGCACGCGCGCGCGCACAAGACAGGACATTCAGCACCGTTGCACAGAGATGATGCAAGCGAACCAAACGACAGACCAATATTGTGCTGTATGTGAAAGGGAATTCTATTTCTAGATAAATACGACCACTACGGGAATACATTTAGTTCTTTGACATCTCACAGCTTACAACAGAATGATTTCAGTTGTAGTCTGAAATGTGATATACTGTATTGTCTGATGGCCGGATGGGATTGGGATTGGACGTTAAATCCTTACAAACCTTTGACCTCTGCACTGTGATCATAGCATTTTCCATTGCTTGATTGTGAAGATTAGCAAAACTGTAATTTTCTACATAATACTATAGAGAAGGGGTCTGCAACCTTTTTGACATGGAGTGCCATGTTTTCATTTTGTTGATGGTCATATAACCACTAAGTTTAATGACACCACTAACATCAAAACTAGGGATGCATCGATATTGAAATGTTATCCAAATATAAACCGCTTGAATTTTTATTAATGGTTTAACTGCTCGTGGCGGAACGTTCCGTCAGAAGGAATCCAACCAGCAACTGCTTCTGGCGTAATGTAGCCTTGCCGAGCCATGAGGCCCATAGGGCAGGAGCCTATCTCCTGTTTCTGTAGCGTGAGGCAGCTTGATGTAGAAGTACACCCCCTGAACATGACGCTAGTATGTCGCAGGGACTTACCCCCAATCCAACCCTTGATGCTGAGTGTCAAGCAGGGAGGCACTGGGTCCCATTTTTTAAGAGTCTTTGGTATGACCCGGCCGGGGATTGAACCCCCGACCTCCCAGTCTCAGGGCGGACACTCTAACCACAAGGCCACTGAGCTGGTATCTTCTGGCGTAATGATAAGCTTTATTATTATTGATATCAAACCGGATCGCTGATTTCTATTTTTCTATTTTTTTTTTTTGCTTGACCTTTCCTTCTTTAGCGATCCTAGACCGACCGGGTTGTGCAACCGCACTGCCGTCCACCTCCCATTATAAAGGCTGACTAAAAAGCTGAATAACTCGAAATCTACGGAGCACTCCATGGTTTGGATAAAATGCGCGATGTTCGGACTCCGGAGGTCTTCGCTGATTATCCAGTGGTTTAGATGGAAACATTGGCGCTTTCTATAGAGCAAGGATGGCTTCATTTTAGCTCGCTAGCATTGACGCTATTTATGTAGCCTTAAACATGGACGCCCAAAACAGGATGTGGGTCCAAGGGGGCAGGCAGACTTTCCAACGTTGAAGCTCTGGGTCCTAGTGGTAGGAGGAGGGACTACAGGCGGACCCGTGGATTCATGACCGGGAAACCCCGTGCAGCTGGGCTTTAACGTTGAGCGCTCGGTTGCCCTACGTCACTCAGGACCTCAAAGTTGAGGTCCTGGGAGGGACTTCCGGCAGTCTTCCGGGTGCTTCAAAACGCCACTGAGCAACTTCCACTGACATGAATAGCTGGGGGGGCGGAGCTTTGCGCCAGTTCAGTCTCTATTATATATATACTCTATGTGTGGGTCCAGCGTGTGCAGCAATGAAATGGCCTTGGCAGTCTGAAGTTGGCTGTGCGTCCAGCAGGTGGCAGTATAATTGTTAAAAATGTTCCAACGAATTTGCAGCCTTCGTCGTCACAAAAGGCTTTTTCATGAGGCCGTTTAATTTATGTTTCAACAAAATTATTATAAAATAAAATATCTGCTAAAATCGATATTATTTTTATATCGATTCGATACCGATATTGCATTTTAAGGCCAATATCGGCTGATACCGATTAATTGCCCATCCCTAAATTAAGTATCTCCAACTGATTTTGTGTAAAACAACCTTTATTTCTTCTTCTTCTTTGGAAATGTGTTCTTTCACATCAAGATAATGATCATCAGACTTAACCCAACTCTCCCAGACTCCCTCCCACTCCCCAGTCAAACTTATGGGTCTGTAACTCTGAGAGTGTACAAATGGTACGGGTCCATTTGGTTCCATTTGTACACTCTGAGTTAAATTAACATTGATTTTATTATAAATTTGGGGGTACCAGAGATAGATGCGATTTAAATGGGGGTCCGTAGACTAATGCATGTCAAACTGGGGGTCCTTGAAATTAAACGGGTTTAGAATCACTGCTAGAGCTGTACAAATCTTCTCTTCATGGGGGTCCCTGGCATATCTTTTCAAATGTGGTCAATTAGTGTCAATTGGGGGTCCGATAGATAGATAGATAGATAGATAGATGCAGTAAAAACACGTACAGTACTATTTATTTTTCTCTTTCAAGCACGCACGCACAGAGAGAGAGAGAACATCTCTGGATACCCATAGGCCTCTTGGGCAGAAGGACTCTCCAGACAATTCTGCACATTTCAACTTGCATTCTGCTGTTTGTTATGTTATGTAAGCATATTAAACACACAGTATGCACACATGTCGGTGCGCACGGCATGCCTGAAATGTGGTGTTTTTAAATTTTTGTTATGAGAAAAAAAATGTTTTTCCTCCTAGCAACATTACACAAGTGTGTCAGGCCATCTGCCTGTTCTGAATGGTGGAAGACTAACACCAACCATTAGTGAACAAATACTTAGTTCTGTACTTGGTCTGCTCCTTTTTCTGATCTAGACCAAGGGCTATATCTTGCGCCACCCCTTAACCCTTATCCCTAAACTTATTTGCCATTTTTTTTACTATTTAAAAAAACAAACACCTTTTAAAATAGTTCAAATGGCTGATCTACAAGCTCACAACGTGTAGATGTAGATCGGCTAGTTGAACTATTTTAAAATGATTTTCAAAATTGTAAAACATGGCAAACTAGAAAAAGTGCCCTTCTGGGCACAGGTCTCCACCAGGAGGATAGGAGTGTGTGTGATGTTTGGCAAAATGTTTAGGAGTAATATAAACATGTTTTTTTGTTTGTTTGTTTTTTGCAACAATTTTCTTCATTTTGTTGAGGAAATGCAGAGCCAGATCACTCATAGAATCTCTGAGGATAGAATTCTGGATGAGCAGGACATGTGCAGCATTTTGAACGAAACGGGCCACTCCTGAAAACTTTAGAAGGCAATGTTAGCCAATCAGTGTAGAATCTGATAAATCCAACAGACTCGTCTTGATCACATGACTACAGAGATCATGTGTACCGATTTGTGTGAGATTTGGATGAAATCTGTGCGACTAACATAAGCAATGTGTTTAGCAGAAATCGGCCTCATGGTGGCGCTATAACCGGCAGATGTGGAGGGATGCAGAGACAATGTTTTTCCATGGCCTCTAGGGAGTGCGCATACATAAGTTGTATACAGATTGATGAAATTATAGCTAAACACAGGAATTGGCCTGTTATAGCGCCACCATGAGGATGATTCCGAAAAGAATGAGTGGCATGTCGTCCTCGGCCTAGTGGAAATGTGCATGTATAATTTCACGGAAATTGCACACTGTGTTTGTGATTTGTGGCATTTTGTTCAAAACGGACCAATCATGTGAGCTTTGGAAGCCAATATTAGCCAATCAGGATGGAACATGGGGAATTGTGCAGATCTGTGTTGATCACATGACTATGGAGATAGTGTATACCGAATTGTGTGATGTATGGATAAAATGTGTACGAGTAATCTACATAAATGTGTTTTGCCTAAATCGGCCTCATGGTGGCGCTATAACGGGCCGTTGAGGTATATTTGGGGCAGAGGTTCATCGTTGGCATCCATGGAGTGTGTGTGCAAAGTTTGGCATGGATCGGGCCAACGGTACCGGAGATTAGCTGATAACGGACGGACGGAAGGACGGACGGAAGGAAGGACACACGGACGGACGGAGTGCAAAACATACTCTCTCCCCATGCCTTCGGCCTGGTGGAGACAATAAGTTTAGGGATAAGGGTGGCGCAAGATGGAGCCCCAAAGCTTTTTGCCAAAAATAGCTTATCTACAACTCAAAACACGCTGTGACGCGTTGGGAGCATAATCTTTCCCATACATGCCACCCCCCTCCCAGAATAGGGATGCTATGGTTCAAGTGGCTAATTGAACCTACATCTGCGTCCAGTTCTGGAGGGAATACACGCACGCGCACACACACGCACACGGTACAAAAGGCCAGAGCGGGCAGTTCTCAGGAGCTGAACAGTGCCATGATGACTGACTGGCATCAAGTCGTTCACTCGGTACAGCACAGTACCGCTCTCTGCTGACGCACTCCGCCTGGAGTGCTGCTGAGTGCAGGATCTCCAGTGGGGCCACTGTGTGTGTGTAATCATAGGACAACTACTGTACGTTATTGGCGTAATTATCCGTGATGGCTGTGCCACCGACGCCGTCCTTCACAAATCCCTGCATTCACTATATGCTCCTCTTCGTCCTCTGTCGGTTCTCATTCTCTTTTCCACGAGCGTATGGGTGTGTGTACGGTGTGTGTATGTGTTGCACATGTCATGTGCAGTGGTGTAAAGTAACTTGTGTAAGTACAAAGTACTGTAGCCTATACTCAAGTACAATTATCTTGAGGTATTCTTTAATGTATTTCCAATTTTCAATACTTTTACTTCTACTCAACTTCATCTCAGAGACAAATGTACGTTTGGAGGCTCAATAGCCGTCATTCCACCTTCCTCTTTTACACGGGAAGGCCCGGCTGTACTCATTTAGAGCCATTTTAGTCCAGTGTACCTTAACCCATTTTGACCTGAGATCAGATTCTAAAAATGTCTTATACATCCCGACAGTTTTCTGAAAAAGCTATGTTTCCATGTCAGTCGTTCTTCGATTTTTCAAAAATAGCAGACCGAGTGGCGCGCTATGAGCTTGTAGATCTGCTATTTTTCAATAGCTAAAGCATAACATAATGCTAACACCAAAAGGGGTTCCTGCCCAAAATGGGTTAGCTATAACTCGTTGACTGTCCTGTGGATAGAGTTATAGGGAGACACTGACAGGCAGATGTACAGCCCAGGCAGTTCCATGCAGGCAGATGTACAGCCCAGGCAGTTCCATGCAGGCAGACTATCATCCCAGACCGAACCTTAAATGGAGTGCCGTGATTGTTGTACTTTTTCTGTTTTGCATGTGTCTATGGAGTTAACATTACTCTAATAGACCCCCAGGAGTGGTTATACTTTTCAAATATGTCTTCCCTGTGTATTTTTGGATTCTTCCTGAAAGCTGAAAGCCTTTGAGTCAAATGGCCCAATCGAAATAACACCATTTTAGTGACATCATAACCCTAAGCCCTCCCACATTATCATACAACAACAGGTGTGGGTGAGGCTTAAGTTCAGGTGGGTGGTGCTAAGGTGAAAACCAGGTATATTTAATTAACTGGTGGGTGTGGCCACATAAAAACATAATTTTAACACTTTCTGTACACTTTTTTTTTTAAAGAAATCTTCCTCCTACTATAATCATAGTACCTGATGATCATGTTTTCGGGGGAGAAAAATCACGGCACTCCATCTTTAAGTTCCAAAGGAAGTCAAAACCGGAAGATAAGCATGCAGGCTCTCTATTGATCTGAAGCAGCAAGGCATGAGCTGAGCGAAAGTACAGTCGACAAGGTGGATATGAAACGTGTTTCTGCTCGCATTAACACATTATTAACTAAACGTAATCAATATTGAGTAATTGGCATGGCTTATTTGTCAGCTAAAATGAAGAAAGTAGTTTTTGATAAGACAGACATAATGGGCAGCGGGGTAATGAAAGCGCCTCAGGCCGTACGTAGCGGACTACAGCATTATCCCCCTTATGAACGTTGAATATTGTACATAGGACCACAATGGAAACAAGTCCCCAGGACGTTTTTGTGTTTTCCTTGTAGGTTTAATGTCTGCCTCTACCGCGTGCTGTTTACATTGTTGACTAATAAAGTATTCAATCAATCAGTCTTTTATAATTTGGCAGCTAGGAGGGGCTAAGCCTGATTCATACTTAATTGCATATTATCACAGTGTCACACATCAAACATAACCGGTGTACAAACTCGCCACATTGTGGTGATTCTTTGTGAACTCTTTTGGTGTGTGACCTACCATACAGTCTAAATCAATCATTATGCTCTAAATTCTCACTAGATAGCTTGTATTGTATACTGTGCGTGTGCGTGTGTGTGTGCGCGAGTGCGTGTGCATGCTTGCTTCGCTATTTAGTTGGTTCAAAAAGTTATCTTTTGCCGTGTTTTCGTAGAGGTGATTCAGAAAGTCTTTGGACACACACAGATTATGGCGCGACAACAGAAGTTGCTCCAATGACGTGAACTCGGATGGACAGCAGTCTCTTGCAATAAAGCGGTGTTGTGGACTAACCGCGTTCGTTCGCTCTAGCGCAGCTTGTCTGATAGACTAAACAGAACTTATGTCCTTGTCCCGAGTTTTGGGGAAACAAGTCTCCCACTGTGTTTTCACATCATTAAATGTGGCAAACAGCTGGATGTTCGCTCAACTTGACACGGGGGGGAAAACAGCAGCTGAGGCGTTCATGTTGCGCCACAGGAAACAAACACCAATCCTATATAGTTGAATTATTATATAGCATAGACTGTACCTAAAGCTCCTTTTTCTGAATGCCCTACTTTATGTAATCCAGGTGGATCAGGAGCCAAGGGACTCTAACAACGGTCAGATTCAAACCAGTAGTGTCCATTACAGTACGTCACTGCATTTATACTGTATGACAGTGAATGTATACAGTAGGCCTTAATGCAGCCTTACCCCCTGTTTCCATTTAGTTCTGTGTGATGTCCGTAATGGCGTTTAGTCATATTGGAGCACCTCTGTGATCTCCGATGTGCTTGTGAAACGTTTCCTTTCTTGACTCAAGTACATACAAAAATTGTCCTTTTGTATGCATTAAGTGCCAGGAAACAAGCCAGAAGACAGCATTTTGATGGGATCAATTCGTAGATACAGAAATGCTGTGTGCATGTATGTGCGTGCACAAATTACCGGATATAGTAGGCGGGCTCTAGACATGTTTAGAGCTGTTTAGCTGTTTAGACTGTTAAAGAAAAAGAAAAAAAAAAAGCCTGCAGGTGACATGAGTTTGTATGCGATAATCTTGGAGCCATATACTCCATCGATTTTGTAAACCCAGCAACACAGCTGGAAGACATTCTGAGGTGATTCAGAATACAACAAGCGCTGAACAAGTGCTCGCTCTCATCAACAGTTCTGCCGGTGTAATGTATCGTTTGTTGCATAACTTGTAAGTTGGACCTGTCTTGACCTGCACCCGGTGTCAGAAAAATAAACTAGTATGATTCAGATTCACTTTATTGTCACTTAGATGCACTGTTTAGGTATGTGGAAAAATGTATGCTCGGAAGCCCCAATACAATAAAACGTAATCCGAAAACATGATAAAACCTAAAAAAAAAAAAACACCACCAAAAATAACATCAGCAAATAAACACACACAGGGCAAATATCAGTCAAAAGTGTACTCGGTGTACAGTGCATAGTGCAGAGTACAGAGGGTTATTGCACATTCACAAGTCACTTTTCATTCAAACATTCTGACAGCCTGTGGGGGGAAAAACTGTTCCTCAGCCTGCTTGTGCGTGCTGGGAGGACGTACAGTACGATCATCATCCACTCTCACTGTCTGGGGGCGGTCTGTCAGTTAGTTTAGGATCCAGTCGCACAGCGATGTGTTCAGGCCCATGGGTCCCGGAGCTTGCCATCCAGCCTGGAGGGAATGACAGTGTTAAATGCGGAACTCTAGTCCACAAACGGCATCCTCACGTATAGGTGCGACATCCCTCCAGGTGGGAAAAGCACCGTGTGCAGGACATGGTGCGATGGCATCCTCTGTGCTCCTGTTTGCTCGCCATAACTGCAGGGGGTCGAGGGTGGGGAGAAGCATGGGCAATATGAGTCCTTTAAAGGGATAGTTCAGATTTTTTTAACTTAAGCTGTATGAAATACTTGCCATTAATATAGTGGTTGCAACTGTATTAATTGTTTGCCCGAGTCCCGTGGTGGGAGTTCTGCTCTGGTTTTGGTGAAATATTAAGTATAGTTCCGGTCATTTTGTGGGGGGCACAGGGGGCCACGCAGTAAAAGTAAATGAATCCACAAAACTAACGTCATTTGTATTGTTGACCTATTAATTTACTTTTACTGCATGGCCCCCCTGTGCCCCCCACAAAATGACCGGAACTACTTAATATTGCCCAAAACCAGAGCAGAACTCCCACCACGGGACTCGGGCAATCAATTAATACAGTTGCAAGTTGCAACCACTATATTAATGGCAAGTATTTCATACAGCTTAAGTTAAAAAAATCTGAACTATCCCTTTAACCAGGCCCACGAAGCACTTGCTGACTATGGGAGTGAGAGCTATGGGGCGCCAGTCACCTTCTAGTAGCATGCTCCTCTTGTCTGTGTTCTTATATAAATATATACACAGGGTACAGAGAGAAGCTCCTGTGATGGAGGGCGATGGCAGCAAAGCTATCCTTCCTCGTTGGTTTTCCAACATCTGCTTACAGAAGGTTTGCGATACGGAAAGCCTGATTTATACTTTGTATATGCGCTGTTGCGCCCGTTGAAAATGGCAGTTACAAGCTCTCTTGTCAGCATTAGCAGCTGCATACAGGACGTAGTGCGTTCTGTGGCTTTTTATTTGCCATTTTATTTTAACTACTGTATATATGGACAGTTCAAGGAATATGAACATTATATGCGACTCGCATATAATGTGTCATTGATCGGTTTGCGCTAATCGCAGACTAGAAATATATTGGAGTTCTCCGAAATCTCATATTTATCGTCAAAATCATCTGATTCCGATCGGGGCATCAATGTCTCTCTTTCATTCCGTCTCTCTCATAGTTTTTTGTGCAGTCCAATTTGACTGGCGCTCCCCCTTTCCTTCCCCCTCTAATAGTCCCCGCAAGTCTTTCATTTCAGTCAGTCTCCCTCCATTCTTTGTTTCCCTCTAAAACACCCATCTGTCACTGCTGGCAGATTTTAGGACTCAGCAGTGCTTGGGACGGCTCTGGTCTTATTAACCCATTTTGAGCGTGAACCCCTTTTACATACATTATGTTATAATTTAGCTATTGAAAAATAGCAGATCTACAAGCTCATAGCGCGCCACCGAGTGGCGCGCTATGAGCTTGTAGGTCTGCTATTTTTGAAAAATCGTGAAAATGTGTCACAAATCTTTGAATATATATTATTACAGAGTGAACATTTTTAACTCAAATCTTTGCTTCTGGGTGGGTCCCTGGAACTACATATTTTCAGATGGTGGGGCAGAGGCATATTACATATAATTTTTGGGGTCCTTGACATGAAATATTGAGAACCACTGATATAGAAACATGAGGTTTTTCAGAAAAAGACAATTTCGACGTCGGGCCTAAATGGGTTAAAGGTCTGCTGGAGGTGTCCACGGCGGGGCATGTCCACTGATGGAGCTGTAAGGTCATACCATACTGTACTTCCATCCACTCTTGTTTTGTTGGAAAATGTACCCACTTTTGCTTCTCTCTCTCTCTCTCTCTCTCTCCTGCCTCCTACTCCAGCATCCCTTCATCTCCCCGATGTAGTCTGCCACTAATGAACAAGCAGGGCTGCACATATAAGCCGGGGACGGTGTATACGTGCGTCAGTCTTTTGAAGCCCATCTGGGAAGTGTTCTGGTTAGCACAGGTCAGAGCAAAGAAACTGCCCTCCATGTCTGCTGTGCCACAAGGAGCATCCTTTGGCACTGAGGCAAGGGAGGGAGTTCGCATACTGATTCAAAAAGAGGCTTTTCAAGTCACAACCTGCATCGATGGCTCCCCATTGATTCAGTACATTCAGAGTTCACGTGTTACTGTGCAAATAGCTTTTTAAAGTATTTCCAAGTTTCGTATGTCGACAATGGGTGTCGTTGAGCCCTCTCAAACTGCACCTTTAAGCTGTGTTAACGTTACAATGCAGAATTTGCTGGATAGTATGGAAACTATAGTGAGATGACCCGACGCGTTGCCATGTCAACTCGGCTGGCTAGTGTTGATTTCGTCGACAAACTAAAAAAAGTATTCATCAACCTACCTATTTTCGCTGACGAAAACTAAATGGAAACTAAATGAAAACTAAGCTATACTAAAACTAAGACTAAATATACTAACAATTTCGTCAAGAAATAAAAACTGGACTAAAATGTTAGGAAGGGACTAGTGGACAAGAGATCCAGTATAAGTCATTTTACACCTGGTTGCATGCTGAAAATAGCCGATCTACAAGCTCACAACGCGTCACGCTGCGACGCGTTGTGAGCTTGTAGATAGGCTATTTTCAGCAAGTATAAAATCAGCCATTACGATGGCATCAAGGCCCGTTTTAGTCGACTAAATCATATGATATTTAGTCGACTAAAACTAGACTAACACTGAAACATTCCGGGTGACTAAAATGTGACTAAAACTAAGTGAACGCTATTCAAGAGACTATGACTAAAACTAAAACAAGACATTTGCTGCCAAAAACAACACTGCTGGCTGGCCAAGATCCGGTCTGTTGATCGCTATACGACAACGCGGAGAGAGGGCGAGTGATGAAAGTGTCTGACAGGCCCCGACTCCTGAGTCGGTGCCAAGTGCAGCGAGCCAGGACCTGGCGGCTCCACATTAACTGATGGAGACGGATGGCTGTGTGGGATGCTCCCGTGCACTTAGAGATCAGTGACGGAACGGAACAAAACGGGCACTCTTTTGTCACAGTCATTACATAATTGCCTAATCGCGTTCATTTGAGATGATTGCAAACGTAATATAACAATAATCGTCATAGTGATTTCAAATATTGTCGCCGTGATGCGATGCGTTTTGCGCTTTCAGATCGGCTATGTATGTATTAGTAGAGTACTGTGCAACTTTTGTTTACGAACTCACGACGCCTAAAAACCAAATGTTCCAATGTTCAACGACAGAAACACAATTAAATCCTTAATCCTGATTATTTGAGTGAATAATCATAAAGTAGAATTTCAAAATCGTGACATGAGGCTGACAGCCCTAACTATTTCTACCCAGCCACAAGGGTCCTCTATTATAAGGTTTCAAATGCGATCAAGAAAATGTTATGTTGACGTATACGTGGCATTATTTAAAGTGAGATATTATTCATGTTAGAAACGCATACTATACAAGTAAGACGCGTAAACGCGGGAAGTGAACGAAGCTGTTGTGGCAGTCTGACACACACACACACACACACACACACACACACACACACACACACACACACACACACACAGAGACCTTTGTATCAGTCCAATTTCAGTTCGTAGTTGCCCTCTGGTGGCAGGCGGGTGGTGTTACAGCATGACACAGACAGACAGACTGACACAGACAGACAGACAGACAGACAGTTTTGGCCATCTTCTATAGTTAGTGCTCACTTCGTTCGCAATTTTTAGGGTTACAAATCTACTATAGATCTACGGCAGCAGTGTCCGCGACACTATACCGTGTTACCACGATTCTTCTTACCGTACATTCCTGTAGACTACATCCTGTATCTATCTAGACAGACTTGTTTTTTCTTGTCATGGAATTTGGAACAACTTGATTGTCTGCTTCTTCATTGGTTACCACAGAGCTGTTGTCTAGATTTCTTTTTGGGATAGATGTGCTTGGATATGTTTGGACAGCAACTCGCTCTTTCTCTCTGTTTCTGATTCTCAGAGACAGAGAGGTCCCATGCTGATATTGCGTACCGTTGCGTAACTTGTCAGACTACAATGCCATGTTAATAGATAAAGTGTGTGTGCGCGCGTGGCGCGTGTGCGTACGGAGACAAATATGGACATATTCTAAGTGAAAGCTTTAAGCATTGCATTTAATGTGTTTATGATGCAGCAAATTGATTGACCTAGAGTTTCTTTTTCAATCGGTAAAGCCTCCGGGTCCATATCGGCTGCCTTCTCATAGAATATAGCATATTGGTATAGTATAGTCGGTGATTAATTTGTAAATTGTTAGGTACTTGTACTGTATATATCTTTCGTAAAATACATTTAATTACCTAACCATATAACATCCCCAGAAAGGGCTATCCTCTTTATACTATATATATCGGAACATGCACGTAAGAATGTAGCAACAGAAGAAGAATGCTGAATATTATTTATTTATGAACAATTCTGTCTAAAAATAGGTCGGCGGAGGCGCATGGAAACTGTCTGTCTGTCTGTCTGTCTGTCTGTCTGTCCGTGTCTCTCTCTCTCTCCTCCTCTCTCCTCTCTCCTCTCTTCTCTCTCTCTCTATATCTATAGAGGTCACAATTTAGGTCTGTTAATGCAATCCATATGACACTATTGAAACAATCGAAGGAACCTGTCAGAAAAACAGTATTTTTCAGAAAAACTGTATTTTTTTAGATGTTGGCTATTCATAGGCTGGAGTATATATATCTGGTTCCTCAGTTGACTTTTCTGTCATTTTAATTGGTCTGTGCTGAGTAAAACTGCAGACTGTGCTCTGTGAACGTCTTGCTCTGTCTGCAGGCCAGTATGGGAATGTGTGTGACAGTATTTAGTGCCGGGGGATGTTGTCATTGCCTGAAATCTTGCGATTCCCCCCCCCCCCCCCCCCTGTTATTCCACAGCATTATACAATTGAGATTTTCAAGAGAATCCTCCTCATGGCAAGTTTTTATCATGTAAAAAAAGGCTGACATCGAAAGCTAAAGGCCAGAATAGTTTTGTGTTAACCCATTTTTAGGCCTGACGTCGAAATAAAAAAAACGTCTTCTGAAAGAATATATATTCAAAGATTTTTGCCGCATTTTTAAGTGTGTGTGTGTGTGTGTGTGTGTGTGTGTGTGTGTGTGTGTGTGTGTGTGTGTGTGTGTGTGTGTGTGTGTGTGTGTGTGTGTGTGTGTGTGTGTGTGTGTGTGTGTGTGTGTGTGTGTGTGTGTGTGTGTGGCGCGCGCAAACATCGCACTACAACCGAGGGGGCTGTTGCATCCATGTAGAATCACAGAATGATATCTGTATAATTGAAAAGGGGATTAAAACTACAGTAAGTCACTAAAGCACTCTCGAGCTAACCCATATAGTGAAGGCAGGCTTTAATCTCGTCGCATTGCGTCCACAAACTATGACCATATGTCGTGGCTCAACAGTTGGATCTCTGTGCCTCTTAATGTAAAGCTGATGTTCTATAAGTGTGTGTGTGTGTGTGTGTGTGTGTGTGTGTGTGTGTGTGTGTACACATACACACTTGGGGATTTGGAGGTTGATATCATAAGCTTCTCTATGTGTCGCTCACAGTGCAGTCGTACTGTGTGTTGATCCTATTACAGTTGAACCACAGTATTGGGTGGGTTAAGCAGGGAGTAGTATAGATGCTCCACAATCCCATTTGCTCCTGTCAGATGTTTAATTGCAGGGACTCTGATCCTTGTAGCATTACTCTGCCGTAGTGCTGGTGTTTGGTCTTGGTCTGTTTGCTATCCTCAGGAAACCTTTTAACCCATTTTAGACAGTTTTCCAAAAAACCTACATTGCTATAATAAGTAGGCTATAGTGCTCAAACTTGTCCATGTCAAGGACCCCCAAAATGATGTACGTATGTAGCCTTATGAAGATCAACATTTAAAAAAAACAACTAAAATAGCAGATCTCTACAAGATCATTTCAAAATGGTTTTGTGATTGATATTCTTTCTAACTAAAACGACACAAATGCGTTCCCGGATTGAATGGGTTAAATCTGATGTGTTATTTATGAATTAATTGATTGTTATCTCTGTATGAGATAAGTATGATTAGTATGATTTTGTGACCTGTTATGGTTTTTCTCAGTCATGGAGGACGGAACAAACACAATTTATCAATATTTTTACTTAGATCATGGCCATTGTGTTGACACAAACACTCAAATTTGTTAGGACAAAATGTGGGTAACTGTACATACACTAAAAGCTGGACTCAAAAAAAACTGGGCGACCTTTCCTTCGTGGTCGAGTCACATTTGACCAGGAGTATCTATTCCATACAGTACTGTGGTTGAGTCACATTTGACCAGGAGTATCTATTCCATACAGTACTGTGGTTGAGTCACATTTGACCAGGAGTATCTATTCCATACAGTACTGTGGTTGAGTCACATTTGACCAGGAGTATCTATTCCATACAGTACTGTGGTTGAGTCACATTTGACCAGGAGTATCTATTCCATACAGTACTGTGGTTGAGTCACATTTGACCAGGAGTATCTATTCTATACCGTACTGTGGTTGAGTTACATTTGACCAGGAGTATCTATTCCATACAGTACTGTGGTTGAGTACTTTGTCCATCAGTGCGTGTTGGGTCAGAGACGCAGGGTCTCTGAGGGTGCACGGCGTTTTAAAATATTTTGACCTGAGATCAGATTCTAAAAATGTCTTCTACATCCTGACAGTTTTCATGATAAACCCATATGTTTCTATGTCGGTAGTTCTCAAACATTTTCATGTCAAGGACCCCCAAGATTATATGTAATTGGCCGCCGACCCCCATCTGAAAATATGTTGTTCCAGGCAGGGACCCCCCCATTAGCAAAGTTCTTTTTTTTTTTTTTAACATGTTTTTTTTATTAAAGGGTAAGACCACTTTTTTAGAGGTTTGGGTTGTTTTCTTACCTTATTATGGGCAAACTATTCCATTCCATGAGTTATTTCGCTCCGTTGTGTTGTTTATTAGCAATTTAAAAAATAAAAATAGTCGCTCATTGACTTCCATTGTAACGGGGAAACAGCTCTCAAAGTCACTCATTGGCACATGAACCAACGCAACAAAAGCTGATTCTGACAGTTTATGACATCAGGAAAACTCATGCGGTTTTATTTTCGTCTTTTAAGATAGATTTATAAAGTTACTATTTTAGTCGGAGATAGACTGGAGAAGTACTACGGCGTTCCCAACTCTCGCGGTGACGTCTTGCGAGGTTTCGTTTGTAAACAGAAGTCTCCACGCTGTTTGAGATTCCCCCAGCTTCAGCCTCGCAAATGAGCAGTCCCAGACACAGACACTTTACACACTTCTTCTAAAGTGTCTTCTCCCTCAAACACGTCCATTGTGTATGTTTTTAGTGACAAGCGGATGAGATCAAATCCTTTTGTTTACATCCCCTTCGTTTCCAATAAGGAAGTGGTGTACAGTTTTGGTCCAATCAGATCGTTTTTTACAGCAGTGATTCGGTCGGCGTAGGCATACCTACCGGATCTTCTTTCTACACAAATTAGTCAAAACAAGACAAAGTTGACATTTTTTATTAAAAATAAAACCGCATGAGTTTTCCTGATGTCATAAACTGTCAGAATCAGCTTTTGTTGCGTTGGTTCATGTGCCAATGAGTGACTTTGAGAGCTTTTCCCTGTTACAATGGAAGTCAATGAGCGACTATTTTTATTTCTTAAATTGCTAATAAACACAACGGCGCGAAATAACTGCATGGGATGGAATAGTTTGCCCATAATAAGGTAAGAAAACAATCCAAATCTCTAAAAAAGTGGTCTTACCCTTTAACATGTATTTTTCTTTACAACAATAGTAATTTCAAAACAATTATTCACATATATTCCCCCCCCCCCCCCCCCCCCCACATCCCCATGGCAGCACAAATACAAACAAAATATTTGAAGAAACATCAGGAAATGTCCATATTTACAGAACAAATAATTAAAAAAAAATAATAACAAAAAAAACCCCCCAAAGAAACACATTATAGTAGCAAAGATTTGAGTTAAAAACTTGAAAGAATATATACTGTGAAAGAATATATATTCAAAGATTTGCGCCACATTTTCACGATTTTTCAAAAATAGCAGACCTACAAGCGCTGAGTGCCGCGCTATGAGCTTGTAGATCTGCTATTTTTCAATGGCTAAATGCTTAAAACAAAATGGGTTAAAATATGAAGAGGACATGAGCAGCCTGTTGATTATTTACCTCTTGGTGCTCTTCTCCTCCCACTCCAACTGCAGAACGGCACTCTGGGAGTCCTTTCAAAGCATTAGCGTGTTGGGTTCGTGACACTTGTGCCACTTCAATGAAATGCCAAAAGACTACTCACAGCTGAACAACAGTGGGCAGGCTGTATTTACAACGTGATGGCACTCGTTCTCATGTTTTGTTGGTGCTCACCTTTGTGGTCGACTCAACACTGTCTCATATACCAAAAGCCAAAAAAATTATGTTTTGTCCTGACCAGAAACCCAACAATATGTGCACATGTATGTAGCACTAAAATCAATATTATTGCGACCGCAGGTCGCATTTACTATGAAATTGTACGTTTTTGGTCCCTTTGTCAGTCAGTCGGTGTATTCAAAATCTATATGGTGCCCAGGTCTCGTGACATCATCAGTGATGTCAGATATGTCTCCATATATGACCGTAGATCTCTATATATGGATATATTTCAGAACCTGTTCTTGTTGATCCTTCCCCATCCATCCTTCGTCTTCGATGTCTCCTTTTTGACTTATTTACTTATTACTTGTCCATTCAAATTTCAAACTCTAGACGGGCCTACCCCAGAGTTATTAGTGCAGCCGCGCCCGGCAGCCGGCGAAAAACTAGAGTTCTCAACAGGCCTGAAAATTGGGCCCTCATCAAACCCTCAGTGTACACTCAAGAGAATGCCCCCGCTACCACCCTTAGATCTCCATATACTGTATGGAGCTGACCTGTTCTGACATTCCACATCTGACCTCATCAAACCCTGTACACTCAATACATGCTCCTTATATGGCCAGTACAGAATTCATGTTGATCTGACCCCCCCCCCCCCCATGCCAAAGCGCCAGCGCTCGCCCAGCAGTCTGCCGTCAATGATGCGGATGCGTGCACGTGTGCACACGACCTCACCCTTGAATAGCCAAAGTATAAAATATGGTTAAAGTGGTTAAAAGATTGTGTTGCAAAATGACACAGATGTTTTCCCTGTTCCCTGGTTTAATAGGTTTAATATTCACATACCGTACAATTCCACTGGAAAATGGGCTGCCAAGTGTCTTATACGTATGATCCGAGTGGTCTTTCTGTCACCATGTAACCAGGATCAAGTGTTTGTGAGAACGTCACCCATGGCCACTCACTGGTCCTCTGGCCCAGGTCCCTGGAAACATTAAGCCCAGCCCTAGATATCTTCCACAATGTTTGATTGCCTTACAGTCTGTAATTCCACCCACGGGATGCTGTGGGGTGCCTGGGTGAAAGCTGTCATCTGCTCTTGAACAGAAGGGCATTCGACCGCTCACAACGTCGTGTTCATGAAAATGTATTTCAGAATATCTTTTAGAATTTCCATTTCGGCCGAGCAGCGGTCTAATTAGTTACTTTGGCTTCGACTAATTCAGTTTTCACCTGAGTGCTGCGGTGATGTTTCGGGCTCTCGCCCCTTCCTCAGACTGAAGTGAATACAAAGAGACACCCGGTGATATAACATGATCACATAATGCATTGCAGCTGTGGACAACCGACACAAAGTCACATGACCAATGGCCAAACAGATAAGCTAATATAGCAAATGCATTTACAAAAGGGATGTAAGCCCTTTATACAGTAAGTGTCAATACATCACATTGTATGTAAGAGAACCATTATATCTCTGCTGTCGGGAGGAAACCTCATAACTCCAAAATGTACATTTTTCAGGAAATTAAGAAAACCGTATATTTTTAAAACAAAGCAATACTGCCTCATCAAAGTTGGTGTTGTGACTTTATATATTGTCAATTACTTCCATGAGAGGGGGAGAAGGTGGTGGAGTTAGTTGCTTTAGCAGACATTTTGAGGGTCCAATGGAGTTAAGAGGTTTTGTCCAAAGCACTTTTTACTACTTTCCATTGGTTCAATATTTTCGAAACAACACACAGACGTAAAGGGTGGTCAATAGCACTGATTTATGCCAAAAAAATCGACAGTTTTCGACAGCAACGAATTATACAAAATGTGAGGCATATAAGCCAAATATCACATGGATACACAGTGTAGTATAAAACCAGAATTAAAAAAAAACCTCAAAGCTTGAGAGCTACCGATTTAGAAGGCATTTGTAGAACCGGCCTCGGGTCTTAATGGGTTAAGAAAGACCCGAGAGAGACGTTGACTGTCTCTGTTGACGTGCAGTACTCATCAAACGTGTCGTGGGTGGACTAACCCTATAACCCTAAGGTCAAGGTAGCTGCCACCATGAAGACAAACGAGCCCTTCTTCAAGGTCACGCTAGTGTGATGCCGGATCGATACATTTTCCATGGGATCAAAGCTCTGTATCGTTTATCTCGCCTTGCCAGGCGCGTTTGTGTCGGGAAGCCTCTCCTCCATCCCCCACCATAAAACACACAGACACCCTTCTGTCCAACCGATCCTTCTTCCCCGTGCCTGTCTTAATGCCAAGAGTAATGATGGGACTGCTGTTGGTGTGACAGTGTGTCAAGAGTAGAATCAACCCCACTTAATCTGACCCTGTTGTTGCTCGCCATCTCTCAACAGCCCTCTTGTCACCTCGCACGGCTCACCTGACTCAATCACAGGTTGTAACAACTTAAATCCATTTGTCACTGGATGTCGAATGGGTTGCGGCGCATTGTGAGCTTGTAGATTTGCTATTTCCACCAAATGTTTGTCTATTTTTTGTCAAATACTTTTCCTATTTCAGCCGTATGTTTGTTAATTATGTTCTAACGGTACATGCCCAGCATAGAGACGCTATAGGGTTCATGTTGTTAAAGGAACACGTGTGCCGTTGATGTGTATTTCAGTCAATTCTTGATGGCTATAATAGCCTAAGGAAACTAAAATACTTGCCATACAATCCTTAACTCCTATATCGCCATTGCCGTTGATGAATGCCAATTGAAGCCTAATTTTGATACTAACGCCATTGCCATTGATTAATGGCAATTGCGCTTTTATAGTGCATTCGATCGATTGAGCCATAATGCTACTTACGTTAGCCGGTTAGCTAGGTATGTTGTTAGCACAGCACTGGATCGTCCATCTTAGATCGTCATCGCCATAATAATCCATTCTATCCGTTTCTTTCAATCGCCTGTATCTCCTATTCCTTGTCCCAGATGGCATTTTTGGTCAAAACAGCGTTTCTTTGACAGCACAGAGGAGCTCTCCAGAGCTCCGGTTTGGATTCATCTTGTAAACAAGGCCTGTCCAGCTCCGTTCAGCTTCCTAGGTTATGTCTACTGCTAGTGGACCGGAAATGTGGCTTTTCAAAATAAGAGCTCAAATGGAACAAATGCTGGCGTGAATTAGATTAAGAGTTAATGACCGTTCAAACTTTCTGTCTTGTTTCTCTGTGTTCCTATTCGCATGGCGCATTTCGTGAGCTAGCATTGGCCTGACAGGCCCCATATGGTCATTACCATCAACCGGAGTAATATTTTCTGAAGGCAAGATCTCTGTTTTCCCCATAAACACGGCGAACAAGGAAAATGTCCGGGTCACGGAGGGTGGAAAGTCGATGACATCACGGTCTGGAGTAAACTTTTCGGCATGACTTCGGGGTCGTTTTAAGTCAGAGTACACAGAAGATGACTCGGTCAGTATTATGGTTAGAAATGGAACATTAGCTCTACAACAAAATAGAGTTAGTTGGATTGGATAGTGACCGTCAAATAAGACAATATATCGTTGCTGACGGGCAGAAACCTCATATCTCCATATATATATATATTTTTTCCCCCGTAAATTAATGGCCTGCTTAGTCATAGTAAAGATTCACACAAAAGCATCAATTTCAAACTTGTGGATCTGCTTCTTCTAAATTTGAATCTCGAGTCCTGAAAAGTAAGGGCTTTGGACATATGAGGTTCTTTCCACCCGACAGACGATAAAGGCTTCATGTGTTTGGAAAGTTTCAATGTCTTTGTATACGTCATGCACTTTATATGTGAGGTCTTTTTTTGTATGCGTCACATGTGTATAGTGATAGCATCACGTTCTAAAAGAACAACACATAGGTATTAGGCACATAAGTGTAATTATTTGAGCTGTGTGTGTGTGTTTATGGGGTCCATGGAGAGTGTGTGGTGGGGGGGGGGGGGAGGTGGTTCAAGGGGTCTTCATGGTACGGAGGTGAGCTCCACTCTCTTAATGAATAAACACCAGTAGGTTGTCACCCTCTCGTGAATGAAGGACTCAGCTGATTCATAGCCTAGTCTCCACATACGTTGACTTAAATGAATTGCATCGGTGCTCGGAGCATGGCCTGAGCCGTGACCATTTCACACGTACGGTGCCTGAGTAATCACCAGCGTTAGTGGAAATGGTGTGTGTGCGTTCTCTCCCGTACCACACCTCTACTGTATGACCATGGGATGAGACTCAGTGGTATTAACCCATTTTGGCTTCTAAATCCTAATAGTTTTCTGAAAAACCCATGTTTCTATGTCAGTTGTGCTCAACCTTTTTCTTGTCAAGGACCCCCAGAATTATCGCTATTGGGCCACGGACCCCCCATCTCAAAATATGTTGTTCCAGGGACCCCCCATAAGCAAATATTTTTGTTAAGTGTTCGCTCTGAAATATATATTCAAAGATTTGCACCAAGATTTTCACGACTTTTCAAAAATAGCAGACCTACGAGCTCGTAGCGGTGGCGCGCTATGAGCTTGTAGATCTGCTAACGTAACGCTTAAAACACCAAAAGGGGTTCCTGCCCAAAATGAGTTAAAGCAATAGAGGGTATGCGCGTGACATCATCATTAAACCCGGAAGTTATGCAGGAAAGCCTACTGAGTGGCAAAAAACTACTTTCTGGCCTTGACAGCCCATACATCCACACAGAAAAGTCCTATCTGATTGCGTTAAACAATGTTAAACTCACTTTGCATGTTGCTTTGCCACTCGATGTGCCATTCACTTTAAGCATGCGCATACCCTCTATAAAACACGTTTCTCTCACATGGGTGGTGATTTTGAGTAATTTAGTCATAAAATGTAATTTGTCATCTTTAAGTCATCTGAAACGTTTTAGTGTTAGTGTTCGGTTATTTGGCGATGTTGTGCCCGGCTCCGACCAGCCCATGCAGTAGGCAGAGTTAAAGTGACTAACACGCACAGTTGAACTAAATGCTCCCAATGATAGCTTATATTTGATGAACTCAAACGTGCATTTTATAGGGTTTTTATTAATTCATATTAATTATAAACACTTACAATCATACATTCACACGTTCTGTTCACACTTCCCCCCAACACAAGATGAATACAGTATCCCGGCCTGGATTACAGGTCCTATTGGTCTGTGGTTCTATCCTGACTCTGTCGGTAGGAATTCTAGCTATCATTTGAACACTCTAATGCTCCCAGATCATGGACAGCTTATCTTGTCATTGTTGACTCTCAGACTCAGTTCAGTATCATGTGGCACATTAAGTGGCACAGTGATTAAGTGTAATTATGTGGTTTTAAATCTACCTTATCATTAATTAAATGGTAATTAAACAATGACCGGGAGACAAGAACACAGAGAGAACACTTGGTTACAATCTAACATCATATTACATCGATTATGAATAATGCACAATTATCTTTTTATAGCATATAATATATAGCAAATACATTACCGCTGGTCTCTGCCTAGACATGTTCACGTTCGATGGTATTGGTGAATCTAACTCACTTTGTGCCATACAGAATAGTCAATGCAGCCTTCTGACTGATCCCACCTCCATACTAACACTTTCAGCCAATCATATGCCACTGACCCATGCATCCCTTCTGCCCTCTCTGTGAGAGGACAGTGTGGAGATCTGACTTTAGGTTAGATTAAACTGTCAGACTATTACAGGTATTTATTATTTAGGCTTTTTTACCAACCCAATATATAATAGGTTATTTAGAACACATTTAAACAATTGAAGAGGAATTAAAGATTGGTTACTTCATCCCCCATTTTCCATGTTCTATTTGTGTGAGTTGACACTGCCCTGAGAGGTGCCATAAACTATTAGACCCTTCACAGCTGGAATGCTGGCCAACAGCCAACCCCCCAGCAAGGAAGTGGCCTGGCATTTACGACCTCCTAGGCTCTCCTTAACTCACCAATTGCTGTAATTCTCTCTTCTTTGGGAACACACCTAGACACCATAATCTATATATATTTTCTTCCCCAATATCTGAGAATACATCTCGCACACCCATAATTAACCAAACAGTTAGTCTACTATTAGTCCACTAAATCTACAGTTGATTTTGTTGACATTTTTTGGCGGGCCTTGATGGCATCGTAATGCCTGATCTTAAACTTGGTTGCATGCTGAATAGCCGATCTACACGCTCACAATGCCTCGTGAATTGTGTGTGATGCTATTTTCAGAGGGCAACACCCGCGAGCACAGCCAAACAAAGTGACTTTGAGTTCTATTGGATCTCTTCTCAACTAACATTTTTGTCTAGTTTTTATACAACTTTAGTTTTTGTCAGTGAAATAAAGTAGTCGACGAACATTTGACGAACACTGCTCTCAAGACATGGAGTACACCAACAGGATATTATGTCATCATGAAAAAGAGCCAAATGGTTTTAAAATGCCACTTCCACAAGATTCTATGAAACAATGGAAATACTGTATATAATAATTAAATCATGATTCGATAGCAGTAGTTTGTCTCCAGTATAGCAGTGGTTGTCAAACATTTTCTTGTCAAGGACCATGGAGTGGACACCGAGTGCCGCGCTATGAACTTCGTGAAAATGTGCAGTTGAGGGTCGGCGGCCAATTTCATACATTTTTTGGGGTCCTTGACATGAAATATCGAGAACCACTGATATAGAAACATGAGGTTTTTCAGAAAAAATACATTTTAAAAAGAAATTTTTGTAATTTCGACGTCAGGCCTAAATGGGTTAATCCATTGAGACCTGGAACGCATCCATGTCACGTTAGCGTTAGCGTTTTAAACATTATGTTATAATTTAGCTATTGAAAAATAGCAGATCTACAAGCTCATAGCGCGCCACCGAGTGGCGCGCTATGAACTTGTAGATCTGCTATTTTTGAAAAATCGTTAAAATGTGCCTCAAATCTTTCCGAAAATTGTCATGATTTAGAAAACTTTTTTTTTTAAATTTCGACGTCAGGCCTGAATGGGTTAAACATCACCAAACATGTGGTGATTGGATTATTGAGAATCATCCAATTCCATCTCCATCTGGTGCTGATGAATCAACACCACGGCACCTCCCCTTCGCAGCGAGGACAACATGCCAGACACAGTTTGTCTGGCATGAGTCGGTTTTGAGTCGTTTCCTGTGAATTTATTCAGCGATAAATCTTGCTGATTAGAGTTGTGATATTTCTCTCTAGCTATCATGTGACTGTTGAAAGCTACTGGCAAAGAAAAACAAGACAGAATGAGGAACACAAGAGGAATGACAGAACCTGAATAAAATCTGCTAGCTCACTCTGTAGGGCTTCAAAGTTCACTGGGAGTCATCGTTTGCCTGCAAGGTGACTTCCAGTCCAAATAGAAACTCTTCCTTTTTTTGAGATGGAGCTAGACTAAACTCAATTCAGGACAGGCTATTTTAGCAGCACACATACCTCAGGGCACAGACCTGTGTCTGACACTGTGCTTCGTTCAGATTCTAATTCAGCTAATATAATTTTCGCTCACCAAATGTGCCATCAATGTGTATCGCCCAGTTTATGGATATGTGAGTGCTTACTGGAGTGAATAGTTCAGCGTGTGTGTGTGTGTGTGTGTGTGTGTGTGTGTGTGTGTGTGTGTGTGTGTGTGTGTGTGTGTGTGTGTGTGTGTGTGTGTGTGTGTGTGTGTGTGTGTGTGTGTGTGTGTGTGTGTGTGTGTGTGTGTGTGTGTGTGTGTGTGTGTGCGCGCGCACCATGAGGCTGTAACAAAAGGCCATGGTGAATATACTGCAACATAAAATAAGGGTAATGAGTAGTATGACGAGAAGGCATATGAAATATAATACATTATGCAATCAGGAAAAACAAAACATAATTGTTATGTGAGGCTGACAATATGGGAAGTGGGAAAGGCAGTCTGTCTTTGCCGCAATGGTGTGTGTGATGAAATGAGAGCTTGTTACTCTGAGAATGAGACCACCTTAATAGCCTATAATAACACAATGTGTCCTTGAACACTCGTCCATGGAGTTTAACATGAGATGACAGGTGCCATTTGTGAGCACCGTCGCCAACGTCTGACCTCGGTCACTTTAAAACCCATCAACACCTGCGCTCGGCCTCGCAAGGACATCGTTTGGCACTTACTGTACACTGCTGCGTGGTGTAAACACTGTACTGTATGCACCGTAGATAGGATAATATTAAATTACATTCTGTACTGTATAGGTAGTCGGTCTTCTGATTTGAAACCCTTCCAATAAGCATTCTTATCCGTTTCTTGCTCTTGTCAAATCGCATCTGGGTATACAGGAAGCTAGGGTAGAGAGGAGGGCTGAACGGAATGCGACGCAGGTTTCAAGCTGGAGGTGGAATGGAACCAGGGACGGTTCAGTTATGTGGTCGATGGAGGTGGAATGGAACCAGGGACGGTTCAGTTATGTGGTCGATGGAGGTGGAATGGAACCAGGGACGGTTCAGTTATGTGGTCGATGGAGGTGGAATGGAACCAGGGACGGTTCAGTTATGTGGTCGATGGAGGTGGAATGGAACCAGGGACGGTTCAGTTATGTGGTCGATGGAGGTGGAATGGAACCAGGGACGGTTCAGTTATGTGGTCGATGGAGGTGGAATGGAACCAGGGACGGTTCAGTTATGTGGTCGATGGAGGTGGAATGGAACCAGGGACGGTTCAGTTATGTGGTCGATGGAGGTGGAATGGAACCAGGGACGGTTCAGTTATGTGGTCGATGGAGGTGGAATGGAACCAGGGACGGTTCAGTTATGTGGTCGATGGAGGTGGAATGGAACCAGGGACGGTTCAGTTATGTGGTCGATGGAGGTGGAATGGAACCAGGGACGGTTCAGTTATGTGGTCGATGGAGGTGGAATGGAACCAGGGACGGTTCAGTTATGTGGTCGATGGAGGTGGAATGGAACCAGGGACGGTTCAGTTATGTGGTCGATGGAGGTGGAATGGAACCAGGGACGGTTCAGTTATGTGGTCGATGGAGGTGGAATGGAACCAGGGACGGTTCAGTTATGTGGTTGATGGCGCTGCATTATCCAGCCTTCTATGTGGGCTTGACGTTCCTGTCAACATTCCTGGAGGTCACCATATCGGGCCATTGTATTATCATTGGGGTAGGGATGGGATGATATGGAAAATTTCAAGTCACGATAATTGTGACCAAAATCATTGCGATTTACGATGTTATCGTGATAATCAAAATATGCTTAAAACTCTTAAAATGCCACTTTTGTTAACCACTTGAACCCCAGCTCACAATGTGTTGTGAGCTTGTAAAAATATTGCGATACGATTACCGTGAGACGTTTTTTTTTTTTTTTTTTTTTTTTTTTATCAGGATAAACAATAATAATGACTATCGTCTAGTTACCAATGTCTGACACAGCATCAAACTCTCTCTCTCGGCTCTCGGTCTATCTCTCTCTCTCGCTCTAAATACAGAACGTTTGAAACAATCAACAACGTAACCGTGTTCATGCACGTGCAGTATGTTGTCACATTTATAAATGTGTGTTGGTGTTAATCAGATGTGGGCTTGACGGCCTCTCGCTCTCTATCTCTATCTCTCTCTCTCTCTTGCTCTCTATCTCTCTCTCGCTCTCTATCTCTATCTCTCTCTCGCTCTCTATCTCTATCTCTCTCTTGCTCTCTATCTCTATCTCTCTCTTGCTCTCTATCTCTATCTCTCTCGCTCTCGCTCTCTATCTCTATCTCTCTCTTGCTCTCTATCTCTCTCTTGCTCTCTATCTCTCTCGCTCTCGCTCTCTATCTCTATCTCTCTATCTCTATCTCTCTCTTGCTCTCTATCTCTCTCGCTCTCGCTCTCTATCTCTATCTCTCTCTTGCTCTCTATCTCTCTCTCTCTCGCTCTATCTCTATCTCTATCTCTCTCTATCTCTATCTCTCTCTCGCTCTCTATCTCTATCTCTCTCTCGCTCTCTATCTCTATCTCTCTCTCTCTCTTGCTCTCTATCTCTATCTCTCTCTCGCTCTCGCTCTCTATCTCTCTCTCTCTCTTGCTCTCTATCTCTCTGTATGGAAGAGGCAGGCATAGCGATCTTCGGCACCAATTAGAACAGTACAGTCGTTGATCTATTGTGTGTGGGTGTGGGTGTTAGTTCCTTGGCGTGCTGGCAGCAGGCTCACAAAATATGATACTAATTGGTCTAGTAGTTTTTTGCGGCCAGAAAGACAGATAACAGACCCACATCCATGTAAACAGGTGCGTGAGCTCAAGATTATAAACGGGAGGAGGGAATTGGAACGTTCATGACCATCAAGTGCACCTGTGTGTTTGTATCGCCTTCATTAACATGCAGATGTAAAAGTGTAAGTATAATTTTCACCAAGAGCAAGTACCTCTATACTATACTGAGTGAAACAGACTTGGAACTTCGTTTTCAATCTTCTACACTAAATCTCTTTTACCAAAAAACAGCCGATCTACAAACTCACAACACGTCACGTTGTGATGCGTTGTGGTTGTATTCAAGTGGTTCAATGTACATGTATGTATGTATGTATGTATGTATGTATGTATGTATGTATGTATGTATGTATGTATGTATGTATGTATGTATGTATGTATGTATGTATGTATGTATGTATGTATGTATGTATGTATGTATGTATTTATATAAGTATAACGTTTTTTTCAATCTTTCCAAAATGGAAATGGATACTCAGGTTTTCCTCGTGACATACTGTGTCTTAAGTGGGAAAGATGTACATGTTTATGTACTTTAATATGACATATATAGGTGCTATACACAGTACTATCAATGTAATTCAGGGTGCCATCAATGGATGAAAAAGTTATTTACAGGACCAGGGGTGACCTGAGCCCTGAAAGGTTTGAGATTGAGAAC
Source organism: Electrona antarctica (assembly GCF_951216825.1). Lineage (NCBI taxonomy): Eukaryota > Metazoa > Chordata > Actinopteri > Myctophiformes > Myctophidae > Electrona > Electrona antarctica. The sequence goes on from NC_136806.1 coordinate 51,838,715, forward strand.
CTTTGCTGTAAGGCACAGTAGATGTTTGTAATGGCCCTTGGGCGGGAACCCCTTTTGGTGTTAGCATTATGTTATGCTTTAGCTATTGAAAAATAGCAGATCTACAAGCTCATGAGCTTGTAGGTCTGCTATTTTTGAAAAATCGAACGACTGACATAGAAACATAGCTTAGCATAGAAGACATTTTTAGAATCTGATCTCAGGTCAAAATGGGTTAAGGCTTTCGGCCGTTCTAGAAAAAGTCTCTTATTGTAAACACCAGCCGAGAGCCGGGCACTTGTCGAGTCTGATATGCGAGGGCAAAGGCCCGGGGTCCATCCACAGCGGCGATGTCATGTCACCGCTGAATAGCCTGAGGGCATATCCATGTCATTGTTTTTTTGTTGTTAGACGTGGGCCTGTAAAACCCATTGCGACCAAAGCTAGGATTAAAGTGCTATAGTAATAAACGTAACGTGGAAACTTTTCTCTCTCTCTCACTCACACACACACACACACACACACACACACACACACACACACACAGCTCCTGTTGCAAGGTCATTAATACTGCGGTGCAGCTCCAGTGTGTGTGTGTGAGCGGTGGTGTCTGTATATCATGGCCCATCATGCGACTTGGGATGACAGCTCATTCTGAGTGGCTGGGCCTGATGGAGGGTATACAGCGCTATTCCCGGGCCGCATCTCACCCGTTCATCATGCAACTCCCCCCCCCCCCCCCCCCCCCCAGCGTACGTACGTACGTACGTACACGCTCCATCACAGCAGGGAGGAGAGAGAGAGACGAGACGGGGCAGTAAAATATGGTTCCCGCCCGCCTCCCTCTGCATGGCCGTCCTCTCAAGCCAACCCGTCGTTGCTCATCTTTAATGCCTCTGATGAGCTGGCAGTTAGCGGGCTCATTAATAACCACGAGCTGGAATTAGGTGTTGGTCCAAGTCCCCCAGAGTCTGTCTATCCGTCTCTCCGTTACTCAGACTCACTCAGTCACTTTGTCACTCAACTCACACACACACACACACACACACACACACACACACACACACACACACACACACACACACACACACACACACACACGCTCGCTCACTCTCACACTCCGCTACTCGGCATCAGATACATGGGATGGCAAGGATGAAGGCGAGACGGAGAGAGACCCAGTGTGCATTAGTCGTCCGCGTTTCAGTGAAGTTTGACCCCCTTTTGCCTGCTGTCTGTGGGCGATAATCACATCTGCCTTGTGTTATCTCGTCACCGTTTGCTCCCTTCATCTGGGTTCTCTGATGGAGGTGAGAGCATGTCACTCCAACTCGTGCGCGCTCAAATAAACTTCTCCCTGATGATCCATCAGGGTGGACTCACTGCTTCTGAATCTATGGGCAGCAGAGTGACAGTCGGGCTGTTTGAGACGAAAACGCAATTGGACCAGCAAAGTGCAGAAATTATACCACATCGATTTTATGAGTGGCCTGCAGTTAATTTCTTTGTGTTTACTTTATCTCTCAGACGTGTGTGTGTGTGTGTGTCGGCCGACTGGCTCCAGGCAGAGAGACCAATTCCCTCAGTTTCAAGGCTCTTTGAAGGCTATTCCAAAATAAAACGTGATTTATAAAGCACTTTTTACAGGTTTACAAAGTAAACGAGATAAATAAAAATGCAACAAGGTAACAAATCGCCTGAGTAGGCCGGCGCTCGGATAGTGACTGTAATATTAAACGGGTGGGATGATATGAATCACATGCACAATCCTTCACCAACGGTAAAGAGCACATTCTATAAATACAGTATTATTAAGCTACCATTCTATTCTCATCTTAACGGCCATAATGCAATATTTCAAGACTTTGAAATGTTACGATTTAAAATGTGAATTAAAAACACAAAGAATACAACACAACTTGCTCCATCTCTCGTGAACATCATTTGTCATAATCATAACATTTTGGATTTGCTAGTAAAGGTTTGCCAGTGGGTAATGTAAACCAAGCCAATGACGAATAACAAGGAACTGTTTGGTGTAATGCACAGTAATGGCACACCCCAGTGGGATAGGGTCCTATGGTGTAATGCACAGTAATGGCACACCCGCAGTGGGATAGGGTCCCATGGTGTAATGCACAGTAATGGCACACCCGCAGTGGGATAGGGTCCCATGGTGTAATGCACAGTAATGGCACACCCACAGTGGGATAGGGTCCCATGGTGTAATGCACAGTAATGGCACACCCGCAGTGGGATAGGGTCCCATGGTGTAATGCACAGTAATGGCACACCCGCAGTGGGATAGGGTCCCATGGTGTAATGCACAGTAATGGCACACCCACAGTGGGATAGGGTCCCATGGTGTAATGCACAGTAATGGCACACCCGCAGTGGGATAGGGTCCCATTATCCTGCTGTTTTTTCTTTTTTTAAAGATATTTTTTTGCGGCTTACGCCTTTTATTGGTTTTTGAAGGGACAGACAGTAGGCTGACAGGAAACGGGAGAGAGATGGGGGAAGACATGCAGTAAAGGCCGTGTCGGGCTCGGGAGTCGAACCCGCGGCACACTGCGACTGGATTACCAGTCGGGTGCCCAGACGGTTACGCCACCGCCTGGGCCATTATCCTGCTGTTTGCCGGTAGTCGGTACCTTGCTCGGTCTGGAGATTGGACATCTCTAAAAAATGACACCCGCGTGAACTGTGTGGTGCAACTCCGTGTGGGGGTCCCCGGTGGGTCCCCGGAACTTCCAGACCCACAGGAACGCGCCCAGGGTGCCGCCCGTGTCCGAAACGGTCGAGAAATGACAGAGTTACTGTGTGGGGGAATTAGCATTTATATTATTTATTAGCAGACACCTCTCTCTCTATCTCTCTCTCTCTCTAATTAGCAGTCAACAGTGCAACACTATCTCTCTCTCTCTGTTCCTAGGACAACAGTGCCACTTTTGCCCCTACTGGTACTCTAAGTTAGGGACAGACATAGGGACAGGTACGTGGACATAGGGACATTGCTGTTCCTTGGAGTGGTTGCACCACTCAAAAAGCTCTCAAATGCCATGTGTATATATCTTAAAGATTAGGCAAGACTAATCTTTAAGATTAGGCAAGACTAGGGGCGGCAGTGGCTCAGGTGTAGAGTGACCGGATGGGAACCGTAAGGTTGCCAGTTCGAACCCTGTGGGCTCCCCCAGAGTTAGTGTCGAAGTGTCCTTGAGCAAGACTGAACCCCTAATTGCTCCAGATGTGCAGGTTGGTGCCTTGCATGGTTTCCTCCGGCATCGGTGTGTGAATGTGTGTGTGAATGGGTGAATGTAATGCACAATCTATGTAAAGCGCCTCTGATAAAGGAGCTATATGAATGCACCATTTACCATCTATTATACAATTGAAAAGGTGTACCCAAAAAGCTGTACGCAACCCAGGAAAAAAAGGCACCAGCTACTACGTCACTGACACACTGCAACACACACTGCAACAACCCACTAAACACACTAACACGTCACAGACTTACCCTCCGCGTCGATCCACGGCTATCTCCTCATGTCGCGCAGCACGCCCACACTCAACACCACCCGCGTAAAAATAGTCATTGCACTGCCACTAAAGCCGGCTCCCGTCCAGACTCACAAACAATATCAATATCAATAATAAACACAAACACGCCACAAGCACCGACACCCCCGCCTAATTTGTTGCCACGTCTATGAAAACAAGCACAGAAAAAATGCCATTCAACACGCTACTTACACACACTACCACTCGCTTACAATACGTGGACCTGGCAACACTACATTCCCTCTCCCATTTGCTCAAAGCCCACCACGTGACCCACACACACATACCAAAAGTAGAAGAAGAAGAACAACAACACACCGCACACACTGATTCTAACTTGGATGGAGAGCGCTGCGATTACATACATACACAGTTAAAATAATGCAAACACGACCGCGTCGACACCTGGCGTGGTACATGCGGGACGAACCGAGGCGCATATATGGATAACAACAACACCAACACTACACGTACACGCGCGCGCTGCAACAACGCACTGCAACACAAAACGGCTACGTACAGTGTGTGTGTGTGTGTGCGCGTGCGTGCGTGCACGGGGGGGGATTTTGGATCGCCTCGCGATGCAGCGCAAATGGCACAAAACGCTAATAATAATAATACAAAATAAGAACACTACACTAATAACAATAATATCAACAGTACAGAGAACAGTACAGTACACATGACTACAGTACAGTACAGAAATAAAGCTCACATCAGAATATTAATCCATGTAATAATAATAATAAAAAATAAGAACACAACACTAATAACAACTATAATATCAACAGTACAGAGTACAGTACAGTACATCAGAATATTAATCCATGTAATAATAATCATAATAATAAAAAATAAGAACACAACACTAATAACAACAGTACAGAGAACAGTACAGTACACATGAGTACAGTACAGTACAGTACAAAGACTTACAGTACAGCACAGTACAGTATACTGTTCCTGCGCCTTGCCATGCTCTCTTTCATACACAAATACACAAAACCAAACAAGGCCACTCAGCCAGCTTGACAACTTTGCGCTTTCCAAGCAAATGCATAAATGAAAACATCATGGGTTGCCATTGCCTTCTTCCCATTTGCGTATCGCATGGCGCTAGGATGAGCGGGCCGAAGGCCCGCAAAATTCTAGTTTACTACAATGGAGTATCTTGGGGAATTACAACATATTACAACAAGCGCCAGAGTAGCTGAGTCAACGTTGTACACACACACACACACACACACACACACACACACACACACACACACACACACACACACACACACAGTTTGCACTGCAGTTTGCAATGCCACTCCAACGGGTTCTATTTCTGAGTTGCAAATGAGTACAAACAAACTACACTTTTAAGACTTTGCACTGCAGTCTCTTCTCAGTCGTTGAACTAAAGACATGTCCGACACTTTTACTGGTTTGTATTCACCCGGGGGTTAAAAAGAAAAGGTCTCGGTATAGTTCTGCTCCACTGGCTGTTGCGAGTCGGGAGCGTAGAATCGGGTCAAGTTTTCCAGACTCCTGGATCCAAAACCCCATAAAATCTTCATCAGGTCAGGGGTTATGCTGAGTAGTTGTAGAGTGTATGGGGGCCTCCTGCCAGGGCGGACGCGTCGGTGTCGTGCGCTAACCAGCCAAGCACCCGAAGGAGGCACAAAGACGCAGCACCTCTCGGAAACTGTGTGTGTGTGTGTGTGTGTGTGTGTGTGTGTGTGTGTGTGTGTGTGTGTGTGTGTGTGTGTGTGTGTGTGTGTGTGTGTGTGTGTGTGTGTGTGTGTGTGTGTGTGTGTGTGTGTGTGTGTGTGTGTGTGTGTGTGTGTGTGTGTGTGTGTGTGTGTGTGTGTGCACAACGTTGACTCAGCTACTCTGGCGCTTTCCAATTCTCAATCTCCCCGCCTCGGTAATTGTGAATCAGTTTGCATTAATTGTGACAGTAATCTAGATAATGTGGTGTAAACAAGGACAATCAGATGAGACTCATTAGCCGTTGCCACTGGCTGAGGTCATGTTTAACCACTGTCAAATTGGCGTCCCTATTTTGGTCATGTCATTATAGGCATCGTACAACAAAGTGTATATATATATATATAGTGTTTAATGTTGTCCTTGTTCAGAGACGAGGTAAAAGCTGCCATTAACTCTTAATTATTGCGGCCCTTTCTCCTGCTGCTATTTCTGTACCAGAAATGCACAATAGTTTATAACTTTGTCTCTGTTCTTTTTATAGAGCGGAGAACTAGGGCTGCATCCACATTTGTACGCGGCTATTAATTGGTCCTATTCATTCTCCTTGTGTATTTAGTGGAGTATTCTTTCATGCGTTGAATTTGCTGTTCTATTACTCTATATAGAATGTGCTTGTTATGCGTAGTAGTCTGGTGTACGTTGTCTGTAGTCGAAAGTCAAACAAGAAGCAGCACTAAAGTAGAACTTCCTCAGCAGTTCAATAAGAACTATAGAATTACGTCATTGTGTGGAGCAAACAAACACAGTGAATTGCAGAAGTTCCTTTCGGCAGTTTTCGCATCTCCAAGTTTGTCCAGCCAGCCGGTCAGAGTCACCAATGCGAACATTGTGTATGATTGGTCAGACTCTCAATGTCCTGGTGATTTATGTTCTATTTTCGCAATCTGCCAGCAGCATATACCATGGACTGGTACAGTACAAATAGAAATGCCTCTATTATCCCTCTCGGAGGGATTGCAAACGCTATCAGACGGCAATGAATTGATGAAAAGACATGGCACACATCCATAGTCCATAGCTTCACCCAGCTGCTCAGGTGGTCATGATGAGCGCTTGGGGGGATGGTATCCGTTTGTGGTTAAAGGAGCATTCAGCGATTTGGGTGATTTGGAAAAAACCCCGGTCCGCCCCGGTAACAAGATGTGCACATGCACGCACTACAGTGGGGGGGACACGTGACAGGTCAATAGCACACACACCAAGGCCCGCCCCCTCTCGATCATGATTGGCGGAAGGCCCTCTCTATCCTGATTGGATCAAGGCTGGGCCACCTAGCCAAATACGAAACCTATGGTTTTTTGACCAGCAGGGGTTAACTGGGGACAGTGAGGAACTCCTTATATGGTCAGCACACTATAGTAGGGGGGATTATCACAACAAAACAAAAAAAGAAGTGATATTTGAATTTAAGTGAAATCACTGAATATACCTTTAAGAGTCTTGCTCAGGGACACTTTTGCCCATTATGATCCGTGGTAAAAAAAATCTGTTTTTAAAAAGAATCGTCCTCAGAGAACTTTGTTCGTTTCAGCAAAAAAGAAAAGGGGAAAAAAAAGAATATGCTGCAGGCTTAAATTAATGTAAAAGTTTCTTATAGTTCTAGAAAAGTTCCTTTACAATGAAAGCGAATACTGGCACTCACAGAAATATCCTTAAGTCATTATTATTTAATTGGCATGGGCAGCATATAGGTTTGCTTTTTGTTCTTCTTTCTTTATTATGGCAATGTAGGCTATTGTGTATGAACGATACACAATAGCCTACAGTACATAAACACATTTTAGCTTTTGGACAAAGCTTGTGTTGATACAACATAACGTATGTATTTCTCTGGAGACCGAGCAGCCATACTAAAGAGGACCCTGTTCCTTTGATAGTGAACAATGCATTAAGAGCTACACTAAAGTCAGTGCAGGATTGTGGCATTCTGGGATTTAAAATGTAGGAATCCATTTCATCTTGCTTTTTTCCCAGTTAAATTGAATATACAGTTGGCTCCGTGCATCGTAATTGGACAGGAATTAAGTAAATAGTGGTTTAATGGCAGGACGTGATTTAACACAGTCCAGTATTGAAGCCTTCTGTGCAGTTGTTTTCATTAGCTAGTGAATGTGTTAGACAGGCATGGTGCCCGGGGCCATTAGAAGAAAATGCCATTTAGCGGAGCCTGATTCCCTTTTAGCCAATCCATCAACATGGAGAAAATAGGCCAGCGGTATATAGAAGCCAACTGTGCCCATAAGTGGAGTGCTGCTCTGTAGTCGATCAAATACACACTATAGGCATATAGGCATACGTCCTGGCTCTTCACTATACTAGACCCCTTCTTCTTCTGTCGTATGTCCTTAGACCTTCAGCTCCGTTGCAGCAAGCCAGTCCAGTGTGTCATTGTCTAGGTCAATTAGCCCACAATCACCATTCGGTGGCCGGTATATAGGGCAGCTGGTCAGCACGTGTTCCACAGTCTGTGATGGGTCCCCACATTCACAGTGGGCACTGTCTGTGAGACCCCACTTCTGCATAGATGCACCAAAGCGTCCCACACCCGTCCTCATGCGGTTGAGGGTTGTCCACTCTCAACCGCCTGAGGACGGGTGTGGGACGCTAGACCCCAACAATATACTAATAAAACAAATCCTATAGATTGCCTAGAATCACCACTGATGCATGACTCCTCCATGACAGCAAGTTTCATCATTCTTTCTCTGCAACATACACTGTATGCGGGGAGTGGCTTGCAGCCCTGTGCATGCATTTGCATCTGCTTGTGTGCTTATGAACGGGAGCGGTGTGGGGGGATTCGATGCATATATGTGCTCAGGAGAGAGGAGGGGTCTATACTGTTACCGTATAGGTCTGCTTAAGCTGACTGTCCATCCTGCTTTGACTGCACACTCACCTCACTATTAACCCACAAGCCTCCACCCCTAACGCCAGCCGCTGCGGCCGGTCGTCGGGAGTCATCATCCGAGTGCACGGCACAGTGAAAAGCTACCCACTAATACACGGAAGCCTCTGCTATATACTCCTCTTTTTAATACCCTCTTTTGCATCGGCCAATGTCACTATAATAAAGAAGCTCCCACTGTTGCTTCATTTATAGTTGTCTTTGATTTAAGTTTGTTTATTGAACTCGTTGATGTCCTGAATCTTTCTCTCTCTACCTTTGAATATCTCTCTGGATGTCTCCTGTCACTCATACCCCAACCCCCCCGTCTCTCTCTCTCTCTCTCTCTCTCTCACACTCTCTTTTCTCTCGACTATTATGTTACTTTAAAGTTACTGTTGTTTGCCGTTTTGTCTTTTAATTTATTTAATTCGCCTGTATATTTGTTTAGCCCCGATAAGTTCTCTTTATTGCTGTTGTTCTTGTTTTGTGTGTGTGTTTCTCCTCCATGTGTGGTGGTGTGCTCTCTAACCTCAGTTCATTGTGTTATTATGGCTACCCCCCACCCACCCACCCACCCCCCAGTCCAGGACGATGCTGCCCCAGGTACCCAGGAGTACATTATGTTACGGCAGGACTCCATCCACTCGGCGGATATAAGGAGTAAAGGGTCCCCCTTTCGTGCTAAGTGTCATGAAATCTTCTGCTGCCCGCTGAAGCAAGTCGTCCACAAAGAGAACTCAGAGCCCGAAGGTTTGTTTGTACCCCCCCCCCCCCCCCCCCCCTTCTTGTTTTTATTTGCTGACACCTCCCCGCCCCAATCCACCCTGTTGTCCCGTCACCCATCCCCTCCCCCTCCCCGTCCCGTCCTGGCTGTAGGACAGGACATATTCTGTCTGAACTGTTGTTTTTAGAAAGCATATGGCGTGATTATGCTCACAGTGTGAGACTATCTGAAGTGGATGCATGTTTGCTCGCAGGGTGCATGCAGGACATGCTCTCGCGCTGTCTCTCCCTATGCTCTCGTGTGTGTGTGTGTGTGTGTGTGTGTGTGTGTGTGTGTGTGTGTGTGTGTGTGTGTGTGTGTGTGTGTGTGTGTGTGTGTGTGTGTGTGTGTGTGTGTGTGTGTGTGTGTGTGTGTGTGTGTGTGTGTGTGTGTGTGTGTGTGTGTGTGTGTGTGTGTGTGTGTGTGTGTGTGTGTGTGTGTGTGTGTGTGTGTGTGTGTGTGTGTGTGTGTGTGTGTGTGTGTGTGTGTGTGTGTGTGTGTGTGTGTGTGTGTGTGTGTGTGTGTGTGTGTGTGTGTGTGTGTGTGTGTGTGTGTGTGTGCGCGTGCGTGCGTGCGTCAGTACGCCAGTTTTCCTTGTAAAAAATTAATGTTTAACGATATCCCTCCCTAACCCTGAAAACATCCATATTGGATGTTTGATGATAACGATTTTTTGTCATAAAACTTAAGCGTCAGTTTTGGCTTCCCCTCACCCCCTGAGTATGCAGCCGACTGTACCCCCGCATTCACAAACCATTTATTTTCCTTCCTTCCTTCCTTCCTTCCTTCTTCTAGTAGATAGATATTATTTGATATATTTTGAGAGTTTATTTGATCCCAAGGTCAAATTCAGTCATCACAGTAAATTAGGGGGGGGGGGGGGGGGGGAAATACAACTGATGATAAAATTACAGAAACCGTAATAAATCGCATTGAATAAACTATTCAAGTATAATTTAGGCATAACTACAATAATACAATAAGACAAATGTATATATACTGTACTGGTGGGGAAAAGTGTTTTTGTAAAAATAAAGTATCAAATACGTTAGAAGTAACAGTCAGGAATTCAAAATGTACTTAAGTAAAAGTGCAAAAGTATTGGTATCAAAATGTACTTAGAGTACTAAAAGTAGAAAGTTCTCGATGTGCAGAATGTCCAGTTTCACAAGTTTTCGAATGTATATTACAAATCCTTTGAAAATAGTAGATCCGGCCTCGAGCGCTGGCGTAGCTGCAACGTAGCCTGACAGCATGTCGTGGGCCTGAAGTCATTAACCCATTTTGACCTGAGATCAGATTCTAAAAATGTTTTAAAATGACAGTTTTCTGAAAAAGCTGTCTTTCTATGTCAGTCGTTCTTCGGTTTTTCAAAAATAGCAGACCTACAAGCTCGTAGCGCGCCACTCGGTGGCGCACTATGAGCTTGTAGATCTGCTATTTTTCAATGGCTAAAGCATAACATAATGCTAACACCAAAAGGGGTTCCCGCCCAAAATGGGCATGTTTTATAATAATCTAATCGTCCAAAGTAACTAGTAACTAATATACAATTTGTTTCTCTCTGAGATGTGGTGGAGTAGAAGTAAAGGCATTGGAGATTGGAAATACTCCAATAAGGTTTTTAAAAAAATCATATCTTACAGTAATGATGATGTAAAACAAACATTAAATTCTCTTTATTGTCAATGGTGTTTTTAAAACAGACATTGAACTAAAAACAAACATTAAACCTGTATATACTGTAGGAGGGGCTAGCGCCCCTCAAAAATATAACAAAAAAATCAGTACAGTATGTAAATGTACATTAGTTACTGTCCACCACTGCTGTATAGTGTCTATTGCCCCTCCTTTGCTTTCCTTTCCTTTTCTGTCCACCCCTCCCTCCCTCCCTCCCTCCCTCCCTCCACCCCTCCCTCCCTCCCTCCCTCCACCGTAACTGTTCTCTAAACCTCTCCCCTTTCCCTGGAGTTTCCAGAACCATGAGAACATGCCTGTGCGCTTTGTGTGTGTTATTCCATCAGTAGACATGAGGACATGTGGTGCAGTACAGTACAGTACAGTACAGTACAGTACAGTACAGTACAGTACAGTACAGTACAGTACAGTACAGTACAGTACAGTACAGTACAGTACAGTACAGTACAGTACAGTGCATGCAGTACCCTGAGATCCCTGTGTGCTTCCAGCATGCGACTGTACTGTACTGTACTGTACTGTACTGTACTGTACTGTACTGTACTGTACTGTACTGTACTGTCAGGTAACCAGGCATGATTGCTTCATATATCGCTGATCCCTCTCATGGTAGAGTGCTAAGATTGCAACCCCCAAAAAAGTGCTTTCCTTTTCAGACGTCAAGATTGGTAAGATACAATTTCTATATACAGTATACTACTTCAGGAGCGTGCGTGCGTGTGTGCGTGCGTGCGTGCGTGCGTGCGTGCGTGCGTGCGTGCGTGCGTGAGTGTGCGCTGCTGCCTCTGAGGGATGGCCTTCTTGGCATGACCTTGCCGTGCTCGGTTTATGGACCTGTTCATCTGCGGTGGCATCGTGCGTTGGATCTTTGGAAGGATACAAACGACCAACGTGCATTTATTTCTGTATACTTGTAGGGAGAGCTGAGAGAGAGAGAGAGAGAGAGTCAAGGAGGGACTGAGCAAGATGTGTATATAGTCAGACAGATGAAGAGATGGAGAGAGAGCGTGCGTGCGTGCGTGCGTGCGTGCGTGCGTGCGTGCGTGCGTGCGTGCGTGCGTGCGTGCGTGCGTGCGTGCGTGCGTGCGTGCGTGCACTAGGAGACGCCCGTCTGCAGAAGGATGCATTATTCAGTTTGGCTGCGGCTCCAGTTGGACGTGACTGAGTTTACAAAAGAAGGAGAGGAGACTCTTACGTACACATCCACGCAGGGCTGTCGGTCATTAACATCCACGCCTGACGTGGTTGGAGTTGTGTAATACTCTGGAGCGCACGCACACGCACACGCACGTACACAGTACACACAAGCACACGCGTATATTATTGCTATTGTCTCTTTTGAGTGGAAACCTATTGTGTTCAAAACTGTTGCTTTTCAGTATTCAAATTCAAAAAGAGCGTTTGAAGCGCTTGTAGTTCTGCTAATTTTTCATACCATTCTGTGACGCTGTAGCATGCGATCAAGTAGGGCATTCATTTACGGGGAACCCCCCCAAAAAAAGGTTAGAATGTGGAGGAGGTTTCTTTCTGACGGCAACGATATAGAATCATACCTCGTCCTCTTTCCTTCTCTCTCTCTGCCTGGAGTATGGGGTTTATGCTTAGTGTCTCTCTGGAGTATGGGGTTTATGCTTAGTGTCTCTCTGGAGTATGGGGTTTATGCTTAGTGTCTCTCTGGAGTATGGGGTTTATGCTTAGTGTCTCTCTGGAGTATGGGGTTTATGTTTAGTGTCTCTCTGGAGTATGGGGTTTATGTTTAGTGTCTCTCTGGAGTATGGGGTTTATGCTTAGTGTCTCTCTGGAGTATGGGGTTTATGTTTAGTGTCTCTCTGGAGTATGGGGTTTATGTTTAGTGTCGGTGCTGACTGTCTGGAGTATGGGGTTTATGTTTACAGTCTCTCTGGAGTATGGGGTTTATGTTGTGTATGTCAGTGCTGCTACACAGCAGTGTTAGAGTCGAGCCACGATACACACTGAGCAATCCCCGAAACCTGTCTACAACATGCCACATCAATCCTTGGCAAGCCAGACCAGTATAGCACATTTCTCATTTTCACTCTGTCATGCTTTTTTTAAATATTTTTTTACCTCGGATATTTTAGAAGGCGAAATCTATCACGCTGAATTGTAACCGTGGTAACAGCATTTCAAGGGATCCATGCTGCGGTGATGAATGGGTTTTCTACGCCAGTGATTCGCAAACTTTTTCACGCCGAGGGACTGCCAAATCTTACATAATGTGGCATGTTTTGGTCACCATCTGAGAAGATTTTGTGCCAGGGATCCCCCCCCCCCCATAAGAGAAGATTTGTGTAATTTCAAACCGAAATCATTAGATTTGTCAACAACAAAGACCCTGAGAATAGCTGTTCTTTCTACTTTGAGAACCACTGTTTCTACACCGCGAGTTAGATTGAAGCAATAGTGTCAGTGCAGCACAGACGAGAAATTATAATGATGTGTGATATGATCTAGTACTTTATTGTCGGTTCACACTGAAATTTGTCTTGCGACCCAGCAGCCAAGTATGCGGAACACATTTGACATAACACAAAGAACAAGACTATTTACAGACATAAAGACATGAAGACAAGAGCAATGTCCACCGCCTAGATTACCCCGTGGCTACTACAACTTCTGATTAAGCCTCAAAGTCGACTGGTGGACAAAGGACCTCTTTAGTCTGACCTTATTGTATGCTGGTACACCACATCTCCTTCCTGAAGGTAGCAACCTATATTCTCCATACGACCACATGCTGAGTATTAGGCTTCACTCACACCTATACATCTAGCATACAACAATGTTGCATGGTAGATTTAAGCAAGTTGTAAGTGTCATGGCCGCCCCAATGCATTTCCAATGGAAGTCACATTGATACAACGTTTTTGCCTACAAGCTGATGTATGTATGTTGTATGTGTTTCGACTGCCTCCCTCCCCCTCATACAACACGTTTGTCTCTTCAAACCATGTGACTCCCATTGGAAATGAATTGCGAGCTTGCAACAGTCAACAAGTCTCATGCATCAGCTATACAACATTCTGTTGTGACAGTGTGAGTGAAGCCTTATTGGTGATATTCCTTGCGGGATGCACACCCTGTGTGCACCCAGAGGTGAAATACACACCCCTGACCAGAGAATTGACCCCCAGGAATATACGGGAACTACATTGTAAACCCCCTAAACATGGCTGAATTTCTCATTCTGCGATCTATTTGATTTGCCGTGCTTTTCAACAGGCGTTGCTGCATGCTGCTGTGGTGTGCATGCTCCCCCAGCAGACACAGGGCGCGGAGGAGGTTGTAATGTCAATAATATCAAGTTTTGATATTTCCTGGGTATCTGAAACCTTCTGACGCACTAACACAGCACTGCCGAGATGGGGCGCAGAAGTGTTTTTGGCAGCACATTTTGATTTTAGTTTTAGTCGTAGTCTCTTGGAATAGTTTTAATTTAGTTTTAGTCACATTTTAGTCACCTGGAATGTTTTTGTCTTAGTCTAGTTTTAGTCGACTAAATGTCATAAGATTTTAGTCGACTAAATCTACAGACTAACATGTGTTTTGGCGGGCCTTGATGCCGTCGTAATGACTGTTATTACACTTGCTGAAAATAGCCGATCTACAAGCTCACAACGCGTCGCAGCGCAACGCGTTGTGAGCTTGTTTTCAGCATGCAACCAAGTGTAAAATGACTTGTACTGGATCTCTTGTCCACTAGTCCCTTCCTAACATTTTTGTCTAGTTTGTTGAGTCAGTATATTTAGTCTTAGTTTCAGTCATCATAGCTCAGTTTTCATTTAGTTTTCGTCAGTGGAAAAAGGTAGTCGACGAACATTTTTCGTCTTCATTTTAGTCGACGAAAACAACACTGGGGCGCAGCAAGCGATCTGAACGGTATTGGGAGACGAGATAAAACGCAGATAAAAGAGATAAAGCGTAATAAAGCGTGAATGAGGGCCACGCGGTGTCAAGAGGAAAATGAGCTCGGCAGAGGCAGAGCTCCGGGCAGCACAATACCTGTCATGTCCAACTCTATCGGTGCGTGTCTTCTGGCTCCTCCTCCTCCGTAGCCTCGGAAACCCAGACGTTTTTATTTCCAGGGAGAAAAAAAAAGTTTGGGCCCGAGTCCACTTCAATTTGGCATAGAGTAGCGCAAACACTCTGCTGATTTCTGATCGTCTGCACCTTTGTTAAATTGACGCACACACGCACACCCGTACACACACACACTCCTCTCTCTCTCTGTCGCTCTAATTAATTAGTCTCATGTCCAGCAGCTGCGCACAGTTTCTGCCGGCAGAGCTGCCTATGCCATAGAAAGCATAGGTGAGTTCCAGGCTACCTCCTCCGGGGCAAGGCCTCTTTCTTCTTTTGTCATTTAAACCCATTTAGACCTGAGGACGATTCTACAAAATGTCTTCTAAATCCCGACAACTTTTCTGAAAAACCCTATGTTTCTATTTCAGTGGTGCTCAAACATTTTCATGTCAAGGAAGGACCCCCATCTGAAAATATGTTGTTCCAGGGATCCCCCCATGAATCATGAATTAAAAACGTTCGCTGTGAAAGAATATATAGTCAAAAGATTCGCGCCACATTTTCACGATTTTTCAAAAATAGCAGATCTATAAGCTCGTAGCGCGGCACTCGGTGCCGCGCTATGAGCTTGTAGATCTGCTATTGTTCAATGGCTAAATGATAACATAATGCTTAATACAAAAAGGGGTTCCTGCTCAGAATGGATTAAATACGTCACTCTGTCTGCTGTTGCGTCTCTCTTTGTCTGCGTCTCGTCCACCAGATTAAGATCTCTATGAATTCCATCCATTATTCAGCCCTATATGCCAAGTCCACGCATCATTTACATGGAAACGGACACACGACACCACACACACTCTGTGTAATGTATGTGGTGATGACAACAATAGTTTGTTTTTGTCTTTTGCCCATTGTGGATTGTTCTTTAAATAACCCCACGCTCTGAAGGCACACATCCTCTCTCTCTTTCTCTGTTGTCAAACATGTATCAAGTCTAGATGGTACACAGACTCTCATTCCTCGGTAAACTGTTCGATTTCGCCCACACTCTCTGAATCCCAGAGAGACAGAGCATGCCTGGTGTGGAATTTTATCGAGCTCTGAGCCTCGCCTCCAGACGTTCACAAATGTAAACACAAGTGTAGACGTTATAGCTATACTGTCTCCCTGTCGTTCCTCACTGTATGTTACTGCAATCCCTCGGAATCCCCCCCCCCTCCCCCCCATTCTCCATGGGATCATTCACTTAAACCTAATTTATACTTCATTGAATGCCGTAAAGAACTGATCCAGCCAAGTTGAGGTCCTCTTGGCATCGGTGTTGATTTTGTCGTCTTAAACGATGGCGAACAATGTTCATCGACTGCCTTTTTTCACAGACAAAAACTATGAAAAAAAAAACTAAGCTGATGACTAAACTAATCTATGGTGACTAAAACTAAGACTAAATATATTGACAATGTTTGTCTAATTTGTCAGCTACAACTAGACTAAAACTAAAGCATTTCAGATGACTAACATATGACAGACTAAATGGAATTGTATATGTTTTGCTGTCAACACCGTTCGGCAGCCGTCACTGCATAAGAACGACCTTGTATTAACGTCACCTAGTCTGTGATGGAGACGCGAGCATGACAGGTGGTTAGTGGGCCTGTCCATTTCCTCACCGGGTCCTCACTACAATGGCTGTGCCACTGTGACAACACTATGTGATTATTGCATTTAGCGAGGCTGTGCCACCTCATAGACGGAGTGTCACAGGGCCCTCTCTCTCTCTCTCTGTCTCTCTCTCTCTTTCTCTCTCTCTCTTTCTCTCTCTCTTTCTCTCTCTCACACACACACTCACTCACTCACTCACTCACTCACTCACTCACTCACTCTATCTTTCACTCACACACTCACACACTCTCTCTCTCTCTCTCTGTCTCTGTCTCTGTCTCTGTCTCTGTCTCTGTCTCTGTCTCTGTCTCTGTCTCTCTCTCTTTCTCTCTCACACACTCACTCACTCACTCACTCACTCACTCACTCACTCACTCACTCACTCACTCACTCACTCTCTCTATCTTTCACTCACACACTCACACACTCTCTCTCTCTCTCTCTCTCTCTCCTCTCTCTCTCTCTCTCTCTCTGCTTGCTACTGCTGTGTTGACATGAGACAAACACACATCCCCCGGATGCACTCGCGCTCCAATAACAGCTGAGAGTGTTTGTTTGTTCTTTCTTTCGGAGCATTATCACAGTGTTATAGCGCCATCTATTCATGTCAAATTCAACATATGTAACGTAAATAGAAACAGTGTTGGTGCCTTCAGTTCACAAGCCTGGCTGTGCCGGGGAGTTTTAACACACCATTCTGGGCGGGAACCCCTTTTGTTGTTTTAAAGCATTATGTTATGCTTTAGCTATTGAAAAATAGCAGATCTACAAGCTCGTAGCGCGGCACCGAGTGCTGCACGACGAGCTTGTAGATCTGCTATTTTTGAAAAATCGTGAAAATGTGGTGCAAATCTTTGAATATATATATATTCTCTCAGAGTGAACGTTTTTAGCTCAAATCTTTGCTTCTAGGGGGTGGTCCCTGGAACAACATATTTTCAGATGGGGGGTCGGCGGGCCAATTACATGAAAATGTTTGAGAACCACTGACATAGAAACATAGGGTTTTTCAGAAAACGGTCAGGATTTAGAAGGTATTTGTAGAATCGTCCTTGCGTCTAAATGGGTTAAATGTCAGTGTCCCACTGGGGCTACCTTGACTCTCTGATGGACTGAAAGGGAACATTGAACATGAACCATTCAACTGACACACCTGTATATACTGTAAGTTCTGAATGCCTACCAACTTAACACATTTTGTGCCCAAAACGTCTGTGGACGTCCTGGGTATTACCGCACGTGCATAGCCCAAGACGTCTGTGGACATTTCTTCTTTTTTTTTTTTTGATTAAAAAAAATCTGAAAAATCAAAACACTTTTTTTTTAACACGTGGTGCCAAAGTTTGTGTTTTCGCCATTGAGAATGCATTTGGCGTTTAAATTAAATAACTCAGAAACTATAAAACATTTAAAAGTAAAAAGTTCCAGCATGTGTCTCCACAGTGAATGGATTTTCTAGGTGAAAGTGATTTTGGGCAGTTTTGCGTGGGCTCTCAATGTGTTAACAAGAGAGAAATACAGTACAAAGGTCAAACTACAGTAACAAGACTCTAGTCTAGACACTAACAAAAGTCCATTGTACCTGACATACTTAATGTAGTCTATATAAAAAGCCAAGTTCATTCTAAAATCTGAACGGTCTCCTACATGCCATGCACAGAATGTAAGAGACAATATGGGGGGCATGTCTGTATTACAGTAAGGTCCTTTTACACATACGGGCAAATAAACAAATGTGAAAATGTGTTGCGAATATTTCACATCAAGCTGTTAATTTGGTGATGCCTCATTCATTCATACAAGTTGATGCTTTTAACCCATTCTGGGCGGGAACCCCTGTTGGTGTTTCAAGCATTATGTTATACTTTAGCTATTGAAAAATAGCAGATCAACAAGCGCCACAAGCTTGTAGGTCTATTTTTGAAAAATCGTTAAAATGTGTTGCAAATCATTGAATATATATTTCAGAGCGAACATTTTTAACTAAAATATTTGCTTCTGGGGTGGTCCCTGCAAACAACAAAATTTTGAGATGGGGTCCGTGGCCCAATAGAGATAATTCTGGGGGTCCTAGACATGAAAAAGGTTGAGCACCACTGACATAGAAACATGGGTTTTTCAGATTTTTAGATTTAGAAGCCTTTTTTTTATCGACCTCAGTCCAAAATGGGTTGATCGAGTTACAAAATCAACCTCGTCTCGGAAATGAAATGGCGCATGTACATCACATACAGTATCGCGTGTATACATCACGAACGACCTCACGGCGCGTCGCGTTCGTGAACTACAGGCCCTTCGATGCACACGCGCTCACTGTTGGGTACTAATAAACACAGTTAAAGATGCATAAACACTGGTCACACAGTATTCCCTCTTGTGCTCTGGGCATTGAAGAAAGATTACGAAAAATGCTGATGCAGAATGAATTCCTGTCTCCTCCAGGCCTAACTCGGTCCTCAAGGGACAAACAAATGGCAGTATAGTGGGTGTGTAAGACACAACATTGACAAGGACCCAGTGTGGGGCCCATGGGGGCGAGCGAGGGGACCAGAGTCAAGTAGCTGGGTCTATTACCTTCCATCACGCTCCATTTAATTAGCCTTTCTCTCCCATTTTCCCTCCTTCTCCTCCTCCCAGCGCACTCTGTGACAGCCAGCCACACAACGCAAGGCAAAGATTTATTTTTTCAGAGAGAGAGAGAGAGAGAGGGGGAGAGAGAGAGAGAGAGAGAGAGAGAAATGAAGGCAGACAGAGGTAGACTACATCAGTTGTTATTTTGCTATCTAATTGTTTTATGTGCCTTGTACAATTCTTATTGACTGCAAGGTAAATAGCTTTATAGACAGTCTAAACCAAACACTGTCTAAACTAAGTACTGCACCCGTGAGTGTCTGTGTGAGTGTCTGTGTAAATGGTGCATTTATATAGCGCCTTTATCCAAGGCGCTTTACAGAGATTGTCCATTACATTCACCCATTCACAAACACATTCATACACCGATGGCAGCGGAAACCATGCAAGGCACCAACTAGCACATCGGGAGCAATTAGGGGTTCAGTGTCTTGCTCAAGGACACTTCGACAGTAACTCTGGGGGAGCCCGGGTTTGAACTGGCAACCTTGCGGTTACCATCCAGGCACTCTACCCCTGAACCACCTGATCTACAAGCTCATAGCGCGGCACCGAGTGCCGCGCTACGAGCTTGTAGGTCTGCTATTCTTTCGTGAAAATGCGACACAAATCTTTGAATATATATTCTTTCAGAGCAAACGTTTTGAACTCAAATCTTGAGTCTGCTTCTGGGGGTCCCTGGAACAACATATTTTCAGATGGGTGTCGGCGGCCATTTAAATATCATGTTTGTGGTCCTTGACATGAAATATTGAGCACCACTGATATAGAATACATAGGTCTTTCAGAAAACTGTCAGGATTTAGAAGACATTTTTTTAATTTCAACGTCAGGCCTAAATGGGTTAAGGTCCTTTCAAACGGGCAGTGATTTAACATGCTTATAGTTCATAGTCAATGAGACCTGCGTTGTTTTTTTTCCCGGTATGCGCGGAGAAGTCGAGGGGCAACAACGCAAGCGTAATCCCGTGAAATTGTCGCACACGTGCTCGTTTCGTGCACACACCAGCGACGCACCAGACCTGGAGCTTTTTTTTTTTACGCTTGCGTTGTCCTGCCCCTCATGAGCAGACCTGGAGCAGGCCTGTCGTTGTCCTGCCCCTCATGAGCAGACCTGGAGCAGGCCTGTCGTTGTCCTGCCCCTCATGAGCAGACCTGGAGCAGGCCTGTCGTTGTCCTGCCCCTCATGAGCAGACCTGGAGCAGGCCTGTCGTTGTCCTGCCCCTCATGAGCAGACCTGGAGCAGGCCTGTCGTTGTCCTGCCCCTCATGAGCAGACCTGGAGCAGGCCTGTCGTTGTCCTGCCCCTCTTGAGCAGACCTGGAGCAGGCCTGTCGTTGTCCTGCCCCTCAGGAGCAGACCTGGAGCAGGCCTGTCGTTGTCCTGCCCCTCATGAGCAGACCTGGAGCAGGCCTGTCGTTGTCCTGCCCCTCATGAGCAGACCTGGAGCAGGCCTGTCGTTGTCCTGCCCCTCAGGAGCAGACCTGGAGCAGGCCTGTCGTTGTCCTGCCCCTCAGGAGCAGACCTGGAGCAGGCCTGTCGTTGTCCTGCCCCTCATGAGCAGACCTGGAGCAGGCCTGTCGTTGTCCTGCCCCTCATGAGCAGACCTGGAGCAGGCCTGTCGTTGTCCTGCCCCTCAGGAGCAGACCTGGAGCAGGCCTGTCGTTGTCCTGCCCCTCATGAGCAGACCTGGAGCAGGCCTGTCGTTGTCCTGCCCCTCAGGAGCAGACCTGGAGCAGGCCTGTCGTTGTCCTGCCCCTCATGAGCAGACCTGGAGCAGGCCTGTCGTTGTCCTGCCCCTCATGAGCAGACCTGGAGCAGGCCTGTCGTTGTCCTGCCCCTCATGAGCAGACCTGGAGCAGGCCTGTCGTTGACAACGTCTGCGTTCATCGCTGCCCGTTTCAAAAGGCCCTTTAAGTGTTTAAAATTGTTGGAAGGTTATACCTAAAAGCAGCTGTCACTGCAGGCACTCACTAACACACTACCAATGAGTCATAAGTGATGATTATGACGAGTAGGAATATTTTAGGCAGGGGTGGAAAAAAATACTCACATTTTTTTACTTAAGTAAAAGTATCAATACTGCAATATAGAAATACTATGTTATACAAGTAAAAGTCCGGAATTCAAACAAAATATACTTAGTACAAAATGTACGTAAATTATCAAATGTAAAAGTACGCATTATACAGAATGTCCCGTTTCAAGTTTTCAAATGCCTAAAGTAGCAGATCTACAAGCTCACAATGGGACACATTGTAAGCTTGCTATTTTCAAATGGCTGAATGTATAGGGCTAAGTGTTGTCGTGTACACCTTTAAGAGAAATGATGACATCACTATGAAAGCCATGAAGCGAGTGGTAGGCAGAATGTTATGCTCTGTAGTACCAGTTCACACTACTTTCAATGAAAAGCATTGATTATAAACTCAACACAGCTGTGTGGCTCATTACAAGTGGGTAATGTATGTTTTGTAATAATAATAAACATACAAGTTTTCAAATAATTGTAAAAGTACAATATTTGCCTCTGAGATGTATTGGATTGTATAAGTACTGAAAAATGGAAATACTCTAAAGTAAAAAAAAAGATCTCAAAATGATACTAAAGTACATACTTAGTTACTTTACACCACTGTACATTTCAAGGGGGGGGGGGCAACCAGCGCAGTGTACCTAAAGACCCTGTTGCAGTGTTGCATGTTTGGAGTGCTCCCATGACGGCCGGCGTTTAAACAGAAACAAGCTGATTTGTTACCTGACAGCATAGTGGGTCTGGCGGGGGGTGAGGGGGGTACAGGAGAAGCGTGTAGTAGATTGTCCCCAAGTGTAAACAATCCGTTAACGCTGTAAACGGTGCAATGAGGCATACTGCTGAGTCAGAACCTTGTAAATGTGGGGGGGGGGGAGGGGCTGCTGACAGCTTGCAACATTGAGCGATGTGTGTGTGTGTGTGTGTGTGTGTGTGTGTGTGTGTGTGCGTGTCCCTCGCCGGTGAGAATCAGTGGTGAAATGAGGCTACGACGACGACGTGTTTGATTCTGCAGCCACATTTAGCCCAGCGGACCTCATGGGAATCCTTACAGAATGTCCAATTCCAGAATGCCATCCTAGTATCACATACTTACACACATTACAGTACGGTAGGGGCGGTAGGGCCCGTTATTTGTACTCTGGAAGCCCCAGAAGGCCCCGCTCGACATCACTCACACAACACAAGTGTTTGGATCGTAGCCAGCTCTGCGGCACGCTTCTGTGGGTCATCCATCAAGCCGCCTCCTTTCGCCGAGCCACATTACATGGACCAGTAGCACCCACTCTGACTGTTCCCACCTGCCCTGCTTTTGCTCAATAAAAGCAATGTTTTCTCTTTATTCTCCCTGTGAGTCGCACGCACGCACGCACGCACGCACGCACGCACGCACGCACGCACGCACGCACGCGCACACTAAAAAAACGAATCCCCCTCAGCCTACGTCACCTGAGTTGTCATCTGAAAAGACCGTTTTGTCATCCGTCGTGATAGGATGTGTGCTTCATCTGACAGGCCCCGCTCCCATGCGTGAGAAAATCTATTTGAGCCGCTGTCAGTCCCCAGAAAGAATCAATATTCTCAGCCTCCACACATATCCCATTTAGAACTCATTTGTGTTCTTGCCTCATTTCTGTCTGTTTTTCCTTTTTTCTTTAAAAAAACCTTCGTCTCGCTCGGCGGGGCACTCCAATTTTGCTTCGGATGTTTATCCTATTTTGGGCGGGAACCCCTTTTGGTGTTTTAAGCATTACGTTATACTTTAGCTATTGAAAAATAGCCGATCTACAAGCTCATAGCGCGCCACCGAGTAGGTCGGTCTGCTATTTTTGAAAAATCGTGAAAATGCGGCACAAATCTTTGAAAATTGAACATATATTTTTTCAGAAGACTTTTTTTTATTTCGACGTCAGGCCTAAATGGGTTATGAGAAAACAAGCCAGGAGGGCTGAGACAAATGGCCCCACCCAGAGTTCCATAGGCATGGCTGTGCAGGCTCTCCCCTTGCTCAAGATGGTGAGACGTGTGTGACTGAGCTGTGCGAGCCTCGTCATTATTATTTGACTGATGATTTGGCGAGGTTGGGATTTGAGAGACTATAGACTGCTGCGTAACCGGTAAAGGGTTATTCAGGGCCCGCGTCTTGATCGACGGGTGATCGGCTCTGAATCTTTCCATCTACAGTACACCAAATCTTGCTGCTCTGCTATTTCTGCCGATTGTGAGCGGAGCCCCCAGAGGTTAATCCCTTCTGACATGTTCTTTGGACTTCCTCGTTGCAAATAATCCCCATGGACCGACCCATGCATGGTCGTCCTCTGGATAAGCTTTTGCCAGACAGAGAAATGGAAATAGGGGGCTGGCTCAACTATAACACACAAACCACACACACAAAGCCATATTAGGTGGCTCTGTGTGACCGCATCACAGGCAGTTGAGGGGGGTTATGTAGGCTACTGTAAAGCCACGGATCGTCTCTCGCCTCGAGGGGCACAAGGCAATGTGCCAGCCCTGCCAGCCACGGGCTTGTGCTGGCTGGGGTTCATACAGACATACCCGCTTTCTCCCATCACATTTCCTGCCAGCCCCTCCGAGAAGACTTGGCTCATCCAAGGGTGTAGGGAGGTGAGATGAAACCCAGCTTATTGACGAGACTAGTTATGTAACCCTGAACTTTTTTGCACAGGCATCGCTGCGAAGGCGCAATCAAGTGACTGTACCAGCCAGTGTTGTTTTTAGTTTTAGTCATAGTCTCTTGAATAGTTTTCATTTAGTTTCAGTCACATTTTAGTCACCTGGAATGTTTTAGTGTTAGTCTAGTTTCAGTCGACTAAATATCACAAGACTTTAGTCGACTAAATCTACAATTGACTTAGTCGAACAAAATGTGTTTTGGCAGGCCTTGATGCCGTCATAATGACTGTTTTTACACTTCCTAACATTTTAGTCTAGTCTTCATTTTAGTCTTAGTTTTAGTCATCATAGCTTAGTTTTCATGTAGTTTTCATTTAGTTTTCATCAGTGGGAAAAAGGTAGTCGACGGACATTTTTCGTCTTACTTTTAGTCGACGAAATCAACACTAGTCAGCCAGTCAGACAACGTGGTCTGACTCCTCTCCATGGTTTTATTAGTGGTGCTGTGCTGGAGATCAATTGGTTTACGTGCTCCTCATTAGTGAGTAAATGTCTGGAAGAAATATCCAGGGTATTCCACAACCGCCTTAGCTTGTTTACTTGCCAACTCACGGATCGGTGTGCTGTGGAAATGTCTTCCCCAACCCCTTAACCCACTTTGAATCTGATCAGATTCTAAAAATGTCTTCTACATCCTGACAGTTTTCTGAAAAAAGCTATGTTTCTATGTCAGTGGTTCTTCGATTTTTCAAAAATAGCAGACCTACAAGCTCGTAGCGCGCCACTCGGTGGCGCGCTACGAGCTTGTAGATCTGCTATTTTTCAATAGCTAAAGCATAACATAATGCTAACACCAAAAGGGGTTCCCGCCCAAAATGGGTTAACGCTATAGATAAATACAGCCAAAGCATCCCAGAATAAATGAGTGTTATTTAACAATGATGAAGATGGCTTGTAGTGACTACTAAGCTTTGTTTTCCAATTTCCACTCCCAGCAGCCTTTCTGTAGACCCTCCAGTAGACCCCGTAGAGACAGCCTTTTCTCAACCACATTTTTAAAAGATATTTTGTGTGCTTTTATGCCTTTTTATTATTGATGGAGCAGTATGCTGGCACGGGAAATGTGGAGAGAGATGGGGAGTGACATGCAGCCAAGCCCGTCGGGATTGGGACTCGAACCCGCAACACGCTGTCAGGCTACATAGTAGCCTAAGAGGTGCCCGGACCGATACGCGTATCGGTCCGGGCCAGAAGCACAGCTTTGTGGAATTGATCAATAAATTGAGCCCTGCTTTAACACACCAAACGCCCGGGCTTATTTCATCCATTAAATCAGAGCGCCCAGCGATTTATAGCAGCGGAGCGCATTTAGCGACGGACCGGATGCTATCACGGATGTAGCTGAAGCAGCTAGATGTAGCCAAAACACTCCCGAGTCGATCGTCAACGACGGGAGGTATGATTAATTCTAACGCGACTAGCGACGGGACCGCGGTGGGCCGTCTAACACATAATCTTTGTTTAGAATTGGACGGAGTCATTTTCGATGACGTCCCATCGGAAAATAACATTGAATGTTGCGCAACAGACGCTCCCAGCCTGTGGAGCGAGATACGATCGGTTTTGATATGAATAAATCTCCGTCCTTGCCACTCGGGGTGTTAATAATCAAAACAAAATTGCTTTTGCAATTTTAAACCAGCATGAATGCATAATGCTGGTGTACCGTACCGTGTCGTCTACTGTACAGTCAGGCAATGGCCTCACAATAGGTGAAGCAGACATACTGTATAATACTCTATGCATAGAGCTTGTAGGTCTGCTTTGAATATATATTCTTTCAGAGCCAATGTTTGTAACTCAAATCTTTGCTTCTGAGGGGTTCCTGGAACAACATATTTTCAGATGGGGGTTGGTGGCCAATTACATATCATTTTTGGGGTTCTTGACATTGACAATATTGAGCACCACTGATACAGAAACATCTTTCAGAAAACTGTCAGAATTTAGAAGGCATTTTTTTATATTTCGACGTCAGGCCTAAATGGGTTCAAGGGGTTATTCTTCTCACACATCACGTCGTCAGTCCAGTCCACCAATGTGTGCAGTGCCGTTCCATTGCCCTCCGCCGGTGTTTGTCAAATGAGCAATGATGCAGCGAGTAACTCGATTGGGCCGCCGTGTCAGGCCAGCTCCTTTTCACTAACAACCTCCAGCGGAGTGCATCGCCGCGGTTGTACATTTCCCTTGGTCGTCCTTAGTTCGCACGCACGCACGCATGCACGCACGCACGCACGCACGCACGCACGCACGCACACACACTATTCCACACAGTCAGGTTCCTTGCATATCAGCAGGCAGGGCCATCATCGTAGAACCAAATCACATTTTGTGGCAGACGAGCAAGCGGGTGAGGTGAACTCCTGCGTTGGAATGAATAATCAATGTTGAGAGGGTGCATGTGGGGGGAGGTAAAAACCAGGTAAAAAAACACTTTCTTTCTAAAAAAGCTCTGGTCTCATTCTCGTCTCTCTGTTTTGTCTGTCCTGCTGTCTCTTTGGCTTACACATGGAAATGCGTATACTGTACACCCACGTAGGCAAACATGTGTACGACACCTATACAGTAGGCCTACTGTACATCCAGGCGGGCTGCTTGACTTTTTTTTTTTTTTAAGATATTTTTTTTGCGGCTTACGCCTTTTTTTTTTTTTTTTTTTTTTTTGAAGGGACAGACAGTAGGCTGACAGGAAACAGGAGAGAGATGGGGGAAGACATGCAGTAAAGGCCGTGTCGGGCTCGGGAGTCGAACCCGCGGCACACTGCGACTGGATTACCAGTCGGGTGCCCAGACGGTTACGCCACCGCCTGGGCCCGGGCTGCTTGACTTGACCAAAACACCCTCCCACTGTTCAAGCATGTGTGGTCCTGCAATGTGCTTTCTTAATCCATTTAGACCCGAGGACGATTCTACAAAATGCCTTCTAAATCCTCACAAGTTTTCTATGTCAGTGGTTCTCAGACTATATTTCATGTCAAGGACCCCCAAAAATATATGTAATTTGCCGCCGAGCCCCATCTGAAAACATATTGTTCCAGGGACCCCCCCCCCCCCAGGAGCAAAGATTTAGTTAAAAACGTTCGCTCGGAAAGAATATATATTCAATGATTTGCGCCACATTTAAAAAAAATAGCAGACCTACAAGCTCGTAGCTATGAGCTATGAGCTTGTAGAAGTATAACGTAATGCTTAAAACACCAAAAGGGGTTCCCGCCCTGAATGGGTTAATCTATTGAGACCTGGAACGCATCCATGTCACGTTAGCGTTAGCGTTTTAAACATTATGTTATAATTTAGCTATTGAAAAATAGCAGATCTACAAGCTCATAGCGCGCCACCGAGTGGCGCGCTATGAGCTTGTAGGTCTGCTATTTTTGAAAAATCGTTAAAATGTGCCTCAAATCTTTCCGAAAATTGTCATGATTTAGAAAACTTTTTTTTTAAAATTTCGACGTCAGGCCTGAATGGGTTAAAGAACGCCCTCCCTACTGTACAGTATGTTACTGTATGTGATGCTTTTTAAACACAACGTTGACATCTCTGTCTCTAGTCTGTCTGATGATATGCAGCTTTGCTTATGACTGTCAAAGCATCACAATTTTAAAAAATGTCAAAGAATAGTGAAACTCAAAACGGTAGATTTACAAAGTGTCAACACGTTGCATCGCACGCGCGCTGTGGGCTTGTAGATCAGCTATCTTTGCTACTCGCAAATTGTACAGAGACAATCGCTCCTCCACCGCTGTAGTCACTGATCTATCCCAGTTTGTGCTGACGGCATTACTGCATTTTGTTCTATATGACGGCAAAACAACCGAATACATATTGATGTTTCAAATACCCATTTTGGGGCGGGAACCCCTTTTGGTGTTTTAAAGCATTGTTATACTTTAGCTATTGAAAAATAGCAGATCTACAAGCTCATGAACTTGTCGGTCTGCTATTTTTGAAAAATCGTGAAATATTGAGCACCACTGATACAGAAACATAAGCGTTTTCAGAAAACTGTCAGGATTTTGAAGACATTTTTTTCATTAATTTCGACGTCGGGCCTAAATGGGTTGAAGTGGTGACAAGTCATGCTTTCTGAAAGGGCCTTTTATACTGTACGGTAGCAGCCTTTTATACTGTACGGTAGCAGCCGCCCGCATTGGCATTAGCTCACCAATCCAGCAGCTGTGGTCATGTATAGACGTCACACATGAGGACATGGCAGCACAGAGTTCTCTCTCTCTCTCTCTCTCTCTCTCTCTCTCTCTGCACACTAAAACACATGATTATGCAGAAAGATTCGGCTAAAAACACATGTATTTTATTTAAAGAAAAATCATTTTTTCTAGGTGTGTGTGTGTGTGTGTGTGTGTGTGTGTGTGTGTGTGTGTGTGTGTGTGTGTGTGTGTGTGTGTGTGTGTGTGTGTGTGTGTGTGTGTGTGTGTGTGTGTGTGTGTGTGTGTGTGTGTGTGTGTGTGTGTGTGTGTGTGTGTGTGTGTGTGTGTGTGTGTGTGTGTGTGTGTGTGTGTGTGTGTGTGTGTGTGTGTGTGTGTGTTAGAGACTGACACAGGAGTGGATTTTCACTCCTGTCCTGTCCCACTCCCACAGAAAAAATCCTGTCCTGTCCCAATCCTGGGCCAGAGTTTAAAAAAAAATCCCATCCTGTCCCACTCCTGTAGAATGACTCCTGATCCCATCCCGCTCCCACTCGAAATTACTCCCGCTCCCATCCCGCTCCTGTTTTTTTTTTTTTTTTTTTAAGTCATTAGGCAATTGATCGATCGATCCATCTATCCATCTAGGCCTATCTATCTATAACTTCTGGCTTCTCAAGACAGATATCCTACCAATAAAATTAAAATAAAGTGTTGGATTTAACTTTGACTACCAAATACAGTTCCGACACTTAATTTAAGTCCTATGACACTGTTTTTCCCTGAACAGAATTTAAAGCTTAACAGTTAACAAGTGCTTTGTCAATTAAGATAACAAACCCTCAGTGTTAATTTAACTCTATATGAATTTATTCAGTGTACAAGTCTATGTGTATGGCAGTGGTTCCCAGGGGTCCTTGAGAGAGTTCCAGGGGGTCCCCAGCTAAATAATAGTTTGGAACCAAATGGACCCTTATGGGTCTAACAAATTATGTTATGGGAGTGTACAAATGGAACCAAATGTTGTTCCATTTGTACACTCAGAGTTAAATTAACTTTTAACAATTTTACATTTTACAATATAATTTGGGGGTACCAGCAATAAAAATGGCATTAAATGGGGGTCCGTAGACTAATGCATGTCAAACTGGGGGTTCTTGACACGAACATGTTTGGGAACCACTGGTGTATGGGACTCGGTTGGGAGAAAGAAGGGAGACGATGTATTGAACATTCGCTCAGACAGCTGTTCAGGGAGCTAGCTAACAGTAACAGCGTTAGCATGTAGCTAACGTAGCATCACAATTGAAAGTTGCAACGTTGCCACTGCCAGGGGAAACAAATGCATCAGGATGATCTGGCTATAAATAATCGATTAAATCACGGCACCGGCGCGATGCAGATTGCAGAATCATACACGGCCGCATTGCGATGTCTTCATATAAAACTGTAAAAGACGTCCAGCCCGACTGGATTGCATGGAGGAGTTTTTTGTGTTGTGGAAGGCAGCACTAGCACTGCTGGATTATGGGTAACTATGTAGTTCTTTTGACCTGTGTCAGCAAGTCAAAAGAGTGTTGGCTCACAGAAAGATGACTACAACAAAAATGGGTGCTTCTGTTCTTTTGGTTGGAACTTGGCAGCGCGACCAACGTCATTCACACTCCTGCACACTCCCGTTAACTTTCATTCCCGTCCCGATCACGGGATAATTAAAAATATTAATCCCATCCCGCGGGAATCCCGTGTCCCGCGGGAGTCCCGACAAAATGTCAGTCTCTAGTGTGTGTGTGTGTGTGTGTGTGTGTGTGTGTGTGTGTGTGTGTGTGTGTGTGTGTGTGTGTGTGTGTGTGTGTGTGTGTGTGTGTGTGTGTGTGTGTGTGTGTGTGTGTGTGTGTGTGTGTGTGTGTGTGTGTGTGTGTGTGTGTGTGTGTGTGTGTGTGATGCAAGTTCAGTATCATGTAATCCAATGGTTCTCAAAGTGGGGTTCGGGGGAACCACAGGGTCCTTGAGGTAGTTCCAGGGGGTCCCCAGCTAAATGACGAACACTAACACTTTAACCTTTGTATTTTAACTTTGGTTATTTGAAGATGGCCGATCTACAAGCTAATGACGCGTTAGATCAGCCTGTAGATCAGCCATTTTCGAAAAGCCGAAACGCAAATCTTCTGTTATGGGGGTGATCCTTGTGCAACTCCTAGAGCGTACGTAGTACGCAACATACTCTGCTGTGCTTTGACCCACATTCTGGGCTACATCTTGCACCACCCCTAACCCCTTATCCCTAATCCCATCTTTTCAAATGTTATATATATTAAATATTTGTGTCTTTGACATGAATCAGGGACAAGTGCATCATCCACTGAGACCATGCACAAGCTGTTTTCACTATTCATCCTACCATGTAGCGTGCAGTAGCCTATAGGTCTTAAGTGGTTGAATTCCCCCTCTCCAAACTCAATCTAGCCCAGTTCCTATTGGCGGTTAACCTCATTATGAAAGCATAACCCTCCTTCCTTTGAACCACTTAAACCTCCGCCTTTTAACCACTTAAACCCTATGTACTTCTTTGAGAGTCCCTCAGTGGTCTGTCTGGCTTCATGGTCTAACAGAGGAGAGTCCCTCAGTGGTCGGTCTGGCTTCATGGTCTAACAGAGGAGAGTCCCTCAGTGGTCGGTCTGGCTTCATGGTCTAACAGAGGAGAGTCCCTCAGTGGTCTGTCTGGCTTCATGGTCTAACAGAGGAGAGCCCCTCAGTGGGCTGGCTTCATGGTCTAACAGAGGAGAGCCCCTCAGTGGGCTGTCTGGCTTCAGGGTCTAACAGAGGAGAGTCCCTCAGTGGTCGGTCTGGCTTCAGGGTCTAACAGAGGAGAGTCCCTCAGTGGTCGGTCTGGCTTCATGGTCTAACAGAGGAGAGTCCCTCAGTGGTCTGTCTGGCTTCATGGTCTAACAGAGGAGAGTCCCTCAGTGGTCTGTCTGGCTTCAGGGTCTAACAGAGGAGAGCCCCTCAGTGGTCTGTCTGGCTTCATGGTCTAACAGAGGAGAGCCCCTCAGTGGTCTGGCTTCAGGGTCTAACAGAGGAGAGTCCCTCAGTGGTCTGTCTGGCTTCAGGGTCTAACAGAGGAGAGCCCCTCAGTGGTCTGTCTGGCTTCAGGGTCTAACAGAGGAGAGTCCCTCAGTGGTCTGTCTGGCTTCATGGTCTAACAGAGGAGAGCCCCTCAGTGGTCTGGCTTCATGGTCTAACAGAGGAGAGTCCCTCAGTGGTCTGTCTGGCTTCAGGGTCTAACAGAGGAGAGTCCCTCAGTGGTCTGTCTGGCTTCAGGGTCTAACAGAGGAGAGCCCCTCAGTGGTCTGGCTTCATGGTCTAACAGAGGAGAGTCCCTCAGTGGTCTGTCTGGCTTCAGGGTCTAACAGAGGAGAGTCCCTCAGTGGTCTGTCTGGCTTCAGGGTCTAACAGAGGAGAGCCCCTCAGTGGTCTGTCTGGCTTCAGGGTCTAACAGAGGAGAGTCCCTCAGTGGTCTGTCTGGCTTCATGGTCTAACAGAGGAGAGCCCCTCAGTGGTCTGGCTTCATGGTCTAACAGAGGAGAGCCCCTCAGTGGTCTGGCTTCATGGTCTAACAGAGGAGAGTCCCTCAGTGGTCTGTCTGGCTTCATGGTCTAACAGAGGAGAGCCCCTCAGTGGTCTAGCTTCAGGGTCTAACAGAGGAGAGCCCCTCAGTGGGCTGTCTGGCTTCAGGGTCTAACAGAGGAGAGCCCCTCAGTGGTCTGGCTTCAGGGTCTAACAGAGGAGAGTCCCTCAGTGGGCTGGCTTCATGGTCTAACAGAGGAGAGCCCCTCAGTGGGCTGGCTTCAGGGTCTAACAGAGGAGAGTCCCTCAGTGGTCTGTCTGGCTTCAGGGTCTAACAGAGGAGAGCCCCTCAGTGGTCTAGCTTCAGGGTCTAACAGAGGAGAGCCCCTCAGTGGGCTGTCTGGCTTCAGGGTCTAACAGAGGAGAGTCCCTCAGTGGGCTGGCTTCATGGTCTAACAGAGGAGAGCCCCTCAGTGGGCTGGCT
Source organism: Electrona antarctica (assembly GCF_951216825.1). Classification (NCBI taxonomy): domain Eukaryota; kingdom Metazoa; phylum Chordata; class Actinopteri; order Myctophiformes; family Myctophidae; genus Electrona; species Electrona antarctica. The sequence goes on from NC_136806.1 coordinate 51,870,624, forward strand.
TCAGGGTCTAACAGAGGAGAGCCCCTCAGTGGTCTGTCTGGCTTCAGGGTCTAACAGAGGAGAGCCCCTCATGAGCCCCTCCAGGCAAAGTAGTAATGTCCCCCTAGGCTAAGAACACACTAAGCCTAAGCGGGTCTCCATTCTGTGACTGTTATCACTTGATGCAATCTCTCTCTCTCTCTCTCTCTCTCTCTCTCTCTCTCTCTCTCTCTCTCTCTCTCTCTCTCTCTCTCTCTCTCTCTCTCGCTCTCTTGCCAGTCTCTCTCATCCTTTATTAAAGCCCCTATGCTTTTTTTTCATCTGAAGCTTGCGGCAGAGAGAGAGAGCCAGAATGCGAGATGGAGAGAGCATATTGGGTTTCAGGTCACTCGCTGTGAGACAGCATGCAGGCAGAAGTTGAACAGAGGCAAAGGATGAGAGGAATTTCAATTTGCTGCGTGCCCTCGACCCTTCAGCTCTCAGACGGCTGCGGAAGAGATGAGACTATGAAGAAAACGGCAAAAAACAGATGCTAGTCTGTGGTCCTCAGTGTCACTGTCTTCAGTGTACAGATTTACATCTAATATACATATTTATAGATGGCCATAAGGGTAGATCTGGGGCAATGACTGCACTATACAGCCATGTGGGGACTTGCCCACATTGTCCACTGTGGGTTTAGGCAGTTCCTCAGGCAAAAAGAGGCAAAACAATTTTTTTGTTGATCTTTATATTTCTGTTTATTTCTGCTACCCGAATGCGCAATGTGACTCATTGTGAGCTTGCATGTTTGCTATTTTGTTGATTGCTGGCTGATACTATAGTTTGATCAAGCCTGTAAGAGCGCCAGTACAGAACCATTTAAAAAAATAAGTGTGATCTAGTCTTTCACCACTTCTTAAGCCTAATAGTTTGTAGCCTGGCTAATAAGCCAGACCGAATCAGCCGTTGGCAAAAACAAAATTGCCTGCCGGCGGATTACGGTCTGGAGAGGCTCAATGGTACGCCCATTTCCTACACCAGAGAACTGGTGTGGCCAATCGGGACACGGTATGCAATATGGGCGGGCTTTGGTACAGTGACGTTCAATGCTTGAGACCTTTGACTGACAGTAGCTCTGACCAATTGCGTCAAAGAGAAAATGTTTGAACCGCCCCCCCCGGGAAACAAGATCCATACACAGCATCTCCAGACTCAAATACCACACGACAGTGTGATTTGAGTCTGGCTTATTAGCCAGGCTAAATAGTTTGTTGTACATTTGTGTTGCTTGCAGGGAGAAAACCCTTTTTTATTTATTTGTATTTCTCTCGCTGAGTGATATATGGTCATAAGATAAAGCATAAAAAGCCATTGGGCTTATAAGTTAAGAGAGCACAGATGCATGAGTATTTTACAACATGGGATTCTTCTCTGACCGTTGCAGAATCACAGAGGTTAGAAGTAGAAGACCGTTTGAAGTGTGTTTAATAAAGATGTTTCATGTTCAGTGCTGTGGATTAGGCGTTAACAGGGTTCTGTTGGATTTGTATAGCCACTGTGCACTGGTTTATGAATCCAATGACGATAAAAATGCTAGCTTTGATGTTTACCTGGTATTGTATAGCTTTGATACAGTACACTAAATGGTTTTCTTTGCATCATGCCATATACTGTGATCTCACACTTGTAAGTTGCTCTGGATAAGAGTGTCTGCTAGATGTCTAAAATTGTAAAATAGTTTTCTTTTTACCGTACTGCCAAACTGCTAGTAAAGTAATCAAACAATCGATCAGAGAGGAAACGGAATACTTTAACCCATTCTGGGCGGGAACCCCTTTTGGTGTTTCAAGCATTCTGTTATACTTTAGCTATTGAAAAATAGCAGATCTACAAGCTCATAGCGCGCCACCGAGTGGCGCGCTATGAACTTGTAGGTCTGCTATTTTTACGTAGTACGCAACATACTCTGCTGTGCTTTGACACACATTCTGGGGCTACATCTTGCACCACCCCTAACCCCTTATCCCTAAACTTTTACACTTTTTACTATTTTTTTTTTTTTAAATAGTTAAAATGGCCGATCTACAAGCTCACAATGTGTCCGTGTATCAGCTAGTTGAACTATTTAAAATGGTAATAGTTTACTAGATAATAGTAAAATTGTTAAAACATTGTAATACATGGCAAATACGTTTAAGGGTAAGGGGTGGCAAAAGATAGGGCCCAGTGGGCTCCATTTTCGTCACCGCTAAACCACTTATCCCTAAACTTCTTTGCCTTTTTTTTTTTACTATTTTTGAATAGTTAAAATGGCCAGTCTACAAGCTCACAACGTGTCAATGTAGATGGAACTGTTTTGAATTTTGAACTGTTCAAAAATGTTTTGACGAAAATGGAGCCCTCTGTTTCCCTGGCGGGTTTCGCTCTGCAATGCACACTGTCGCTCCTCCCACTATAGTTCTTCACCAAACACCAGTCCAGTGCCATCCATTGTCGTCATGCTTTCCATTGGTTCCTGCCAGTGCAGGCTTCAGAAACACTAAACACATCTCGGAGAAATGCGAGTGGAAAGTGGCTCCAGAGTTGGCTGGTGGAACGTGACCTATATTCCTGCCCACTGCTCCCCACCGCTTGAGTTACAGACAGGACATCTCCTGCCGTGCTGCTGTTGTTGTTTTCACTTTAGTCCATATCCGTTCCGCCAAGAAAGGTGGGCTTTATAGCCCTGAAAGGAAAAAGAAAGGAATCCGTGACAATCGGAAAGCAACGGCAAATCAGCCTGATCACTTGGCATTAACCCGTTCTGAACGGGAACCCCTTTTGGTGTTTTACTTTAGCTATTGAAAAATAGCAGATCTACAAGCTCATAGCGCGGCACCGAGTGCCGCGCTACGAGCTTGTAGATCTGCTATTTTTCGAAACGTCGTGAAAATGTGGCCCAAATGTTTGAGTGGTTTCTTTCAGAGTGAACGTTTTTAACTCGGATCTTTGCTTCTGGGTCCCTGGAACAACATATTTTCAGATGGGGGTCGGCAGCCGATTACATATGATATTGGGGGGTCCTCGAAATGAAATAGTTTGAGCACCACTGACATGGAAACATAGGTTTTTCAGAAAAACTGTCCTGATTTAGAAGACATTTGTAGAATCGTCCTCAGGTCTAAATGGGTTAAGGTCTTTCTCTAGTATAATCTCATTATCTTCAGTGGCTGTGCCACTGGGATCATACACTATGAACCATCATGCATATGGAGCCAGTCAGTTTATTACCACTTCCCCTGTCTTGTACAACCGGCACACACAGACACACACGCGTGTGACGCCCGGGATTTGAACTCGGGTCTCCCGCGTGAAAGTCCAACATCTTAACCACTAGACCATAGATATATCTCTGTGGACTTGGGGGGGAGATATTATACTTTTGAGGCCATCAGGCACAGGCTCTGAGCCTCACACACACCCACACGCACACGGACGCACGCGCACGCGCACACTCACACTCTCACTCTGTAACAGCTGTAGAAGCTTCTTCCTACCCGGAGGTGTCATGGGCCAGCTATGCCATCACTGTGTGCCATCGTGCCAGGCCCGGGAGGGAGGGAGGGAGGGGGGGCGGGCAAGTGCATGGCCTGTTAGGTTAAATCGAGTTCCCGTGATGGATTGCCTCCGCTTTGCCGCAGTGCAAATTAGACCCTCATTGCAAAAACATTGACAGTTATTCTGCAGTCCAGACTGGAGATGTGTTCTGGGTGTTTCTTTTTTAACAATGTGAGCTTGGTTTCATGCTAAGAATAGCACCTGGTACAGTATGGCCACCAGCAGGGGAGACGACATGACAGACACTTTCATTGGAGTCAGTATCTGTTAGAGCCTGACAAAATATATCAGTATTACTTTTTCGATTAACCACTTTCAACCTGTCATCACACATTTTCTTTTTTAATTTGTATTTAACAAAAAGTCTTACGCTTTTCAAATTGAAAGTGATTCAGCACTTTTTAACAAAATTGGTCAAAGATATTGGTAATCAGCAGGCTGGGACTCTCCAAATTTGATATCGGCTTCGGAAACCAATAGTCTGGCTTTAGTATGTGTTCACACCGAGAAAGCACATCCTATCACCAGTGACGTGCACAGATATACACTAGGGGGTGCTAGAGCACCACCTGCCCTTGCCCTCTGGACAGCAATGTGCCCTTTTGGAAAGAAAAAAAAAGAATATATATATATATATATATATATATATATATATATATATATATATATATATATATATATATTTTTTTGTTTGGTACTGTGTACAGTATGTGGACCATGGCGACATTGATCAATTCTTGATTAAAATAACGCTTCTAATATATTATTTACGCCCCAAAATCTATAAATCTCACACTATTAAGGCAACCGGCCGGTTCCACGCGCTGCACAAGGTGCCCTTTCTTCACTGCCTTCTGCACCTGCCCCTCTAAATGTCTGTGCACGCCACTGCATCACACCTGCACCTTGTGGGTCATGTTTCACACTGTCAGAATTAACCTCCTAAATCCTATATACTTAGTTGAGGGCTGTATAACTTGTTCCGCACCTTTTTCTTCCTTTACAGCTAAAAAGTTCGGCAAAAGTTTCCGATCGTCTAGATGCCCTATTATGACATGCCCAGAATATGGACGCTAGCTTAGGGTTCATGAGGTTAACCCATTTAGACCTGGCGTAAAAAAATAAAAAATAAAAAGGTCTTCTGAAAGAATATAATGTTCAATTTTCAAAGATTTGTGCCGCATTTTCACGATTTTTCAAAAAATAGCAGACCTACAAGCTCGTAGCGCGCCACTCGGTGGCGCGCTATGAGCTTGTAGATCTGCTATTTTTCAATAGCTAAAGTATAACGTAATGCTTAAAACACCAAAAGGGGTTCCCGCCCAAAATGGGTTAAATGAACACCAGGGATGTTGCCGCCTGTGGTTATTGTTAGAAAACGATTTCTATCATCCGACACGTTAGCTATTGAAAGGTTCTTTCCTTTTTCATCACCTCCGTAGATCCCATCGTCAACATGGCGTGATACTCTTTGGAGGTCAGTTCAAACAAAAATATGCAGCCTTGACTTTACACTATAGGATACGTTCCTCTGTCATGTTGGAGACACTGTAAACCGACTGGCATCTGGGACAGTTCCATTCTGTAATCCCCCTGTGCGTCCCCCTCCCCCCGATGTGCCTCAACGGTGAAGGATATCTGCTTTGTCGTCACATGCAGGACACATTCTGGGACCAAGCGTTGGGGGGGGGGGGGGGGGGTGCAGGGATGAAAGTTCCTCTCCGCCATGCGGAGACTCAGGCCACGTTAATCGTCGTTTAACACATCAATGGTCTTTAGAGAAAACGCACACGTGGCACCGCTTCCGTTCCACTTCCTCATCACAGCTGTTTGTTTATACATTCACAGATGCAACGTGGTTTCATGGCTCTGCACCAATAAAATGGCATACGCAACGTGGGCCATATAGTTGGCCCATGACATCACACGTTTGCGGATTCTCCGCATGTTCGCATGGAGATGGGGAGGCGGAGCATTTTCAAAGATTTCCACCCTGTGGAAGGTGGTTTGACTTTGTTGGCGGTTTCAACCGCCCGGAAAATGCCCGTTCCCGTCTAAAACGGAAGGCACATCTGATGTTTCATTCCGACGTTTTCTCTAGAGAACGTTGTCTAAACCGGGCCTCGGGTTTAAAATCCTCTGTGGTGCCTCCATATATTATGACGACAATTGGCGGTGAAGCCGGACGGGGATTGCAGTCTTTGTCCGTGTACCAGCGTCTCCACAGGTCGGCCGTGATGAGTGCCTGTCAGCAGGGGCATTGAACTGTGGAGGAATAGGGTGTTCCTCCGCCCACGCTACGTCGCTACAGTATATGTCCTCCTGGCGAGGCTCCTCACTGGCAGGTGAAGAGAAGTGCCAGGTGATTCTATGTCTATTGGAGGAGGCATGTGGTTTCAATATCATTACTATAGCCTGTTTCAATCCTATAGGACCAACCAATCCGAAGATCGACACGAGTCACGACACGTATTGCTATCGGCAACGACAGAATTTCACGTACGTTAAGTGTGTGGGGAATTGGGAGAACAGCATGTCTGCCAGTTTGGCAATATTTCTCTGTCCTTTTTTTTTCTCGAGTTGATAATCCCTTAGTGTGGGTAAGCACTGGTTAGTGGACGGGGGGGATTAAAGCGAAAAAAAGAAAAAAAAACACTAGAAGTAGTGATTTCATGAAATGGGACCATGACAGCATGGGTCTTTCATCTCCCAGGATGTCATCTCTCTGTAGCTGTCCTGATATTGCCAAAGGGGCTGTCGTCGTGTCACACAATGAAACCAACTGGTTCTGTCAACAGTTGGCTGTAAAGCCACTCACCACAACTTCTTAACCCATTTTGAGCGGGAACCCCTTTTGGTGTTAGCATTACGTTATGCTTTAGCTATTGAAAAATAGCAAATCTACAAGCTCATAGCGCGCCACCGAGTGGCGCGCTACGAGCTTGTAGGTCTGCTATTTTTGAAAAAAATCGAAGAACGCCTGACATGAAACATAGCTTTTTCAGAAAACTGTCAGGACGTAGAAGACGTTTTTAGAATCTGATCTCAGGTCAACATGGGTTAAGCTCATCAGTGTCGAGCTCGGTACTCTTATCGTCCCTCAGTGTCTCTTGTTGACAAGGACAGTTATTGACGTCAAGCAGCACTGGCATGCGACCGAATGTAAAACAAGGCATACATTCCACTGGCTGCTGCTGCCAGTGATCAGTGGTGGACAGTAACAGAGTAAACGTACTTGAGTACTGTGGTCAAGTACAGATTCTGAGGATTTGTACTTGCTTGAATATTAGATTTTTTTTTAAATACTTTTATTGGAGTACATTTCTAGGAAGGCTGTAGGGTGGTTTCGGAGAGTTACTTCTCTGAAACAGGACTTACAAGGTCCCATAAATTCATTGTGAAAACATTACAGCAACTCGCCAATATAAAAATTAAGAAATGCACTTCTACTTTTACTTTCACTTGTACTTTAACTATTTTTTTAAAAGCAGGTACTTTCACTTTTACTTTAAGTATTTTTTTAAAGCATGTACGTTTGAATACTTAAGTATATTTAAAAGCAATACATTTTTACTCGTACTGTTACCTGAGTAACATTTTGACTGAACTACTTTTACTTGTGACCAGGAGTATCTGTACTCTTATTTACTCAAGTAGTGTGTGTGTGTGTGTGTGTGTGTGTGTGTGTGTGTGTGTGTGTGTGTGTGTGTGTGTGTGTGTGTGTGTGTGTGTGTGTGTGTGTGTGTGTGTGTGTGTGTGTGTGTGTGTGTGTGTGTGTGTGTGTGTGTGTGTGTGTGTGTGTGTGTGTGTGTGTGTGTGTGTGTGTGTGTGTGTGTGTGTGTGTGCTAGCGCGGGACAGTATTTGCGAGGTATTATGAATATTAGGAAAGTAGGGAGGCATTGGGGACGAGGTACAGTATCTAACCTAGAAATGGCCAGCAGGCGTAAACCAGCCTAGTTCTTTAGTGTTATTTTTGGGCAGTAAGTTTAGTTTACTTTGGGCTCAACCCCAATACTACAGAGAGCGCTGATTCCACTTAATTTTACGAGTTATACAGTATGTTTAAAGTTCCGTCCATTCACCTTAAACCGTGAACAATAGTATCCCTATTCTGGGCATAAGAGATCTAGGTGCAAAGGGTAAAAAGTATAGACCCCTGGGGGGACCCCCGTCAAGGTCCTGATTGAGATTGACATGGACAAAGCTCAAGAAGCGAAGGCCAGCATTAGGTGAACGGTGCATTTATATGCCGCCTTGCAAGGCATGCACAGACCGAGCTGCTCATCCAGAGCAAGTCACAAGGACACTTTGACACACAGCCAGGAGGAGCTGACGGCCACTCACTTCGCCAGTGCCCCCCCCCCCCCCCCCCCCCGCCCCCCCGCTGAGGCTTTTAAATTAAATGAACCCTTATAATGGCGTTGTACTGTAGTGCTGTAAAACATGCGTTTCTTTTTCTCCTGTTATTTATGCTTCCCATGGTCCCCCCCCCCCCCCCCATCCCCCCCCCAACCCCCCTTACACAGCCCCCTGTCAGCGCCCTTCCCCCTCCGTGCATAAACGCTCACCTATGATTACATCTTACCCACAATCCCCTGGGGGATACTGCCAGGGACTTAGCGGTCACTGAATTGACACCGGTGCATTAATGCGCACGCACGCACGCACGCACGCACGCACGCACGCACGCACGCACGCACGCACGCACGCACACACACGCGCATTTCTCATGCACACATTTCCATTTTAATATCCATCAGCGACTTAGATGTACATCACCAACCATACTCCGCTGACATGATCTCATTAATGTTTCACGACGGATGTTGAGTGTAAATAAAGCTGTCTTTTCTTCTTTTCTTTTTTTCTCCATCATTCTGCTCGCGGCCAGAAAGGCAGCATGTCGCACTTCATTAACGTTGTATTTGCCCGTGAGAAAGGTCTTCTTCGGCTTGGGGCTCTTAACACATGAACCGCCAGGTATTGAGTCATTATTTACTCTCTTTACTGCCAGCGTTTTTACTCATCTTTTGCGATCCACAGATGTATTTTTTTTTTTACGTGGATGTATACAGTAAACAAAGG
>NC_136806.1:51879467-51925815 GCF_951216825.1 Electrona antarctica
CCCATATCTCTCTTTCCTGTCTACTAACTACTGTTAATCTATCAATAAAAGGCAAAAAGGCAAAAAATATATATAATAAATAATAAAATATAATAAATATATATATAAATATATTATACTGCCGATAACTAAAGAACAGAATATTGCAGTTACAATGTTTTTTGGGGGGGATCCGCTTGTAATTCCGATGGCACATTTGTCCGACAATTAACGTAGCTTTGCATGGGTTAGGGACAGGTTCAGTAACACGCGGTCGGAATAATGAGCCGAATGATGACACTGAGCAGTTTTTATCTGGTGGAAAGAGAGAGTTGTCTTTACAATGGAACATCCTTTGTTTACTGTATATACACATCCACGTTAAAAAAATAACTACATCTGTGGATCGCAAAAGATGAGTAAAAACGCTGGCAGTAAAGCGAGTAAATAATGACTCAATACCTGGCAGTTCATGTGTTAAGAGCCCCAAGCCGAAGAAGACCTTTCTCACGGGTAAATACAACGTTAATGAAGTGCGACATGCTGCCTTTCTGGCCGTGAGCAGAATGATGGAGAAAAAAAGAAAAGAAGAAAAGACAGCTTTATTTACACTCAACATCCGTCGTGAAACATTAATGAGATCATGTCAGCGGAGTATGGTTGGTGATGTACATCTAAGTCGCTGATGGATATTAAAATGGAAATGTGTGCATGTGAAATGCGCGTGTGTGTGCGTGTGTGCGTGCGCATTAATGCACCGGTGTCAATTCAGTGACCGCTAAGTCCCTGGCAGTATCCCCCAGGGGATTGTGGGTAAGATGTAATCATAGGTGAGCGTTTATGCGCGGAGGGGGAAGGGCGGTGACAGGGGGCTGTGTAAGGGGGGTTGGGGGGGGGGGGGGGGGGGTGACCATGGGAAGCATAAATAACAGGAGAAAAAGAAACGCATGTTTTACAGCACTACAGTACAACGCCATTATAAGGGTTCATTTAATTTAAAAGCCTCAGCGGGGGGGGGGGGGGGGGGGGGGGGGGGGCTGCGCACTGGCGAAGTGAGTGGCCGTCAGCTCCTCCTGGCTGTGTGTCAAAGTGTCCTTGTAACTTGCTCTGTGCATGCCTTGCAAGGCGGCATATAAATGCACCATTCACCTAATGCTGGCCTTCGCTTCTTGAGCCACCTCTACTCTCAGCTTTGTCCATGTCAATCTCAATCAGGACCTTGACGGGGGTCCCCCCAGGGGTCTATACTTGCCCCCCCCCCCCCTCCTTTTTACCATTTGCACCTAGATCTCTTATGCCCAGAATAGGGATACTATTGTTCACGGTTTAAGGTGAATGGACGGAACTTTAAACATACTGTATAACTCATAAAATTAAGTGGAATCAGCGCTCTCTGTAGTATTGGGGTTGAGCCCAAAGTAAACTAAACGTACTGCCCAAAAATAACACTAAAGAACTAGGCTGGTTTACGCCTGCTGGCCATTTCTAGGTTAGATACTGTACCTCGTCCCCAATGCCTCCCTACTTTCCTAATATTCATAATACCTCGCAAATACTGTCCCGCGCTAGCACACGCACGCACGCGCGCACACGCACACGCACACACACACACACACACACACACACACACACACACACACACACACACACACACACACACACACACACACACACACACACACACACACACACAGAGAGTACTTGAGTAAGAGTACAGATACTCCTGGTCACAAGTAAAAGTAGTTCAGTCAAAATGTTACTCAGGTAACAGTACGAGTAAAAAATTATTGCTTTTAAATATACTTAAAGGACCACTTCGCCACTATTCAACCTAGTCTGTGTGTTTTTAATCATTAGCATATATGCTAAAATGCGCCCGTTTATTATCATTGGTGTTCTGTAGCTCCGTGGGCGCACTTCCAAAGCTGTCCACCATGTACGTATTTGTCCAAAAATGACGTAGGTGGTGGACACTCGGTAGGCTTTCAGAAACTACAGGGACAATGGACAGGTAGGCTTGCCGTAGCTAGCCTAGCCGCGAAGGACACCCCTGTCTACACAACAACAAACGGAAACAACGAGTCAGTATGGCTGCTCCAGGGGATTTTTCTTTTACACATATTGGCAGAATCTGCGTTAGGGTCGTTATATGAACCAGAAATATACGGAGGAAGAAATGCAGTGACGGGGACAAGAGCAGCTGCTAGTTGCTGCATCTGGATGTGTGGACTGTTGCCTGCTGGAGCGACCTAGCTAGTAGCTTTCCCTGGTCCAGTGCGTCGCACATGCAAACCTTTCTGCCCAGGAAAAGTTTTTTTCTGCCCAGATAGTGTTTGTTGACTGTGTTACTGGGAACCGAAGCCCGATGGACCAAGAGGGACATTCAGATTGAAGTAAGTGTTCAATGTATTTACAGCTTATTTGTGTACATGTGTGTCGCCACACCGTATTGTTTACATAAAGTGTCAGAGGCTAGGCAGTGTAGGCACGGCTTCAGCCTACAACTTTTCGGTCCAAACATCTTCTATTCGTTCAACTATTCATTAATTCAATTCAAAACTGTATGGCATGCCATCTGAAGCAATGTTAGCCATGGGCTCGTATGTTTCAGGGCTAGCAATGTAAACATTCAAGTGTTATACCTGTGTCCATTAGGTCAGCCCAGATGGGTACAGAAGGCTGATGAAGCTGAAGATGTCTTTGATGGACTGATGGTGAGCCATACATACTCAACTCAAACTTTATACATAAAGCACATTACTGTATTTGCTGTATTTTGTTTGACCCCCTAGAAAACTAGATGACACGTCTCAAGGGCATATCATTTTCAATAAAGGTTCACATATTTATATATGCTTTTACAAAGACCAGTCAGTGGTCAACCAAAGTCCTGTAAAATGTAGTAAATATACTGTCATTTATACTATAGGCCTACTGTGTCTCACACAGACTGTTTCACACTGTAGTATTGAATTGTATCTGTAAATCACACTAGATGACAGTGAATTGACTTTTAACCTTTTGTAATATCTCAAAGGAAAAAAAAATCATTACTGCATCAAAAGTAATCAACAAACTATACTATAAAACTGATAACATTGTACAAATTACACAAGCAAAGTGCCTTGCACTGAATAATAATAAAACTATTTGTATCGCACCTTTTATGACATGCAATGCAGCTCAAAGTGCTTTACAGAGCAATGGTGAAAAAAAAGAAACGCAAGGCATAAAACATTGAATACAGTAATGAATAAATCTAAAAGCAAGAGTGTATAAGGTGGTCTTGAGCTGTGCTTTAAAATGTCTAGACTGCCTGTCAAAGGTACAGTGAGTTTGTTCCACGCCATCGGCCCGTAGAAGCTGAAAACTGCTTCACTGTTTTTTTGTTGCCATTTGTTAGGCACATCGAGCAAGCCAGCTGTGAGGGGCGGTTTGGGACATATCTAGGCAGGCAGTCATGTAGGTCGGAAGGTCACAGATGCAGACCAATAATTGTAAAATCAATCCTAAAAACAACCGGAAGCCAATGCCGTGACACTCTTAGTTTTAGTTAAAACTCTGGCTGCCGCAAGTTGTAATCTGTCAGTTGTTTTCTTTGGCAGTCCAGAATAAAGTGCATTGCAGTAATCAAGCCCAGAAAAAACAACGGCGTGGATCAGTGTTTTTGCATCATCTAATGACTGACAGGCTCTGATTCATACAATATTTCTAAAGGTGAAAAAGGCAATCTTGGTAACATGATTGTGTGAATTAAAATTCAATTCAGAATAATGACCCCCAAGTTCTTTACTGTACTGTTACTTTCTACAGTCAGGTTGCCAAGTCTGCTTATTATTATGATTGATATGTGATACTCAGTTGTAGCCTACCTACTAATTTGATCAGTAAAGTATTGTATCACATGAAACATACTGTACATAGCCTACACACTCAATTGTCCATTCCAGTAATCCTTGAGTGCTTTCACCATTACTGACTCTACGTCTTCTCTCACCACAGCATGTGCGTTTGCTCCTGTCCTGGCCAGAAGCAGCTCCAGCGACGTGTCATCATGCAGAAAGCCTGAAAAACCACCTGCCTCAGTGACCTCTGACTATAGAACATCTAGTTTGTTAGTTTCCAGTTCAACCATAGACCCCTGTTTTTATATACATCTGTAGATTAATGTAAATCAGTACTATTAAAAGATAGTTGATTTGATGTCAAGTTTGTTTTATTTTATCTCATGTAGGCGTATGGTATTTATACATTTTGACCAATTCCTAATACTCGTTGAGGCTCAAACTGTCATGATATTGCATCAAAGGCCACCGTGATACAAATCATTCACATCTGAATGCAAACAAGACCACAATGGAAATAAGTGAATAAGTGAATGTGTTTTATTGTACTGTAACATAAGGTTAAAAAAACAAGGCCACAGGAAAAGTTTGTCCTCTACTCGGATTACAAAAATCAGACAGTGTGCAAGAATCCCAGAAGAAAAAGTATCAATATTGCTATATAGAAATACTCTGTTACAAGTAAAAGGCCAGAATTTAAAATGTACTTCAGTAAAAGCACGACAATATTGGTAAAGGCTTAGGAGTAGTACATGTCTAATATTTGAAAATGAGATCACATTGATTTATCAATCCAGATTGTGTACAACAGCAAAGTAAATTGTATCTATATAATATACTGTATACTTCATGGGAGTTCCTTGAAAGCCACTTCTTCATCTCTTGAGTCGAAGACAGCCACCGAGACCTCAGCTCCTGCATCAAATAAAGTATTATGCAATTATGGGCCTATCTGACCAATCATGAGACAATATGGTAAACAATAAGGTTTTTCATTTTTGCAAAAATGTTGAAAAATAGCAAATGTATACAAGCTCGCAGCACGGCACCAAGTGACGCACTGAGCTTGTATATCTGCTATTTTTGAATAGCCAATGCTAATACAGATGCTTTCCCGGTTTTAAATGCTTTTATGTTTGGTTTGTAGTTTGAAGCTCGATATGGAAAAATGTATCTCTGGTCCATAGCCTTCTGCAGAGTAAGGCTATGGACCAGAGCTAGGAAAAATGGTGGTGTTTATGTGGAGGGTGTTCCAGTTACAAACAGCAAAAAAGGTCTTTAGCTGTAAGCATCAGAGACACTCGGTATGTCAAATTAATTTATAGACATCACAACAACAACCACGTGTAACAACCATGTATTTTGAAAGGAAATGCATGTGGTCGTAGCTTTAGTTTATTACGACATACCTCTGTTCTGCTTCGATGATGATGATGATGATCCGCGTCAATTCTTCCATTAGATTGCGGTCGAACTGGAAGATATCTGCGTTGGTGAAATGTTCACTGCACACCCGAAGTGGTTCGAGTACAGTACAGAGTACAGCTGGATGATTGAATCTGTATTTTCGCCATAACGAGTTCTAAAAACAACGCCAGCCAGTGGCATCTCGAGTCCGACGCACGGATACTTTCACCACCGACACACGTTCGAAATCACTACTATTACCGCTACTTACTAGGCTACTAACTACTATACCACCACTACTGCTGTTACTATTACTACCGCTAAATATTAGCTATTATTACTTCTATCGCTTGCAACTCCAAACAACAACAACACGAGAAACTTTCAGCTTCCTGGATGCCTGGGGCTGCCTGTCTGTCTGTCTGTCGCGCAATGCACTGTGGGTAATGTAGGAAATGAGCGCACCGTTCCTCGGCTCGTTACATGAGCCGTTGTCAGCCACTATATCGCCAAATGAAAATATTTATATTTTTTTCATGAACGGATATCATATTAAAGCATGACAAAGGCCATGTTATAGTGGCGAACTGATCCTTTAAGTATTCAAACGTACATGCTTTAAAAAATACTTAAAGTAAAAGTGAAAGTACCTGCTTTTAAAAAAATTGTTAAAGTACAAGTGAAAGGGAAAGTAGAAGTGCATTTCTTAATTTTTATATTGGCGAGTTGCTGTAATGTTTTCACAATGAATGTATGGGATCTTGTAAGTCCTGTTTCAGAGAAGTAACTCTCCGAAACCACCCTACAGCCTTCCTAGAAATGTACTCCACTAAAAGTATTTAAAAAAAAATCTAATATTCAAGCAAGTACAAATCCTCAAAATCTGTACTTGACCACAGTACTCAAGTACGTTTACTCTGTTACTGTCCACCACTGATCACTGGCAGCAGCAGCCAGTGGAATGTATGCCTTGTTTTACACTCGGTCGCATGCCAGTGCTGCTTGACGTCAATAACTGTCCTTGTCAACAAGAGACACTGAGGGACGATAAGAGTACCGAGCTCGACACTGATGAGCTTAACCCATGTTGACCTGAGATCAGATTCTAAAAACGTCTTCTACGTCCTGACAGTTTTCTGAAAAAGCTATGTTTCATGTCAGGCGTTCTTCGATTTTTTCAAAAATAGCAGACCTACAAGCTCGTAGCGCGCCACTCGGTGGCGCGCTATGAGCTTGTAGATCTGCTATTTTTCAATAGCTAAAGCATAACGTAATGCTAACACCAAAAGGGGTTCCCGCTCAAAATGGGTTAAGAAGTTGTGGTGAGTGGCTTTACAGCCAACTGTTGACAGAACCAGTTGGTTTCATTGTGTGACACGACGACAGCCCCTTTGGCAATATCAGGACAGCTAC
The DNA here is from genome assembly GCF_951216825.1 of Electrona antarctica. Taxonomy (NCBI): domain Eukaryota; kingdom Metazoa; phylum Chordata; class Actinopteri; order Myctophiformes; family Myctophidae; genus Electrona; species Electrona antarctica. Next base: position 51,886,112 of record NC_136806.1, read on the forward strand.
AGAGAGATGACATCCTGGGAGATGAAAGACCCATGCTGTCATGGTCCCATTTCATGAAATCACTACTTCTAGTGTTTTTTTTCTTTTTTTCGCTTTAATCCCCCCGTCCACTAACCAGTGCTTACCCACACTAAGGGATTATCAACTCGAGAAAAAAAAAGGACAGAGAAATATTGCCAAACTGGCAGACATGCTGTTCTCCCAATTCCCCACACACTTAACGTACGTGAAATTCTGTCGTTGCCGATGCCAATACGTGTCGTGACTCGTGTCGATCTTCGGATTGGTTGGTCCTATAGGATTGAAACAGGCTATAGTAATGATATTGAAACCACATGCCTCCTCCAATAGACATGGAATCACCTGGCACTTCTCTTCACCTGCCAGTGAGGAGCCTTGCCAGGAGGACATATACTGTAGCGACGTAGCGTGGGCGGAGGAACACCCTATTCCTCCACAGTTCAATGCCCCTGCTGACAGGCACTCATCACGGCCGACCTGTGGAGACGCTGGTACACGGACAAAGACTGCAATCCCCCGTCCGGCTTCACCGCCAATTGTCGTCATAATATATGGAGGCACCACAGAGGATTTTAAACCCGAGGCCCGGTTTAGACAACGTTCTCTAGAGAAAACGTCGGAAATAAAACATCAGATGTGCCTTCCGTTTTAGACGGGAACGGGCATTTTCCGGGCGGTTGAAACCGCCAACAAAGTCAAACCACCTTCCACGGGGTGGAAATCTTTGAAAATGCTCCGCCTCCCCATCTCCATGCGAACATGCGGAGAATCCGCAAACGTGTGATGTCATGGGCCAACTATATGGCCCACGTTGCGTATGCCATTTTATTGGTGCAGAGCCATGAAACCACGTTGCATCTGTGAATGTATAAACAAACAGCTGTGATGAGGAAGTGGAACGGAAGCGGTGCCACGCGTGCGTTCTCTCTAAAGACCATTGATGTGTTAACCCATTCTGGGCGGGAACCCCTTCTGGTGTTTTAACTAAGCATTATGCTATACTTTAGCTATTGAAAAATAGCAGATTTACAAGCTCATAGCGCGCCACCGAGTGGCGCGCTACGAGCGTGTAGGTCTGCTATTTTTGAAAAATCGTGAAAATGTGCCTCAAATTTGGAATATATTTTTTCAGAGCAAACGTTTTTAACTCAAATCTTTGCTTCTGGCGAGGTCCCTGGAACAACATGTTTTCAGATGGGGGTCGGAGGCCAATTACAGATCATTTTTGGGGTCCTTGACATGACATATTGAGTGATATAGGCCTAGAAACATGGGTATTTCAGAAAACTGTCAGGATTTAGAAGACATTTTTTTCAGGCCTAAATGGGTTAAACGACGATAAACGTGGCCTGAGTCTCCGCACGGCGGAGAGGAACTTTCATCCCTGCACCCCCCCCCCCACCCCCCCCCCCCCCAACGCTTGGTCCCAGAATGTGTCCTGCATGTGACGACAAAGCAGATATCCTTCACCGTCGAGGCACATCGGGGGGAGGGGGACGCACAGGGGGATTACAGAATGGAACTGTCCCAGATGCCAGTCGGTTTACAGTGTCTCCAACATGACAGAGGAACGTATCCTATAGTGTAAAGTCAAGGCTGCATATTTTTGTTTGAACTGACCTCCAAAGAGTATCACGCCATGTTGACGATGGGATCTACGGAGGTGATGAAAAGAAAACAAAAGAGGTGATGAAAACGGAAAGAACCTTTCAATAGCTAACGTGTCGGATGATAGAAATCGTTTTCTAACAATAACCACAGGCGGCAACATCCCCGGTGTTCATTTAACCCATTTTGGGCGGGAACCCCTTTTGGTGTTTTAAGCATTACGTTATACTTTAGCTATTGAAAAATAGCATATCTACAAGCTCATAGCGCGCCACCGAGTGGCGCGCTACGAGCTTGTAGGTCTGCTATTTTTTTAAAAATCGTGAAAATGCGGCACAAATCTTTGAAAATTGAACATTATATTCTTTCAGAAGACCTTTTTTTACGTCAGGTCTAAATGGGTTAACCTCATGAACCCTAAGCCAGCGTCCATATTCTGGGCATGTCATTATAGGGCATCTAGACGATCGGAAACTTTTGCCGAACTTTTTAGCTGTAAAGGAAGAAAAAGGTGCGGAACAAGTTATACAGCCCTCAACTAAGTATATAGGATTTAGGAGGTTCTGACAGTGTGAAACATGACCCACAAGGTGCAGGTGTGATGCAGTGGCGTGCACAGACATTTAGAGGGGCATGTGCAGAAGGCAGTGAAGAAAGGGCACCTTGTGCAGCGCGTGGAACCGGCCGGTTGCCTTAATAGTGTGAGATTTATAGATTTTGGGGCATAAATAATATATTAGAAGCTTTTTTTTTTAAATCAAGAATTGATCAATGACGCCATGGTCCACATACTGTACACAGTACAATTTTTTTTTTAAATAAATATATATATATATACTATCAAATTTGGAGAGTCCCAGCCTGCTGATTACCAATATCTTTGACCAATTTTGTTAAAAAGTGCTGAATCACTTTCAATTTGAAAAGCGTAAGACTTTTTGTTAAATACAAATTAAAAAAGAAAATGTGTTAAATAGTGACATGTTGTGATCCTGTAGATAACAGGTTGAAAGTGGTTCATCGAAAAAGTAATACTGATATATTTTGTCAGGCTCTAACAGATACTGACTCCAATGAAAGTGTCTGTCATGTCGTCTCCCCTGCTGGTGGCCATACTGTACCAGGTGCTATTCTTAGCATGAAACCAAGCTCACATTGTTAAAAAAGAAACACCCAGAACACATCTCCAGTCTGGACTGCAGAATAACTGTCAATGTTTTTGCAATGAGGGTCTAATTTGCACTGCGGCAAAGCGGAGGCAATCCATCACGGGAACTCGATTTAACCTAACAGGCCATGCACTTGCCCCCCCCCTCCCTCCCTCCCTCCCTCCCGGGCCTGGCACGATGGCACACAGTGATGGCATAGCTGGCCCATGACACCTCCGGGTAGGAAGAAGCTTCTACAGCTGTTACAGAGTGAGAGTGTGAGTGTGCGCGTGCGCGTGCGTCCGTGTGCGTGTGGGTGTGTGTGAGGCTCAGAGCCTGTGCCTGATGGCCTCAAAAGTATAATATCTCCCCCCCAAGTCCACAGAGATATATCTATGGTCTAGTGGTTAAGATGTTGGACTTTCACGCGGGAGACCCGAGTTCAAATCCCGGGCGTCACACGCGTGTGTGTCTGTGTGTGCCGGTTGTACAAGACAAGTGGTAATAACCTGACTGGCTCCATTATGGTTCATAGTGTATGATCCCAGTGGCACAGCCACTGAAGATAATGAGATTATACTAGAGAAAGACCTTAACCCATTTAGACCCGAGGACGATTCTACAAATGTCTTCTAAATCAGGACAGTTTTTCTGAAAAACCTATGTTTCTATGTCAGTGGTGCTCAAACTATTTCATTTCGAGGACCCCCCAATATCATATGTAATCGGCTGCCGACCCCCATCTGAAAATATGTTGTTCCAGGGACCCAGAAGCAAAGATCCGAGTTAAAAACTTTCTCTGAAAGAAACCACTCAAACATTTGGGCCACATTTTCACGACTTTTCGAAAAATAGCAGATCTACAAGCTCGTAGCGCGGCACCGAGTGCCGCGCTACGAGCTTGTAGATCTGCTATTTTTCAATAGCTAAAGTAAAACACCAAAAGGGGTTCCCGTTCAGAACGGGTTAATGCCAAGTGATCAGGCTGATTTGCCGTTGCTTTCCGATTGTCACGGATTCCTTTCTTTTTCCTTTCAGGCTATAAAGCCCACCTTTCTTGGCGGAACGGATATGGACTAAAGTGAAAACAACAACAGCAGCACGGCAGGAGATGTCCTGTCTGTAACTCAAGCGGTGGGGAGCAGTGGGCAGGAATATAGGTCACGTTCCACCAGCCAACTCTGGAGCCACTTTCCACTCGCATTTCTCCGAGATGTGTTTAGTGTTTCTGAAGCCTGCACTGGCAGGAACCAATGGAAAGCATGACGACAATGGATGGCACTGGACTGGTGTTTGGTGAAGAACTATAGTGGGAGGAGCGACAGTGTGCATTGCAGAGCGAAACCCGCCAGGGAAACAGAGGGCTCCATTTTCGTCAAAACATTTTTGAACAGTTCAACTAGCCAATCTACATTGACACGTTGTGAGCCTGTAGACTGGCCATTTTAACTATTCAAAAATAGTAAAAAAAAAAGGCAAAGAAGTTTAGGGATAAGTGGTTTAGCGGTGACGAAAATGGAGCCCACTGGGCCCTATCTTTTGCCACCCCTTACCCTTAAACGTATTTGCCATGTATTACAATGTTTTAACAATTTTACTATTATCTAGTAAACTATTGACATTTTAAATAGTTCAACTAGCTGATACACGGACACATTGTGAGCTTGTAGATCGGCCATTTTAACTATTTAAATTAAAATAGTAAAAAGTGTAAAAGGGGATAAGGGGTTAGGGGTGGTGCAAGATGTAGCCCCAGAATGTGTGTCAAAGCACAGCAGAGTACGTTGCGTACTACGTAAAAATAGCAGACCTACAAGTTCATAGCGCGCCACTCGGTGGCGCGCTATGAGCTTGTAGATCTGCTATTTTTCAATAGCTAAAGTATAAACAGAATGCTTGAAACACCAAAAGGGGTTCCCGCCCAGAATGGGTTAAAGTATTCCGTTTCCTCTCTGATTACTTTACTAGCAGTTTGAACAGTACGGCAGTACGTTAAAAAGAAAACTATTTTACAATTTTAGACATCTAGCAGACACTCTTATCCAGAGCAACTTACAAGTGTGAGATCACAGTATATGGCATGATGCAAAGAAAACAATTTAGTGTACTGTATCAAAGCTATACAATACCAGGTAAACATCAAAGCTAGCATTTGTATCGTCATTGGATTCATAAACCAGTGCCCAGTGGCTATAAAAACCCAACAGAACCCTGTTAACGCCTAATCCACAGCACTGAACATGAAACATCTTTATTAAACACACTTCAAACGGTCTTCTACTTCTGCAACGGTCAGAGAAGAATCCCATGTTGTAAAATACTCATGCATCTGTGCTCTCTTAACTTATAAGCCCAATGGCTTTTTATGCTTTATCTTATGACCATATATCACTCAGCGAGATAAATACAAATAAATAAAAAAGGGTTTTCTTCCTGCAAGCAACACAAATGTACAACAAACTATTTTGCCTGGCTAATAAGCCAGACTCAAATCACACTGTCGTGTGGTATTTGAGTCTGGAGATGCTGTGTATGGATCTTGTTTCCCGGGGGGGCGGTTCAAACATTTTCTCTTTGACGCAATTGGTCAGAGCTACTGTCAGTCAAAGGTCTCAAGCATTGAACGTCACTGTACCAAAGCCCGCCCATATTGCATACCGTGTCCCGATTGGCCACACCAGTTCTCTGGTGTAGGAAATGGGCGTACCATTGAGCCTCTCCAGACCGTAATCCGCCGGCAGGCAATTTTGTTTTTGCCAACGGCTGATTCGGTCTGGCTTATTAGCCAGGCTACAAACTATTAGGCTTAAGAAGTGGTGAAAGACTAGATCACACTTATTTTTTTAAATGGTTCTGTACTGGCGCTCTTACAGGCTTGATCAAACTATAGTATCAGTCAGCAATCAACAAAATAGCAAACATGCAAGCTCACAATGAGTCACATTGCGCATTCGGGTAGCAGAAATATACAGAAAAATAAAGAACAAAAAAATTGTTTTGCCTCTTTTTGCCTGAGGAACTGCCTAAACCCACAGTGGACAATGTGGGCAAGTCCCCACATGGCTGTATAGTGCAGTCATTGCCCAAGATCTACCATTATGGCCATCTATAAATATGTATATTAGATGTAAATCTGTACACTGAAGACAGTGACACTGAGGACCACAGACTAGCATCTGTTTTTTGCCGTTTTCTTCATAGTCTCATCTCTTCCGCAGCCGTCTGAGAGCTGAAGGGTCGAGGGCACGCAGCAAATTGAAATTCCTCTCATCCTTTGCCTCTGTTCAACTTCTGCCTGCATGCTGTCTCACAGCGAGTGACCTGAAACCCAATATGCTCTCTCCATCTCGCATTCTGGCTCTCTCTCTCTGCTGCAAGCTTCAGATGAAAAAAAAGCATAGGGGCTTTAATAAAGGATGAGAGAGACTGGCAAGAGAGCGAGAGAGAGAGAGAGAGAGAGAGAGAGAGAGAGAGAGAGAGAGAGAGAGAGAGAGAGAGAGATTGCATCAAGTGATAACAGTCACAGAATGGAGACCCGCTTAGGCTTAGTGTGTTCTTAGCCTAGGGGGACATTACTACTTTGCCTGGAGGGGCTCATGAGGGGCTCTCCTCTGTTAGACCCTGAAGCCAGCCCACTGAGGGGCTCTCCTCTGTTAGACCCTGAAGCCAGCCCACTGAGGGGCTCTCCTCTGTTAGACCATGAAGCCAGCCCACTGAGGGACTCTCCTCTATTAGACCCTGAAGCCAGACCACTGAGGGGCTCTCCTCTGTTAGACCCTGAAGCCAGACCGACCACTGAGGGGCTCTCCTCTGTTAGACCCTGAAGCCAGACAGCCCACTGAGGGGCTCTCCTCTGTTAGACCCTGAAGCTAGACCACTGAGGGGCTCTCCTCTGTTAGACCATGAAGCCAGCCCACTGAGGGGCTCTCCTCTGTTAGACCCTGAAGCCAGACAGACCACTGAGGGGCTCTCCTCTGTTAGACCATGAAGCCAGACAGACCACTGAGGGGCTCTCCTCTGTTAGACCATGAAGCCAGACAGACCACTGAGGGGCTCTCCTCTGTTAGACCATGAAGCCAGACCACTGAGGGGCTCTCCTCTGTTAGACCATGAAGCCAGACAGACCACTGAGGGACTCTCCTCTGTTAGACCATGACGCCAGCCCACTGAGGGGCTCTCCTCTGTTAGACCATGAAGCCAGACAGACCACTGAGGGGCTCTCCTCTGTTAGACCATGAAGCCAGACAGACCACTGAGGGGCTCTCCTCTGTTAGACCATGAAGCCAGACAGACCACTGAGGGACTCTCCTCTGTTAGACCATGAAGCCAGACAGACCACTGAGGGACTCTCCTCTGTTAGACCATGAAGCCAGACCGACCACTGAGGGACTCTCCTCTGTTAGACCCTGAAGCCAGACAGACCACTGAGGGACTCTCCTCTGTTAGACCATGAAGCCAGACCGACCACTGAGGGACTCTCCTCTGTTAGACCATGAAGCCAGACAGACCACTGAGGGGCTCTCCTCTGTTAGACCATGAAGCCAGACCACTGAGGGGCTCTCCTCTGTTAGACCATGAAGCCAGACAGACCACTGAGGGACTCTCCTCTGTTAGACCAAGAAGCCAGACTGACCACTGAGGGACTCTCCTCTGTTAGACCATGAAGCCAGACCGACCACTGAGGGACTCTCCTCTGTTAGACCATGAAGCCAGACCGACCACTGAGGGACTCTCCTCTGTTAGACCCTGAAGCCAGACAGACCACTGAGGGGCTCTCCTCTGTTAGACCATGAAGCCAGACAGACCACTGAGGGACTCTCAAAGAAGTACATAGGGTTTAAGTGGTTAAAAGGCGGAGGTTTAAGTGGTTCAAAGGAAGGAGGGTTATGCTTTCATAATGAGGTTAACCGCCAATAGGAACTGGGCTAGATTGAGTTTGGAGAGGGGGAATTCAACCACTTAAGACCTATAGGCTACTGCACGCTACATGGTAGGATGAATAGTGAAAACAGCTTGTGCATGGTCTCAGTGGATGATGCACTTGTCCCCGATTCATGTCAAAGACACAAATATTTAATATATATAACATTTGAAAAGATGGGATTAGGGATAAGGGGTTAGGGGTGGTGCAAGATGTAGCCCAGAATGTGGGTCAAAGCACAGCAGAGTACGTTGCGTACTACGTACGCTCTAGGAGTTGCACAAGGATCACCCCCATAACAGAAGATTTGCGTTTCGGCTTTTCGAAAATGGCTGATCTACAGGCTGATCTAACGTGTCATTAGCTTGTAGATCGGCCATCTTCAAATAACCAAAGTTAAAATACAAAGGTTAAAGTGTTAGTGTTCGTCATTTAGCTGGGGACCCCCTGGAACTACCTCAAGGACCCTGTGGTTCCCCCGAACCCCACTTTGAGAACCATTGGATTACATGATACTGAACTTGCATCACACACACACACACACACACACACACACACACACACACACACACACACACACACACACACACACACACACACACACACACACACACACACACACACACACACACACACACACACACACACACACACACACACACACACACACACACACACACACACACACGACGTGAACACATGGTCGGCGCCGTCACCCACTTAGCGATACTGTACACATACGCTGCACATCGAGTCAACATGATGAGATTTAGTTTTCATAAACTATTGTTGCCTTGTGTGTTCAAATATATGCTGTGCTACTATAGATAGAGTATGCAGCACAGATCCTTTTTGGGTCATGCATTGATAATCATGTCATGCTTTTTTCTTTTCCTACATGATTTTTCTTTAAATAAAATACATGTGTTTTTAGCCGAATCTTTCTGCATAATCATGTGTTTTAGTGTGCAGAGAGAGAGAGAGAGAGAGAGAGAGAGAGAGAGAGAGAGAGAGAGAACTCTGTGCTGCCATGTCCTCATGTGTGACGTCTATACATGTGCACAGCTGCTGGATTGGTGAGCTAATGCCAATGCGGCTGCTACCGTACAGTATAAAAGCTGCTACCGTACAGTATAAAAGGCCCTTTCAGAAAGCATGACTTGTCACCACTTCAACCCATTTACGCCCGACGTCGAAATTAATGAAAAAAATGTCTTCAAAATCCTGACAGTTTTCTGAAAACGCTTATGTTTCTGTATCAGTGGTGCTCAATATTTCACGATTTTTCAAAAATAGCAGACCGACAAGTTCATAGCGCGGCACCGAGTGCCGCGCTATGAGCTTGTCGATCTGCTATTTTTCAATAGCTAAAGTATAACAATGCTTTAAAACACCAAAAGGGGTTCCCGCCCCAAAATGGGTATTTGAAACATCAATATGTATTCGGTTGTTTTGCCGTCATATAGAACAAAATGCAGTAATGCCGTCAGCACAAACTGGGATAGATCAGTGACTACAGCGGTGGAGGAGCGATTGTCTCTGTACAATTTGCGAGTAGCAAAGATAGCTGATCTACAAGCCCACAGCGCGCGTGCGATGCAACGTGTTGACACTTTGTAAATCTACCGTTTTCAGTTTCACTATTCTTTGACATTTTTGAAAAGTGTGATGCTTTGACAGTCATAAGCAAAGCTGCATATCCTCAGACAGACTAGTGACAGAGATGTCAACGTTGTGTTTAAAAAGCATCACATACAGTAACATACTGTACAGTAGGGAGGGCGTTCTTTAACCCATTCAGGGCGGGAACCCCTTTTGGTGTTTTAACCCATTCAGGCCTGACGTCGAAATTTTAAAAAAAAAGTTTTCTAAATCATGACAATTTTCGGAAAGATTTGAGGCACATTTTAACGATTTTTCAAAAATAGCAGACCTACAAGCTCATAGCGCGCCACTCGGTGGCGCGCTATGAGCTTGTAGATCTGCTATTTTTCAATAGCTAAATTATAACAATGTTTAAAACACCAAAAGGGGTTCCCGCCCCAAAATGGGTTAATGGTTAATGTGGTTAAACGCTAACGTGACATGGATGCGTTCCAGGTCTCAATGCAATGCTCAGAGACAGCAGGACAGACAAAACAGAGAGACGAGAATGAGACCAGAGCTTTTTTAGAAAGAAAGTGTTTTTTTACCTGGTTTTTACCTCCCCCCCACATGCACCCTCTCAACATTGATTATTCATTCCAACGCAGGTGTGAGTTCACCTCACCCGCTTGCTCGTCTGCCACAAAATGTGATTTGGTTCTACGATGATGGCCCTGCCTGCTGATATGCAAGGAACCTGGCTGTGTGGAATAGTGCGCGCGTGCGTGCGTGCGTGCGTGCGTGCGTGCGTGCGTGCGTGCGTGCGTGCGTGCGTGCGTGCGTGCGTGCGTGCGTGCGTGCGAACTAAGGACGACCAAGGGAAATGTACAACCGCGGCGATGCACTCCGCTGGAGGTTGTTAGTGAAAAGGAGCTGGCCTGACACGGCGGCCCAATCGAGTTACTCGCTGCATCATTGCTCATTTGACAAACACCGGCGGAGGGCAATGGAACGGCACTGCACACATTGGACTGGACTGACGACGTGATGTGTGAGGGAGCACAATGAGAAGAATAACCCCTTTAACCCATTTAGGCCCGACGTCGAAATAAAAAAAAATGTCTTCTAAATTCTGACAGTTTTCTGAAAGATGTTTCTGTATCAGTGGTGCTCAATATTGTCAATGTCAAGAACCCCAAAAATTATATGTAATTGGCCACCAACCCCCATCTGAAAATATGTTGTTCCAGGAACCCCTCAGAAAAAAAGATTTGAGTTACAAACATTGGCTCTGAAAGAATATAAATTCAAAGCAGACCTACAAGCTCGTAGCGCGCCACTCGGTGGCGCGCTATGAGCTTGTAGATCTGCTATTTTTCAATAGCTAAATTATAACACCAAAAGGGGTTCCCGCCCAAAATGTTAATATAACACTATGCATAGAGTATTATACAGTATGTCTGCTTCACCTATTGTGAGGCCATTGCCTGACTGTACAGTAGACGACACGGTACGGTACACCAGCGTTATGCATTCATGCTGGTTTAAAATTGCAAAAGCAATTTTGTTTTGATTATTAACACCCCGAGCGGGAAGGACGGAGATTTATTTATATCAAAACCGATCGTATCTCGCTCCACAGGCTGGGAGCGTCTGTTGCGCAACATTCAATGTTATTTTCCGATGGGACGTCATCGAAAATGACTCTTGAAAATAACTCTTGATCTAAATCATTCCGTCCAAGATTATGTGTTAAGACGGCCCACCGCGGTCCCGTCGCTAGTGTTTTGGCTACATCAAGCTACTTCAGCTACATCCGTGATAGCATCCGGTCCGTCGCTAAATGTGCTCCGCTGCTATAAATCGCTGGGCGCTCTGATTTAATGGATTAAATAAGCCTGGGCGTGTGTTAAAGCAGGGCTCAATTTATTGATCAATTCCACAAAGCTGTGCTTCTGGCCCGGACCGGCCCGGGCACCTCTTAGGCTACTATGTAGCCTGACAGCGTGTTGCGGGTTCGAGTCCCAATCCCGACGGGCTTGGCTGCATGTCACTCCCCATCTCTCTCCCCATTTCCCGCGCCAGCATACTGCTCCATCAATAATAAAAGGCATAAAAGCACACAAAATATCTTTAAAAAATAATCCTGAACGTGTGGTTGAGAAAAGGCTGTCTCTACGGGGTCTACTGGAGGGTCTACGGAAAGGCAGCTGGGAGTGGAAATTGGAAAACAAAGCTTAGTAGTCACTACAAGCCATCTTCATCATTGTTAAATAACACTCATTTATTCTGGGATGCTTTGGCTGTATTTATCTATAGCGTTAACCCATTTTGGGCGGGAACCCCTTTTGGTGTTAGCATTATGTTATGCTTTAGCTATTGAAAAATAGCAGATCTACAAGCTCATAGCGCGCCACCGAGTGGCGCGCTACGAGCTTGAAGGTCTGCTATTTTTGAAAAATCGAAGAACCACTGACATAGAAACATAGCTTTTTCAGAAAACTGTCAGGATGTAGAAGACATTTTTAGAATCTGATCAGATTCAAAGTGGGTTAAGGGGTTGGGGAAGACATTTCCACAGCGCACCGATCCGTGAGTCGGCAAGCAAACAAGCTGAGGCGGTTGTGGAATACCCTGGATATTTCTTCCAGACATTTACTCACTAATGAGGAGCACGTAAACCAATTGATCTCCAGCACAGCACCACTAATAAAACCATAGAGAGGAGTCAGACCACGTTGTCTGACTGGGCTGGTACTATAGTGTTGATTTCGTCGACTAAAAGTAAGACAAAAAATGTCCGTCGACTACCTTTTTCCCACTGATGAAAACTAAATGGAAACTACATGAAAACTAAGCTATGATGACTAAAACTAAGACTAAAATGAAGACTAGACTAAAATGTTAGGAAGTCAAGGCACACATCAAGGCACATTTTGTTCGACTAAATACATTGTAGATTTAGTTGACTAAAATCTTGTGATATTTAGTCGACTAAAACTAGACTAACACTAAAACATTCCAGGTGACTAAAATGTGACTGAAACTAAATGAAAACTATTCAAGAGACTATGACTAAAACTAAAATCTAAATGTGCTGCCAAAAACCACACTGGCTGGTACAGTCACTTGATTGCGCCTTCGCAACGATGCCTGTGCAAAAAAAGTTCAGGGTTACATAACTAGTCTCGTCAATAAGCTGGGTCTCATCTCACCTCCCGACATCCTTGGATGAGCCAAGTAAAGCAAAGCAAAGTTACTATATTTACCCAGGGTAACTGGACTAAGCATCAGATACTTGTTTACAGCCAGGCCCTGCTCATAGAACATTTCATGGTAGTGGTTCAATGCCTTGCTCAAGGGCACTTCAGCGGTGGTAATTTTAACGTGCCGGTCCGGGGATACGAACTGGCGACCTTCCAGTATCAAGACCGCTCCGCAAACCGTTAGGCCACCGCTGCCACAATTCTTCTCGGAGGGGCTGGCAGGAAATGTGATGGGAGAAAGCGGGTATGTCTGTATGAACCCCAGCCAGCACGAGCCTGTGGCTGGCAAGGCTGGCACATTGCCTTGTGCCCCTCGAGGCGAGAGACGAGCCGTGGCTTTACAGTAGCCTACATAACCCCCTCAACTGCCTGTGATGCGGTCACACAGAGCCACCTAATATGGCTTTGTGTGTGTGGTTTGTGTGTTATAGTTGAGCCAGCCCCCTATTTCCATTTCTCTGTCTGGCAAAAGCTTATCCAGGACGACGACCATGCATGGGTCGGTCCATGGGGATTATTTGCAACGAGGAAGTCCAAAGAACATGTCAGAAGGGATTAACCTCTGGGGGCTCCGCTCACAATCGGCAGAAATAGCAGAGCAGCAAGATTTGGTGTACTGTAGATGGAAAGATTCAGAGCCGATCACCCGTCGATCAAGACGCGGGGCCTGAATAACCCTTTACCGGTTACACAGCAGTCTATGGTCTCTCAAATCCCAACCTCGCCAAATCATCAGTCAAATAATAATGACGAGGCTCGCACAGCTCAGTCACACACGTCCCACCATCTTGAGCAAGGGGAGAGCCTGCACAGCCATGCCTATGGAACTCTGGGTGGGGCCATTTGTCTCAGCCCTCCTGGCTTGTTTTCTCATAAACATCCGAAGGCAAAATTGGAGTGCCCCGGCCGAGCGAGACGAAGGTTTTTTTTTTTTAAAAGAAAGGAAAAACAGACAGAAATGAGGCAAGAACACAAATGAGTTCTAAATGGGATATGTGTGGAGGCTGAGAATATTGATTCTTTCTGGGGACTGACAGGCGGCTCAAATAGATTTTCTCACGCATGGGAGCGGGGCCTGTCAGATGAAGCACACATCCTATCACGACGGATGACAAAACGGTCTTTTCAGATGACAACTCAGGTGACGTAGGATGAGGGGGGATTCGTTTTTTTAGTGTGCGCAGTGCGTGCGTGCGTGCGTGCGTGCGTGCGTGCAGGTGCGTGCGTGCGTGCGTGCTGTGCGTGCGTGCATGCATGCGTCTCACAGGGAGAATAAAGAGAAAACATTGCTTTTATTGAGCAAAAAACAGGGGCAGGGTGGGAACAGTCAGAGTGGGTGCTACTGGTCCATGTAATGTGGCTCTGCGAAAGGAGGCGGCTTGATGGATGACCCGCAGAAGCGTGCCGCAGAGCTGGCTACGATCCAAACACTTGTGTTGTGTGAGTGATGGTCGAGCGGGGCCTTCTGGGGCTCTCCAGAGTACAAATAACGGGCCCTACCGCCCCTACCGTACTGTAATGTGTGTAAGTATGTGATACTAGGATGGCATTCTGGAATTGGACATTCTGTAAGGATTCCCATGAGGTCCGCTGGCTAAATGTGGCTGCAGAATCAAACACGTCGTCGTCGTAAGCCTCATTTTCACCACTGATTCTCACCGGCGAGGGACAGACGCACACACACACAACACACACACGACCACAGCTACATCGCTCAATGTTGCAAGCTGTCAGGCAGCCCCTCCACCCCCCCCCCCCCCCCACACATTTACAAGGTTCTGACTCAGCAGTATTGCCTCATTGCACCGTTTACCAGCGTTAACGGATTGTTTAACACTTGGGGACAATCTACTACACGCTTCTCCTGTACCCCCCTCACCCCCCCGCCAGACCCACTATGCTGTCAGGTAACAAATCAGCTTGTTTCCGTTTAAAACCGCCGGCCGTCATGGGAGCACTCCAAACATGCAACACTGCAACAGGGTCTTTAGGTACACTGCGCTGGTTGCCCCCCCCCCCCCCCCCCCTCGAAATGTACAGTGGTGTAAAGTAACTAAGTATGTACTTTAGTATCATTTTGAGATCTTTTTTTACTTTACTAGAGTATTTCCATTTTTCAGTACTTATACAATCCAATACATCTCAGAGGCAAATATTGTACTTTTACAATTATTTGAAAACTTGTATTATGTTTATTATTATTACAAAAAATACATTACCCACTTGTAATGAGCCACACAGCTGTGTTTGAGTTTATAATCAATGCTTTTCATTGAAAGTAGGGTGAACTGGTACTACAGAGCATAACCATTCTGCCTACCACTCGCTTCATGGCTTTCATAGTGATGTCATCATTTCTCTTAAAGGTGTACACGACAACACTTAGCCCTATACATTCAGCCATTTGAAAATAGCAAGCTTACAATGTGTCCCATTGTGAGCTTGTAGATCTGCTACTTTAGGCATTTGAAAACTTGAAACGGGACATTCTGTATAATGCGTACTTTTACATTTGATAATTTAAGTATATTTTGTTTGAATTCCGGACTTTTACTTGTATAACATAGTATTTCTATATTGCAGTATTGATACTTTTACTTAAGTAATTTTTTTTTAGTATTTTTTTCCACCCCTGCCTAAAATATTCCTACTCGTCATAATCATCACTTATGACTCATTGGTAGTGTGTTAGTGAGTGCCTGCAGTGACAGCTGCTTTTAGGCATAACCTTCCACAACAATTTTAAACACTTAAAGGGCCTTTGAAAACGGGCAGCGATGAACGCAGACGTTGTCAACGACAGGCCTGCTCCAGGTCTGCTCATGAGGGGCAGGACAACGACAGGCCTGCTCCAGGTCTGCTCATGAGGGGCAGGACAACGACAGGCCTGCTCCAGGTCTGCTCCTGAGGGGCAGGACAACGACAGGCCTGCTCCAGGTCTGCTCATGAGGGGCAGGACAACGACAGGCCTGCTCCAGGTCTGCTCATGAGGGGCAGGACAGCGACAGGCCTGCTCCAGGTCTGCTCATGAGGGGCAGGACAACGACAGGCCTGCTCCAGGTCTGCTCATGAGGGGCAGGACAACGACAGGCCTGCTCCAGGTCTGCTCATGAGGGGCAAGACAACGCAAGCGTAAAAAAAAAAAGCTCAACAGAATCCAGGTCTGGTGCGTCGCTGGCGTGTGCACGAAACGAGCACGCGTGCGACAATTTCACGGGATTACGCTTGCGTTGTTGCCCCTCGACTTCTCCGCGCATACCGGGAAAGAAAACAACGCAGGTCTCATTGACTATGAACTATAAGCACGTTAAATCACTGCCCGTTTGAAAGGACCTTAAGTATTTTTATTCTATTTTATTTTATTTCTTGTCTGTTGAATTACTCGATCAAGATGTTGTCTTTCATGTTTACATTTCCTCATTATTATTGTTGTTAGTATTATTTATGATTATTATTTTTCAAATGTGTTATGTATGTTGCTGCTGTCTCCTTGGGGAGACAATTTTCTGTATTGAAGAACTGAATGATGATATATGATGCATATGTATAAAATGTATTGTCTACCCCAGCAATGACAATAAAAAACAATAAGTTGAAAAAAAAAGAAAGGACCTTAAGACATATACTTCAGCATACGTAGAGTAGGAAAAATATCACATCCACAAGCTCACAATGTGTCGCTGTAAATGTCTCTTTAAAATAGGCCCCAAAAGTTTGGAAGGCAATTATAGCCAGTCGGAATGGAATATATGAAATATTTTTTACAGTAGGCTATGTAATTAATTGTATGACCTATAGGTTCGAGAGGTAAAACGTGAAGAGGTCCGGTATAGCACTACCATGAGGCCAATTTGAAAACGTCAAGGTGGAGAGTATTCCTTGGCCTACAGGCAGTGACCATGGAAGGTTTTACGCCGATAGATCCAGCGATTTTCGAGATTAGCTGTGCACACACTCACACACACAGAGACAATCACACAGAGACACTCACACTCACACACACAGACACTCACACACACACACGGGTGAAGTACTTAGTTTAGACAGTTTTTGGTTCAGACTGTCTATAAAGCTATTTACCTTGCAGTCAATAAGAATTGTACAAGGCACATAAAACAATTAGATAGCAAAATAACAACTGATGTAGTTAGTCTCTCTCTCTCTCTCTCTCTCTCTCTCTCTCTCTCTCTCTCTCTCTCTCTCTCTCTCTCTCTCTCTCTCTCTCTCTCTCTCTCTCTCTCTCTCTCTCTCTCTCTCTCTCTCTCTCTCTCTCTCTCTCTCTCTCTCTCTCTCTCTCTCTCTCTGAAAAAAAAAATCTTTGCCTTGCGTTGTGTGGCTGGCTGTCACAGAGAGCGCTGGGAGGAGGAGGAGGGAAAATGGGAGAGAAAGGCTAATTAAATGGAGCGTGATGGAAGGTAATAGACCCAGCTACTTGACTCTGGTCCCCTCGCTCTCCCCCATGGGCCCCACACTGGGTCCTTGTTAATGTTGTGTCTTACACACCCACTATACTGCCATTTGTTTGTCCCTTGAGGACCGAGTTAGGCCTGGAGGAGACAGGAATTCATTCTGCATCAGCATTTTTCGTAATCTTTCTTCAATGCCCAGAGCACAAGAGGGAATACTGTGTGACCAGTGTTTATGCATCTTTAACTGTGTTTATTAGTACCCAACAGTGAGCGCGTGTGCATCGAAGGGCCTGTAGTTCACGAACGCGACGCGCCGTGAGGTTGTTCGTGATGTATACACGCGATACTGTATGTGATGTACATGCGCCATTTAATTTCCGAGACGAGGTTGATTTTGTAACTCGATCAACCCATTTTGGACTGAGGTCGATTAAAAAAAAGGCTTCTAAATCAAAAAAAAAATCTGAAAAACCCATGTCAGTGGTGCTCAACCTTTTTCATGTCTAGGACCCCCAGAATTATCTCTATTGGGCCACGGACCCCCATCTCAAAATGTTGTTGTTTGCAGGGACCCCCCAGAAGCAAATATTTTTTAACGATTTTTCAAAAATAGCAGACCTACAAGCTTGTGGCGCTTGTTGATCTGCTATTTTTCAATAGCTAAAGTATAACATAATGCTTGAAACACCAACAGGGGTTCCCGCCCAGAATGGGTTAAAAGCATCAACTTGTATGAATGAATGAGGCATCACCAAATTAACAGCTTGATGTGAAATATTCACAACACATTTTCACATTTGTTTATTTGCCCGTATGTGTAAAAGGACCTTACTGTAATACAGACATGCCCCCTATTGTCTCTCACATTCTGTGCATGGCATGTAGCAGACTTTTAGAATGAACTTGGCTTTTTATATAGACTACATTAAGTATGTCAGGTACAATGGACTTTTGTTAGTGTCTAGACTAGAGTCTTGTTACTGTAGTTTGACCTTTGTACTGTATTTCTCTCTCGTTAAGTTGGTAGGCATTCAGAACTTACAGTATATACAGGTGTGTCAGTTGAATGGTTCATGTTCAATGTTCCCTTTCAGTCCATCAGAGAGTCAAGGTAGCCCCAGTGGGACACTGACATTTAACCCATTTAGACGCGAGGACGATTCTACAAATACCTTCTAAATCCTGACCGTTTTCTGAAAAACCCTATGTTTCTATGTCAGTGGTTCTCAAACATTTTCATGTAATTGGCCCGCCGACCCCCCATCTGAAAATATGTTGTTCCAGGGACCACCCCCTAGAAGCAAAGATTTGAGCTAAAAACGAGAGAATATATATTCAAAGATTTGCACCACATTTTCACGATTTAAAAAAAATAGCAGATCTACAAGCTCGTAGTGCAGCACTCGGTGCCACGCTACGAGCTTGTAGATCTGCTATTTTTCAATAGCTAAAGCATAACATAATGCTTTAAAACAACAAAAGGGGTTCCCGCCCAGAATGGTGTGTTAAAACTCCCCGGCACAGCCAGGCTTGTGAACTGAAGGCACCAACACCGTTTCCATTTACGGTACATATGTTGAATTTGACATGAATAGATGGCGCTATAACACTGTGATAATGCTCCGAAAGAAAGAAAGAACAAACAAACGCACGTCAGCTGTTATTGGAGCGCGAGTGCATCCGGGGGATGTGTGTTTGTCTCATGTCAACACAGCAGTAGCAAGCAGAGAGAGAGAGAGAGAGAGAGAGAGAGAGATAGAGAGAGAGAGAGAGAGAGAGAGAGTATAGAGAGTGTGTGAGTGAGTGAAAGATAGAGTGAGTGAGTGAGTGAGTGAGTGAGTGAGTGAGTGAGTGAGTGAGTGAGTGAGTGAGTGTGTGTGTGTGTGAGAGAGAGAGACAGAGAGAGAGAGAGAGAGCCCTGTGACGGTCCGTCTATGAGGTGGCACGGCCTCACTAAATGCAATAATCACATAGTGTTGTCACAGTGGCACAGCCATTGTAGTGAGGACCCGGTGAGGGAATGGACAGGCCCACTAACCGCCTGTCATGCTCGCGTCTCCATCACAGACTAGGTCAGGGGTTCTCAACCCGTGGGTCGCGACCCCTCGGGGGGTCGCCAAATTATTTTGGGGGGTCCCCAAAATATTTTCAAAAAAAAAAAAAAAAAATAGCGCGCCACTCGGTGGCGCGCTATGAGCTTGTAGATCTGCTATTTTTCAATAGCTAAATTATAACAATGCTTAAAACATCAAAAGGGGTTCCCGCCCAAAATGGTTTAAGGTTATTGTAGCAGTCAATTTATATTGGGGGTCGGGAGGGGGCGGGGCGGGGGTCCCGAGACATTGCCAAAGCATTTCCGGGGGTCCCCGGCCAAAAACGTTGAGAACCCCTGGACTAGGTGACGTTAATACAAGGTCGTTCTTATAGCAGTGA
Organism: Electrona antarctica; assembly: GCF_951216825.1. Classification (NCBI taxonomy): domain Eukaryota; kingdom Metazoa; phylum Chordata; class Actinopteri; order Myctophiformes; family Myctophidae; genus Electrona; species Electrona antarctica. The sequence continues at coordinate 51,905,502 of NC_136806.1, forward strand.
CGGCTGCCGAACGGTGTTGACAGCAAAACATATACAATTCCATTTAGTCTGTCATACGTTAGTCATCTGAAATGCTTTAGTTTTAGTCTAGTTGTCAAATTAGACAAACATTGTCAATATATTTAGTCTTAGTTTTAGTCACCATAGATTAGTTTAGTCATCAGCTTAGTTTTTTTTCAGAGTTTTTTTGTCTGTGAAAAAAGGCAGTCGATGAACATTGTTCGCCATCGTTTAAGACGACAAAATCAACACTGATGCCAAGAGGACCTCAACTTGGCTGGATCAGTTCTTTACGGCATTCAATGAAGTATAAATTAGGTTTAAGTTAATGATCCCATGGAGAATTGGGGGAGGGGGAGGGGGGGGGATTCCGAGGGATTGCAGTAACATACAGTGAGGAACGACAGGGAGACAGTATAGCTATAACGTCTACACTTGTGTTTACATTTGTGAACGTCTGGAGGCGAGGCTCAGAGCTCGATAAAATTCCACACCAGGCATGCTCTGTCTCTCTGGGATTCAGAGAGTGTGGGCGAAATCGAACAGTTTACCGAGGAATGAGAGTCTGTGTACCATCTAGACTTGATACATGTTTGACAACAGAGAAAGAGAGAGAGGATGTGTGCCTTCAGAGCGTGGGGTTATTTAAAGAACAATCCACAATGGGCAAAAGACAAAAACAAACTATTGTTGTCATCACCACATACATTACACAGAGTGTGTATGGTGCTGTGTGTCCGTTTCCATGTAAATGATGTGTGGACTTGGCATATAGGGCTGAATAATGGATGGAATTCATAGAGATCTTAATCTGGTGGACGAGATGCAGACAAAGAGAGACGCAACAGCAGACAGAGTGACGTATTTAATCCATTCTGAGCAGGAATCCCTTTTGGTGTATTAAGCATTATGTTATCATTTAGCCATTGAACAATAGCAGATCTACAAGCTCATAGCGCTACGAGCTTATAGATCTGCTATTTTTGAAAAATCGTGAAAATGTGGCGCGAATCTTTTGACTATATATTCTTTCACAGCGAACGTTTTTAATTCATGATTCATGGGGGATCCCTGGAACAACATATTTTCAGATGAGGGTCCTTCCTTGACATGAAAATGTTTGAGCACCACTGAAATAGAAACATAGGGTTTTTCAGAAAAGTTGTCAGGATTTAGAAGACATTTTGTAGAATCGTCCTCAGGTCTAAATGGTTTTAAATGACAAAAGAAGAAAGAGGCCTTGCCACGGAGGAGGTAGCCTGGAACTCACCTATGCTTTCTATGGCATAGGCAGCTCTGCCGGCAGAAACTGTGCGCAGCTGCTGGACATGAGACTAATTAATTAGAGCGACAGAGAGAGAGAGGAGTGTGTGTGTGTACGGGTGTGCGTGTGTGCGTCAATTTAACAAAGGTGCAGACGATCAGAAATCAGCAGAGTGTTTGCGCTACTCTATGCCAAATTGAAGTGGACTCGGGCCCAGACTTTTTTTTTCTCCCTGGAAATAAAAACGTCTGGGTTTCCGAGGCTACGGAGGAGGAGGAGCCAGAAGACACACGCACCGATAGAGTTGGACATGACAGGTATTGTGCTGCCCGGAGCTCTGCCTCTGCCGAGCTGAGCTCATTTTCCTCTTGACACCGCGTGGCCCTCATTCACGCTTTATTACGCTTTATCTCTTTTATCTGCGTTTTATCTCGTCTCCCAATACCGTTCAGATCGCTTGCTGCGCCCCAGTGTTGTTTTCGTCGACTAGAACGAAGACGAAAAATGTTCGTCGACTACCTTTTTCCACTGACGAAAACTAAATTAAAACTGAGCTATGATGACTGAAACTAAGACTAAATATACTGACTCAACAAACTAGACTAAAATGTTAGGAAGGGACTAGTGGACAAGAGATCCAGTACAAGTCATTTTACACTTGGTTGCATGCTGAAAATAGATGATCTACAAGCTCACAACGCGTCGCAGCGCGACACGTTGTGAGCTTGTAGATCGGCTATTTTCAGCAAGTGTAATAACAGTCATTACGACGGCATCAAGGCCCGCCAAAACACATTTTAGTCGACTAAAACTAGACTAAGACAAAAACATTCCAGGTGACTAAAATGTGACTAAAACTAAATGAAAACTATTCCAAGAGACTACGACTAAAACTAAAATCAAAATGTGCTGCCAAAAACACTTCTGCGCCCCATCTCGGCATTGCTGTGTTAGTGCGTCAGAAGGTTTCAGATACCCAGGAAATATCAAAACTTGATATTATTGACATTACAACCTCCTCCGTGCCCTGTGTCTGCTGGGGGAGCATGCACACCACAGCAGCATGCAGCAACGCCTGTTGAAAAGCACGGCAAATCAAATAGAATAGTATATTCCTGGGGGTCAATTCTCTGGTCAGGGGTGTGTATTTCACCTCTGGGTGCACACAGGGTGTGCATCCCGCAAGGAATATCACCAATAAGGCTTCACTCACACTGTCACAACAGAATGTTGTATAGCTGATGCATGAGACTTGTTGACTGTTGCAAGCTCGCAATTCATTTCCAATGGGAGTCACATGGTTTGAAGAGACAAACGTGTTGTATGAGGGGGAGGGAGGCAGTCGAAACACATACAACATACATACATCAGCTTGTAGGCAAAAACGTTGTATCAATGTGACTTCCATTGGAAATGCATTGGGGCGGCCATGACACTTACAACTTGCTTAAATCTACCATGCAACATTGTTGTATGCTACACTGTATTTCCAAACGGTCAAAGCCTCCTAAAAAAATTGAGTTGCCTGACCTAAAAGATGCATTAAACATTATATCACCTCAAACGGTATGAGTTATCAGAGCACATTTCAAACTTCAAGTGAACAATCCTTAGCTTCTTTAATTCATTTCAATGCATGTCAGTACTGAGTGCGCAAAGCTCCGCAGCGGATCCGAGTGACGTCACGTACGTGCTGAACGTCAGTTTCCCTTCTCAAAACTGGAAAGCCGCCATTTTTTCAGTGCGCTAAAACCCCGCTCAACCAAAGCAACAAGCTGTCAAGCCTGCTGCAGCCTGCAACTGAACACCGATACGGGTACGTTATTAATTGGTTTAGAACCATATAGACATTACTCATTACATTGTTTCAGTTGTTGGTGTTACTTTGTGCATGTGTACATTTAGCTATAGTATAGTAAAGGCTCCCGCCGAGTCCCGCAGTAACCTCCCGCTTCCTCCTCCCGTTAGCGTAACATGCTAGCGATGTTGTTTTAGTAGCAACAGTCTGCAGGCTGTATTAAACATTACGAACGTTAATGACGATTATGCCGACATATAGACCTTACTCATTAAATTGTTTCAGTAGTTGGTGTTACTTTGTGCATGTGTACAGTTGTAGATTCAGCCATAGTAAAGGCTCCCGAATCCTGCAGCAGCAGTAATAACCTCCTCCTCCTCCTCCCGTTAGCTTAGCATGTTTAGCTATTTTAGTAGACTGTTGGTCTGCAGGCTGTATTAAACATCACGAACGTTAATGACTTATGCCGACTTTACATGTCAATGGAATTATGTCCATGGTCGTCATCCTGTTTCAGTAAAGGTATTAGTAATATTATTTAAAGTCACGCCACCAGGCTACTGTGGAAAGCACTGTTTGTGGTGGTCGACGTGCCCAGTAATCATTTAATCTTGTCGGTGGAAATATTTCCATTAACGTCACCATATGTTTCAGTAAAGGTGATATCATTTAACGTCGCACTACCAGGCTTCTATTTATTTATTAATGCTTAGATTGTCTTGTGTTTAGAGCCCCGTTCTGATACTGTGGTTTTGTGTTGGAAAAAAAAGGATTGCAGCCTGTCTTAACTTTTAATCTCATCTCTTTTCAGTTTGGAAACAAACAAGAAGAGCTGAAGAAGTCAGTGTGGTATGTACTATTGACATGGTCAGACAATGGCTTGGCGGTGCAAACTTTGTACTGCCAATTTTGAGAAAAGAGCTCAGCTGCTGGAACATTTCACATACAGCCATAGAACACCCAGGTTAATTTCTGTTTGTGCGCAACATGGCGGCATTAAATGTGATAAATGCTCCGTTTGTACTCACCCATTAAATAATTCCAAAGACGTGGAGTAAAATATGGTCCTCTAGTTTCATATCCATGTGAAAGTTCTGGCACAAAACGTGTATTTAGTCAATTATATGACTTAATTTATCAAAACTTCCTCTGATCACCACAAACGTCATCACCAATTGACCAGGGAAGCACAAATGTTTGGGACACACAATTGGCAGGTGCCTTTCGTTAGGTGCTGGGTAATTAATCACACCACTTGCCAATTGTGTGACCCAAACTTTTGTGTTTCCCTGGTCAATTGGTGATTACGTCTGCGGTAAACAACAGGAAGTATTGGTAAAATCAGTCCATCGATCATTCCGGGCCCCTAAAATGTGATAAATAGAGCATTTATCACATTTAGGCAGCCCATAATTCAATTCAACCAGGAGCGGATGGAAGGGTTCTATGCCTGTGATACATGATAATTTACGAAGTTAATATGAATGATCACAGACATTCTAGGTCTACTGGAACACTACCGTTTGCATCATAGCAATGTCTCCTCAGTCAGTCAGTTGCCCTGTCTCTACAATGACATTTCAGTCAATAAATGCTTTGAAATTTCACTTATCCAGGCTACATACCCAGAATGTTGTTCCAAGTTACAATGAGCTGGATGTGTCATTTGTCTGTGCAGTGTGTAAATTCAGACAACCTTTTAATGACACAATTAACTCTCTTTAGTCATTTAAGGACACATTTAAGCACTCCCGCAAGTGGCCAAAGACAAAGAAGCATTTCAGCCTGTCTTAACTTTTAATCTCATCTCTTTTCAGCTTGAAAACAAACAAGAAGAGCTGAAAAAGAGGTCAGTGCTATTGACATGGTCAGACAATGGCTTGGCGGTGCAAACTTTGTACTGCCAATTTTGAGAAAAGAGCTCAGCTGCTGGAACACTACCGTTTGCATCATAGCAATGTCTCCTCAGTCAGTCAGTTGCCCTGTCTCTACAATGACTGTGTGTGCACATTTCAGTCAATAAATGCTTTGAAAATTCACTTATCCAGGCTACATACCCAGAATGTTGTTCAAAGTTACAATGTGCTGGAAAATGTGTCATTTGTCTGTGCAGTGTGTAAATTCAGACAACCTTTTAATGACACAACTCTCTTTAGTCATTTAAGGACACATTTAAGACACAGTGAGACGGTGGTTTGTCCATTCAAAAATTGTAACTACAGCACAAATGTTTATTCCTCCTTCAATACCCACAAAAGTAGGAGTCATGCAAATTGTGAAGTCTCTGATTTTAAGACTGACATTGTCTTGATGGAAACAGACTGCCAACTTAGTCAAAGTGAAGTTCAAACTGATGAGGCTGGGCCCTCTCAGAGTCAGAATGTTGAACTGGATGCTCCAGATAATCCTATTGAGTTTAATGACCCTGGTGAATTGCAATCTCAACTGAGAGACAACTTGGCTTCTCTGTTCTTGAAAATGCAGACTGTTCTGCATGTATCGGAGATGGCAATACAAGACATAGTTGAAAATTTGGCACAAATATTAATTTTGTCCAAACCCCTTGTGAAAGACTCTGTCATTAAGGTGTTAGGAGAGCATGGCCATTCTTTGAACGATGCCCTTCTTAATGAATTGGTGGAAGCTGTCATGAAAAGTAATGTGTTTGTCAGTGCTACTGCTGAACGTGCAGAGCTGTCCACTACTAAGCGAAGGAAAACATTTGTAAAGAATAACTACCCTCTGGTAATGCCTGTAGAATATGATGTGCCAGCTGTGGATTCCATTAGACACACAGCAGTGTATGTTCCAGTATTACAGATGCTCCAAACAATGTTTAAGAATACAGATCTACTTGACAAGATTCAAGAAGCTAAACCATCGCCACCTGGCATGTACATGTCTCATGAAGATGGCACATATTTCAAAGACAATCCGTTGTTGTCAGAAACAGGAGAGCTGAAGTTATCACTAATCTTGTACATGGATGACCTAGAAGTAGCCAATCCTTTAGGCACATCTAGAAAGATCCACAAGCTTTGTGCAGTATACTGGTTGTTAGCTAATATACCCAGTGAGTATCGGTCCAGCCTTCATGTCATACAGCTAGGAATGCTGTTCAAAGTACCTGATCTGGAGAGTTGTACTTATGAAAGTCTTCTTTCACCTTTGTTGAAGGATTTGCAAACACTTGAGCAGGATGGTGTTTTTATTGAGTCTCTTGGGCAATGTGTAAAAGGCACTGTCATGTGTGTTGCAGCCGATAATTTGGGTGCCCATGGTCTTGCAGGTTTTGCACGGTGTTTCAACAGAAACTATATCTGCAGATTTTGTTGCTGTACTTATGATGAGATGCAGTCCACAGAAGTTTCTGAAGGAGAGTTTAGCATGAGAACAAGGGCCTGCCATGATGTTCATGTGCAGAATGCTGTGCAAGGAGAAAAGGCGTATTTGGGTGTCACAGCTGAGTGTGCTCTCAATACGTCATTGCAGCATTTTCATCCTGTTGATGGTTTCCCGCCTGATGTACTTCATGACCTTTTTGAGGGTATTGTGCCAGTTGAGTTGGCCCTGTGCATCGGCGAGATGATTCGTCGGAAGTATTTCACACTGGAATATCTAAACGCAAAGATTAAAGATTTTCCATATGAGCACTATGATAAGGTTGATAAACCTAAACCAATCTCAAAGACTTTTGCGAAAAAGAAAAGCATAGGTGGAAATGGGCATGAAAATTCTACTCTAATCAGGTTATTGCCTCTTCTGGTAGGGAGTAAAATTCCTGAAGGTGACAACACATGGGCCATACTGATGGACCTGAAAGAAATTGTGCAGATGGCGCTGTCCCCATCTTTCACAGAGGAGTCCATACAGTACATGCAGACTAAAATAAGTGATCACAGACAGGGTCTTAAAGCTATGTTTCCTGACTTTAAGCTCAGACCCAAACATCATTACATTGAGCACTACCCAGAAATGACAAAGCGATTTGGGCCTCTTGTTCATCTATGGACCATGAGGTTTGAGGGAAAGCACAGATTTTTCAAAAGGGTTGTACATGACGCACTGAATTTCAAGAATGTCTTGAAAACTCTTGCAACCAGGCATCAATATATGATGGCGTATCACCTCAGTGAACCATCATTTTTCAAACCCCACACACAAGCCTCAAGTCTCAGCTCTGTCCAAGTCACCACACTCCCGCAAGTGGCGAAAGACTTCATTGAGACACAGACAAACAGCCAAATCATATACAGCGCATCAAAGATCTCCATAAAGGGCACAGAGTTTGCAAATGGCATGTTTGTTTCTGTAGGCCACAGTGGAGGACTTCCAAACTTCAGCAGAATTGATCAGGTTCTGCTTGTGAACAACTCTGTGTCCTTTCTTTGCAGTAACTACGAGTGCTGGTACAGGGAGCATTTGAGATCATTTGAGCTGACCTCCACAGGCCACATGTCTGTGCATCAATTGTCAGATTTAAATGACACATTACCTCTCACAGCGTACAGTACTGATGAGCATTTAATGTTAACGCAGAGAAGATTCATTTTGATCAGAGACTTGCAGGGCTAACCACTTGAACCGTGATGTCCATATTCTGGGGTGAACATTCAGTGGAAATTGCCAATCTACAAGCTCACATCACGTTGCAACATGTTGTGAACTTGTAGATTGGCTATTTCCGACAGATTTGGTGTACAGGTTAGTACAGAGCCTGGGGGAATACAAAACAAGTACTGTATATAGGGTTTAACTGGTTAAAATGTTTTGCGGGCCAATAGAGTCCCTTGAAACGGTGGAGAAAATAATCAGGCCATTGATAAATGAGTGCAATCAGTGAAACTGCCCATCACAACAGCCCTGTAGAGATTTTGTTTATTGCAAACAGCAGTAAAAATGTTAAAACTGCTGGCAGTTCTTTAGAGCAATATCCTGATTTAAGTGTTATCCAAGTGAATGGCAATCATTAATACATTGTTTTCTTTATACTAGGAAATGGCAGCTCAAAACTTCCTACTTCATGTCCATACTTCCAAAGAAATCGTCAGGAAGATGACATTAACTTCACGCCCAGAATCTGTGGATGAGCTAAAAACTGCGATGAAAGAAAAGTTTAAGCTAGACTTTGACTTTAGCCTATCGTACGAAGATCCAGATTTCAATGGGCAGTTAGCTTCCCTTTTAGACATTGAGGAACTTCCACAGAAAGCTGTGCTGAAAGTGATTAGATCTGAGAGTGTGGCCAGCGCAGATTCATCAGATGGTACAATATGTGACCTCCATGCCACTGATTTAGACAGGCCCAGATGGCCACCTTCTGTGCCCACCTTCTCATATGAGGTAGAAATCATACTTGGTGATGGAAATGTAGCTTATGAGAGAACGGGGAGAAATCTGAAGTTATCTAGGGGACAGAAGCATAACATTCTAGAGACCCTTGCTTCTCTTATATATAGCTTCAACAAAGCATACCCCAGTGACAAGGAAGTTTCACTGATAGCAGAAGCACTTGTCACCAAGCATCCCTGTCTGAAAGAGCCAGGATCTGGGACAGGATTCTCTGGTTGGAAAAATAGTCTGAAGTGGAAGATGGGGAACTACCGTGCTAAGTTGAGTCATGCAGGATGCCAAGAGGTAGCTGTCAATTCAGGGAAAAGAAGCAGAAACGATCCAGAAAGAGAATCTCCCCACACTAACATTAAAAGGCCACATAGGGAAGAGGTGAATTTCCTCCCTAACTTCCCAAGGGGTGAAGATGTTGCAAGCCTTGAGCGACAGAGACTGCAGATTGTAGAAGAAGTTAAGAAGACCGAAAAGAACCTTCCCCTGATCGGAAAGTTAATGCAGACCACCTTGGCTTTGCGGCGCAAAGAAATCATCAATGATGGCCCAGCTGTGACTGAGATCCTGGAACGCTGGCCTGCCCTCAAACTGCAGTCACAGGTAAAACTTTGTTTCTACAGTTAACCTATTTATTGAACTTTTTTTTACAGCAGCAGTGGCTCAGGAGGTGGTAGTATCTGTCTTGAAATCCAAAGGTTGATGGTTTGATCCCCAGCTCTTCCTGGCAAGGAGGAGCAAGACATTTAATCCCCAACTGCTCCATTCACATGCATTTAATGTATCATTTTTCTTTTCAGATTTTTCCCTTTCAGAGAGGACACACTGTACACACTGTCTATACAGTATACTGTGACTTAAAGTCATTGTATTGTTTTGCAGATCTGTGCAGAGTTCCACAGAATCTCGAACGTCAACCTGAGGAACCGCTTTTATGCCGAGTTGGACCGTCATGCCCCTCGTCTTCAGAGCCTGTTCAGGAAGAAAGCTGGACGTACAGGGAAAGTTGCTGAAGTCCTCACTCAGCTCTTCACGACTTATGACCTCCAGGTAAGTTGTTGAAACGGATAGTTCTGTTTTTAGTACTAGCCTGGCATGCCAGGTATTTTCACCATGTGCGTGCCACTGTAACCATTGATTTATAATACAGAAATGTCGACCACTTATGTTATTTTATGTGCTCTATACTTGGTCGGATACTTTTGATGATTAATTTAATTCAATGGGGCGTGACATGAAGTTGATCGGCTCATGTGTGGTTGGGTCTAGAGTCTCTCCTTCCTCTTACAACACAGATTATCTATTCCATAGTACAGATCGTCTGTGTTGTATTGTTTAGAGAAAGATGAGAGCCCACATTTCTAGTAACTGGTGTGCTGACCATGATATTACTGTGCTTGACTGGCCAGCCAACTGGCCTGACCTGAAGCTCATAATCTGTGTTGTATTGTCAAGAGGAAGAGGCCAGAGGACCCCCCTCCCCAGAAGCAAATATTTGAGTTAAAATGTTTGAATATATTCTTTCACAGCAAAGGTTTATGCCACATTTTCATAAATTACAAGCTCATAGTGTGACACTTGGTGCCGTGCTATGAGCTTGTAGATCTGCTATTTTCCAACAGCTGGAGTTTAAAATAATGGTTAAAGTCGTTAAAAGCTGTAAGGTGACACGGATGCGTCCTCAGGTCTAAATGGGCTAATATGGACATGGTTTCTGCCTGACTGACAATATTTTCTCTAACTAAAGGAACAACTTGATGTCGAGACCAGACGTGCTGCAGTCCTCCGTGCTCTCACGGCATACCTCCAGGAAGATGACGCCAGCTTTCTGAAGAAGTGGGATGTAAGTCACATTATCTAATACGACTAAATTAGATTTTAGTCATCAGAGGATAGACTGCTAAAATCAGAAATCAAGGATGTGTTGAATATGCTGTCCAGTCATGAATGCCTGCCTGTCATAGAACAAGTGTATGATACATAAGGGGTTTTAATTTCTATTTTCTCCTGTTCGTTGTTAGGTGTCTACTGATCCAGATATTGGTGACGTAACAGTTGGGCTCCTCTTGATCGATGCCAATCCAACCGATGCTACGTTCTTCTGCCCAGGGAAGATTGCTGTTGTGCTTGAGGGTAACATAATCATTGATTTCCCCACATATGCTGAAGCGTTTGTTATGCTTTTTGCACTGATCTATGCACTGCATCTAAGTTACCCTAAAGCACTGGCCAATACATTTGATTTTACCCAGAAAGTTTTGATGGGGCTGGATGATGGGAAGCTGAAGCCCAGGGTGTTGAGCCTTAAGAATGACCTTTTGGCAGTAGAGTAAGGGTGTTTCTCTATTTATTTTTATTAGTTTTTTGCACACAGTGAAAGTTTTTTTTTTTTTCATAGAGAGCTTGCACCTTGATTGATATCCTTCACTTGCACTAAAATAACAGTCTTGCACTGAAAATTATAGGCGTTATTCTTTTTCTATTTTTTGGAAAACATCCTTGTGATGTGCTATGTTTTTCTTACCTGAAAACATCTTAGTGATGGTTTTTGAAAGTGTTCTTATTGCATTTGAGTGTTACTGTTTAAAACAAGTACCACTAGGTGGATGTGTAAACAGTATGGCATATTTGCCATGAACCAAACCTTGATGACATACCATGTGGGTATGGGCTCTTCTTGATAAATGCCACGTGCTTATGCCTAGAGAAGATTACGGTCGTACTTGAGGGTAACATTGATTTCCCCACATATGCTGAAGCGTTTGTTATGCTTTTTGCACTGATCTATGCACTGCATCTAAGTTACCCTAAAGCACTGGCCAATACATTTGATTTTACCCAGAAAGTTTTGATGGGGCTGGATGATGGGAAGCTGAAGCCCAGGGTGTTGAGCCTTAAGAATGACCTTTTGGCAGTAGAGTAAGGGTGTTTCTCTATTTATTTTTATTAGTTTTTTGCACACAGTGAAAGTTTTTTTTTTTTTTTCATAGAGAGCTTGCACCTTGATTGATATCCTTCACTTGCACTAAAATAACAGTCTTGCACTGAAAATTATAGGCGTTATTCTTTTTCTATTTTTTGGAAAACATCCTTGTGATGTGCTATGTTTTTCTTACCTGAAAACATCTTAGTGATGGTTTTTGAAAGAGTTCTTATTGCATTTGAGTGTTACTGTTTAAAACAAGTACCACTAGGTGGATGTGTAAACAGTATGGCATATTTGCCATGAACCAAACATTGATGACATACCATGTGGGTATGGGCTCTTCTTGATAAATGCCACGTGCTTATGCCTAGAGAAGATTACGGTCGTACTTGAGGGTAACATTGATTTCCCCACATGCACTGAAGCGTTTGTCATGCTTTAAGTTACCCAAAGAGTTGGCCAATTTTTGTTTGCAGTGTTTTTCCTTTTTGAAATCATAGAGAGGTTGCACCTTGTTTTTACAACATTAAATGTGTTTCTTTTTCAAATTGTAGAGGTTGCACCTTTAATTGATATGCTTTAATTGCACTACAGTTACTTTTTGGACTGCTCTTTGATATAATTCCATTTTATATTTTTTGAAAACATCTTAGTAATCTTTTTTGAAAGTTTTCTTATTAATTTACTGTTACCGTATATCTATTCTACGTCCGAGCATAGACATGGTCGAGCTGAAAAAGTCAGTGTGGTATTGACATGGTCAGACAATGGCTTTGTAAACTTTGTACTGCCAATTTTGAGAAAAGAGCATAGCTGCTGGAACACTTCCGTTTGCATCATAGCAATGTCTCCTCAGTCAGTCAGTTGCCCTGTCTCTACAATGACTGCTTTGAAAATGCACTTATCCAGGCTACATACCTAGAATGTTGTTCAAAGTTACAATGAGCTGGAAAATGTGTAATTTGTCTGTGCAGTGTGTAAATTCAGACAACCTTTTAATGACATGACTCTTTAGTCATTTTAAGACTGACATTGTCTTGATGGAAACAGACTGCCAATTTAGTCAAAGTCAACTTTGAACTGGATGCTCCAGATAATCCTACTGAGTTTAATGACCCTGGTGAATTGCAATCTCAACTGAGAAACAACTTGGCTTCTCTGTTCTTGAAAATGCAGAGTGTTTTGCATGTATCAGAGATGGCAATACAAGACATAGTTGAAAATACAGCACAGATGTTTATTCCAATCAGAGGCCCTGCCTGCCTCTGATTGGCCTACCGACACTGCCGGCCTTTACCACTTGTTTCCTCCGAGGTGGAGGATACATGCTGGATAGTCTGCTGCGCGAGGTTACTCCATGGTGGGAAATAAATAATACAAGTACGATATAATACAAGAGAATGACAGCTTGGCATGCATAACAGTAACTTTTATTTTTGTAGAAGACAGGCAAACTAATAGTAATATTGTTTATGCCATTGGCCTGTTTATTTGTATACATGTGTAAACTTGAAACATTATTGTACTGTAAATCTTTTCCCCTGATCTTTATCTTTTTAGTATAATAGTATTTAGTTTAACACCAACACTTTATTTAGAACACAGCCAAATCCAACCATAATACATTAAATCAAAGCAAACGGCACAAGTTTAGTTTAGTTATTAGTTTGCCTCTTCTACAAAAATTAAAGTTACAGTCGCGCGTGCCAATAATGCTGCCATTCTCTTGTACTTGTATTATTTCCCACCACGGAGTAACCTCGCGTATCGGAGGACAGTCTGGTGAGACCATGGGGGCTAGACAGGCTAGAAGGGCAGTGTCGGTAGGGTCTGTAGGCCAATCAGAGGCAGGTGGGGCCTTACCATGTCTATGCTCGGATGTAGAATAGATATACGCTTAACCAAGTACTATGTGGATGTGTAAACAGTATGGCATATTTGCCATATTGTGATGTTACTGTATTACGTCACCATGAGGAATTTGGTAAATCAATGAACTGAACTGTCTATGGCAATATTGGATTTTTATTATTTTAGCAGATTAAATGGTAATGTAAGTACCATGACTTTGTAAGATATTCAAATTGCTGAGCAAATTACTGAATCAGCCAAACGTATATTGCTTATCTGTTACGCTGCTTTTTCAAATTGGTTAATTAGCCAAACACATTGCTTATCTGATGGATCCATAAATAGTTTCTTAATTGATTTATCAAAATATAATCATGGTTCATTGTGTTTTATTGGACATTTCATTAGGCCCTTGGCCCCTTGCACTATTCTAGAAACAATGTTCAGAGTGTAAGTTTACACTGTATGAAAGTGAATATGGGTGACTCATACTGTGGTAGTTGTCGCAATCAGATAATTCCATTGCAATGCTGGAAGGGTGATGTTTGTCACTGTACGTGCACCTACAGGCTGATGGACTTGAAAGTAATTGTGCAGATGGCCCTGTCCCCATCTTTCACAGGAGTCCATACAGTGCATCCAGAGTTTCCAGACTAAAATTAGTGATCACAGACAGGGTCTTAAAGCTATGTTTCCTGACTCAAACCCAAACATCATTACATTGAGCACTACCAAGAAATGACAAAGTGATTTGGGCCTCCTGTTCAGCTATCTAAGCTACAGGCTGGGGGGTGCTACCTTTCAGCTGGGAATGTTGAACCAGGGGAGTAGAATGGGGGCTAGAATGTCCTACTGGTGGAAACTCCTTGCTGGTAGATGAGCCAGTAGGGTACACTACTGCTGCTGAAAGAAACTCCAATGTGTGGTGAGAAATGAATTGGCAAAATGTCTAAATTGTGGAAAAATAATTGACTACTCTAAATTACAAAAACATTCACTTGGATAAAAATGTTCCAATAAATGATGTGGTGCTTAAACTTATTTACCTAGATTAGGTAATTTAAAAAAGAAAAGTGCAAGGGAACTAAGCTCTTAGGAACTATTGCTTCCTATAAACCCTGTTTCCAAATACCTGTATTTCTTTCCAGTGGGGTTATGGTGGACATTTTGGTCCTGCGTCCTATATTGGGATGTGCACAGCATAATATTTTGCACTGTTAAATGCATTGCTCTGTTCATCGTACAATTGTATAAGGGACAAAATGTTGATTGTTTACTTAATAAAAGTAACTTGTGTTTCAATCTTCTGTGTTAACCTGTTTTTAATTTACTTGAAATGTGTTTGTGTTTTAGAGTAAAAGCTGCTTCATTGTAATCGAAGTACCGCATCAGCATCACAGAAGCAAGCAACGGTAAGAGGGACAGCACTGGTGCTTGTTTATTAAGGTGCAAAGTACATACCAAGACTAACGTTTAGCTGTCTTCATCAGAGTCGTAGACTCGATGTATACATCAAAATTTGTCTTTTTTACTTTGAACCTTCAATAAAAAAGGGCTTTTACAGTCGGACCTGCTCCAGTGCCATCCTTCTGTTGCTGATTATTGTAAACATGGGTAATTCTTAAGTATAGGCAAGTTTGTAAAGCATTAAACATGAACTTAATCAGTTCATTTTTAATGCTTTAGAAACTTTCCTAAAGGTAACCTATTTTAGAGTTATTCTATTAGTACTGTAAAAATATAAATTGAGTTTTTTATAACTTAAAAAAATGAGTATATGTAACAAACATTTTTTGAGTTATCAATACTAGTTTTTTATCGGTACTGTAAAAGAGAAATATCAAGTTTATTTAACCTTAATAAATTAGTACATGTAACAAACATTTTAGAGTTATCAATACTAGATTTGTATTGGTACTGTAAAATAGAAATATCAAGTTTATTTAACTTAAAAAAAATAGTACATGTAACAAACATGTTAGAGTTATCAATACTAGATTTGTATTAGTACTGTAAAATAGAAATATCAAGTTTATTTAACTTAAAAAAAGTAGTACATGTAACAAACATTTTAGAGTTATCAATACTAGATTTTTATTAGTACTGTAAAATAGAAATATCAAGTTCATTTAACTTAAAAAAAAAAGTACATGTAACAAACATTTTAGAGTTATCAATACTAGATTTTTATTAGTACTGTAAAATAGAAATATCAAGTTCATTTAACTTAAAAAAAAAAGTACATGTAACAAACATTTTAGAGTTATCAATACTAGATTTGTATTAGTACTGTGAAAGAGAAATATCAAGTTTATTTAACTTAATCTTTTTGATGTAATCAGTTTCACCAAAAATTTTGAGTACTATTAACTTATCAGGTTTTACAGTGTAGATGTATAGGTGTGAGTGAAGCCTAATACTCAGCATGTGGTCGTATGGCGAATATAGGTTGCTACCTTCAGGAAGGAGATGTGGTGTACCAGCATACAATAAGGTCAGACTAAAGAGGTCCTTTGTCCACCAGTCGACTTTGAGGCTTAATCAGAAGTTGTAGTAGCCACGGGGTAATCTAGGCGGTGGACATTGCTCTTGTCTTCATGTCTTTATGTCTGTAAATAGTCTTGTTCTTTGTGTTATGTCAAATGTGTTCCGCATACTTGGCTGCTGGGTCGCAAGACAAATTTCAGTGTGAACCGACAATAAAGTACTAGATCATATCACACATCATTATAATTTCTCGTCTGTGCTGCACTGACACTATTGCTTCAATCTAACTCGTGGTGTAGAAACAGTGGTTCTCAAAGTAGAAAGAACAGCTATTCTCAGGGTCTTTGTTGTTGACAAATCTAATGATTTCGGTTTGAAATGACACAAATCTTCTCTTATGGGGGGGGGGGATCCCTGGCACAAAATCTTCTCAGATGGTGACCAAAACATGCCACATTATGTAAGATTTGGCAGTCCCTCGGCGTGAAAAAGTTTGCGAATCACTGGCGTAGAAAACCCATTCATCACCGCAGCATGGATCCCTTGAAATGCTGTTACCACGGTTACAATTCAGCGTGATAGATTTCGCCTTCTAAAATATCCGAGGTAAAAAAATATTTAAAAAAAGCATGACAGAGTGAAAATGAGAAATGTGCTATACTGGTCTGGCTTGCCAAGGATTGATGTGGCATGTTGTAGACAGGTTTCGGGGATTGCTCAGTGTGTATCGTGGCTCGACTCTAACACTGCTGTGTAGCAGCACTGACATACACAACATAAACCCCATACTCCAGAGAGACTGTAAACATAAACCCCATACTCCAGACAGTCAGCACCGACACTAAACATAAACCCCATACTCCAGAGAGACACTAAACATAAACCCCATACTCCAGAGAGACACTAAGCATAAACCCCATACTCCAGAGAGACACTAAACATAAACCCCATACTCCAGAGAGACACTAAACATAAACCCCATACTCCAGAGAGACACTAAGCATAAACCCCATACTCCAGAGAGACACTAAACATAAACCCCATACTCCAGAGAGACACTAAGCATAAACCCCATACTCCAGGCAGAGAGAGAGAAGGAAAGAGGACGAGGTATGATTCTATATCGTTGCCGTCAGAAAGAAACCTCCTCCACATTCTAACCTTTTTTTGGGGGGGTTCCCCGTAAATGAATGCCCTACTTGATCGCATGCTACAGCGTCACAGAAAGGTATGAAAAATTAGCAGATCTACAAGCGCTTCAAACGCTCTTTTTGAATTTGAATACTGAAAAGCAACAGTTTTGGACACAATAGGTTTCCACCCAAAAGAGACAATAGCAATAATATACGCGTGTGCTTGTGTGTACTATGTACGTGCGTGTGCGTGTGCGTGCGCTCCAGAGTATTACACAACTCCAACCACGTCAGGCGTGGATGTTAATGACCGACAGCCCTGCGTGGATGTGTACGTAAGAGTCTCCTCTCCTTCTTTTGTAAACTCAGTCACGTCCAACTGGAGCCGCAGCCAAACTGAATAATGCATCCTTCTGCAGACGTGCGTCTCCTAGCACACGCACGCACGCACGCACGCACGCACGCACGCACGCACGCACGCACGCACGCACGCACGCACGCACGCACGCTCTCTCTCTCTCTCCATCTCTTCATCTGTCTGACTATATACACATCTTGCTCAGTCCCTCCTTGACTCTCTCTCTCTCTCTCAGCTCTCCCTACAAGTATACAGAAATAAATGCACGTTGGTCGTTTGTATCCTTCCAAAGATCCAACGCACGATGCCACCGCAGATGAACAGGTCCATAAACCGAGCACGGCAAGGTCATGCCAAGAAGGCCATCCCTCAGAGGCAGCAGCGCACACGCACGCACGCACGCACGCACGCACGCACGCACGCACGCACGCACGCACGCACGCACGCACGCTCCTCAAGTAGTATACTGTATATAGAAATTGTATCTTACCAATCTTGACGTCTGAAAAGGAAAGCACTTTTTGGGGGTTGCAATCTTAGCACTCTACCATGAGAGGGATCAGCGATATATGAAGCAATCATGCCTGGTTACCTGACGGTACAGTACAGTACAGTACAGTACAGTACAGTACAGTACAGTACAGTACAGTACAGTACAGTACAGTACAGTCGCATGCTGGAAGCACACAGGGATCTCAGGGTACTGCATGCACTGTACTGTACTGTACTGTACTGTACTGTACTGTACTGTACTGTACTGTACTGTACTGTACTGTACTGTACTGTACCACATGTCCTCATGTCTACTGATGGAATAACACACACAAAGCGCACAGGCATGTTCTCATGGTTCTGGAAACTCCAGGGAAAGGGGAGAGGTTTAGAGAACAGTTACGGTGGAGGGAGGGAGGGAGGGAGGGAGGGAGGGAGGGGTGGACAGAAAAAGAAAGGAAAGCAAAGGAGGGGCAATAGACACTATACAGCAGTGGTGGACAGTAACTAATGTACATTTACATACTGTACTGATTTTTTAGTTATATTTTTGAGGGGCGCTAGCCCCTCCTACAGTATATACAGGTTTAATGTTTGTTTTTAGTTCAATGTTTGTTTTAAAAACACCATTGACAATAAAGAGAATTTAATGTTTGTTTTACATCATCATTACTGTAAGATATGATTTTTTTAAAAACCTTATTGGAGTATTTCCAATCTCCAATGCCTTTACTTCTACTCCACCACATCTCAGAGAGAAACAAATTGTATATTAGTTACTAGTTACTTTGGACGATTAGATTATTATAAAACATGCCCATTTTGGGCGGGAACCCCTTTTGGTGTTAGCATTATGCTATGCTTTAGCCATTGAAAAATAGCAGATCTACAAGCTCATAGTGCGCCACCGAGTGGCGCGCTACGAGCTTGTAGGTCTGCTATTTTTGAAAAACCGAAGAACGACTGACATAGAAAGACAGCTTTTTCAGAAAACTGTCATTTTAAAACAGACATTTTTAGAATCTGATCTCAGGTCAAAATGGGTTAATGACTTCAGGCCCACGACATGCTGTCAGGCTACGTTGCAGCTACGCCAGCGCTCTAGGCCGGATCTACTAAAGGATTTGTATACATTCGAAAACTTGTGAAACTGGACATTCTGCACATCGAGAACTTTCTACTTTTAGTACTCTAAGTACATTTTGATACCAATACTTTTGCACTTTTACTTAAGTACATTTTGAATTCCTGACTGTTACTTCTAACAGAGTGTTTCTACTTTGAAGTATTTGATACTTTATTTTTTACAAAAACTGTAAAAATGTTGAACACTTTTCCCCACCAGTACAGTATATATACATTTGTCTTATTGTATTATTGTAGTTATGCCTAAATTATACTTGAATAGTTTATTCAATGCGATTTATTACGGTTTCTGTAATTTTATCATCAGTTGTATTTCCCCCCCCCCCCCTAATTTACTGTGATGACTGAATTTGACCTTGGGATCAAATAAACTCTCAAAATATATCAAATAATATCTATCTACTAGAAGAAGGAAGGAAGGAAGGAAGGAAGGAAGAGAAATGGTTTGTGAATGCGGGGGTACAGTCGGCTGCATACTCAGGGGGTGAGGGGAAGCCAAAACTGACGCTTAAGTTGTGTACTTTTTATGACAAAAAATCGTTATCATCAAACATCCAATATGGATGTTTTCAGGGTTAGGGAGGGATATCGTTAAACATTAAAATTTTACAAAGAAAACTGGCGTACTGATCCATGCACGCATGCACGCACGCACGCACGCACGCACGCACGCACGAGAGCATAGGGAGAGACAGCGCGAGAGCATGTCCTGCATGCACCCTGCGAGCAAACATGCATCCACTTCAGATAGTCTCACACTGTGAGCATAATCACGCCATATGCTTTCTAAAAAGAACAGTTCAGACAGAATATGTCCTGTCCTGCAGCCAGGACGGGACAGGGAGGGGGAGGGGATGGGTGACGGAACAACAGGGTGGATTGGGGCGGGGAGGTGTCAGCAAATAAAAACAAGAAGGGGGGGGGGGGGGGGGGGTTACAAACAAACCTTCGGGCTCTGAGTTCTCTTTGTGGACGACTTGCTTCAGCGGGCAGCAGAAGATTTCATGACACTTAGCACGAAAGGGGGACCCTTTACTCCTTATATCCGCCGAGTGGATGGAGTCCTGCCGTAACATAATGTACTCCTGGGTACCTGGGGCAGCATCGTCCTGGACTGGGGGGTGGGTGGGTGGGTGGGGGGTAGCCATAATAACACAATGAACTGAGGTTAGAGAGCACACCACCACACATGGAGGAGAAACACACACACACAAAACAAGAACAACAGCAATAAAGAGAACTTATCGGGGCTAAACAAATATACAGGTGAATTAAATAAATGAAAAGAGAAAACGGCAAACAACAGTAACTTTAAAGTAACATAATAGTCGAGAGAAAAGAGAGTGTGAGAGAGAGAGAGAGAGAGAGACGGGGGGGTTGGGGTATGAGTGACAGGAGACATCCAGAGAGATATTCAAAGGTAGAGAGAGAAAGATTCAGGACATCAACGAGTTCAATAAACAAACTTAAATCAAAGACAACTATAAATGAAGCAACAGTGGGAGCCTCTTTATTA
>NC_136806.1:51926015-52191015 GCF_951216825.1 Electrona antarctica
GTGAAAAACGACATACTATAGCATGCCCTCCGAGACCATGGACTATAGCCTTTCGCTTTCCGTGATTTTCACCATTTTTTTAAATCCTCTGAAATCGTGAAAAACGACATACTATAGCATGCCCTCCGAGACCATGGACTATAGCCTTTCGCTTTCCGTGATTTTCACCATTTTTTCAAATCCTCTGAAATCGTGAAAAACGACATACTATAGCATGCCCTCCGAGACCATGGACTATAGCCTTTCGCTTTCCGTGATTTTCACCATTTTTTCAAATCCTCCGAAATCGTGAAAAACGACATACTATAGCATGCCCTCCGAGACCATGGACTATAGCCTTTCGCTTTCCGTGATTTTCACAATTTTTTCAAATCCTCTGAAATCGTGAAAAACGACATACTATAGCATGCCCTCCGAGACCATGGACTATAGCCTTTCGCTTTCTGTGATTTTCACAATTTTTTCAAATCCTCTGAAATCGTGAAAAACGACATACTATAGAATGCCCTCCGAGACCATGGACTATAGCCTTTCGCTTTCCGTGATTTTCACCATTTTTTTAAATCCTCTGAAATCGTGAAAAACGACATACTATAGCATGCCCTCCGAGACCATGGACTATAGCCTTTCGCTTTCCGTGATTTTCACCATTTTGTCAAATCCTCTGAAATCGTGAAAAACGACATACTATAGCATGCCCTCCGAGACCATGGACTATAGCCTTTTGCTTTCCGTGATTTTCACCATTTTTTCAAATCCTCTGAAATCGTGAAAAACGACATACTATAGCATGCCCTCCGAGACCATGGACTATAGCCTTTCGCTTTCCGTGATTTTCACAATTTTTTCAAATCCTCTGAAATCGTGAAAAACGACATACTATAGCATGCCCTCCGAGACCATGGACTATAGCCTTTCGCTTTCCGTGATTTTCACCATTTTTTCAAATCCTCCGAAATCGTGAAAAACAACATACTATAGCATGCCCTCCGAGACCATGGACTATAGCCTTTCGCTTTCCGTGATTTTCACCATTTTTTCAAATCCTCTGAAATCGTGAAAAACGACATACTATAGCATGCCCTCCGAGACCATGGACTATATAGCCTTTCGCTTTCCGTGATTTTCACCATTTTTTCAAATCCTCTGAAATCGTGAAAAACGACATACTATAGCATGCCCTCCGAGACCATGGACTATAGCCTTTCGCTTTCCGTGATTTTCACCATTTTTTCAAATCCTCTGAAATCGTGAAAAACGACATACTATAGCATGCCCTCCGAGACCATGGACTATAGCCTTTCGCTTTCCGTGATTTTCACCATTTTTTTCAAATCCTCTGAAATCGTGAAAAACGACATACTATAACATGCCCTCCGAGACCATGGACTATAGCCTTTCGCTTTCCGTGATTTTCACCATTTTTTCAAATCCTCTGAAATCGTGAAAAACTACATACTATAGCATGCCCTCCGAGACCATGGACTATAGCCTTTCGCTTTCCGTGATTTTCACAATTGTTTCAAATCCTCTGAAATCGTGAAAAACGACATACTATAGCATGCCCTCCGAGACCATGGACTATAGCCTTTCGCTTTCAGTGATTTTCACCATTTTTTCAAATCCTCTGAAATCGTGAAAAACGACATACTATAGCATGCCCTCCGAGACCATGGACTATAGCCTTTCGCTTTTCGTGATTTTCACCAGTTTTTCAAATCCTCTGAAATCGTGAAAAACGATATACTATAGCATGCCCTCCGAGACCATGGACTATAGCCTTTCGCTTTCCGTGATTTTCACCATTTTTTCAAATCCTCTGAAATCGTGAAAAACGACATACTATAGCATGCCCTCCGAGACCATGGACTATAGCCTTTCGCTTTCCGTGATTTTCACCATTTTTTCAAATCCTCTGAAATCGTGAAAAACGACATACTATAGCATGCCCTCCGAGACCATGGACTATAGCCTTTCGCTTTCCGTGATTTTCACCATTTTTTCAAATCCTCTGAAATCGTGAAAAACGACATACTATAGCATGCCCTCCGAGACCATGGACTATAGCCTTTCGCTTTCCGTGATTTTCACCATTTTTTCAAATCCTCTGAAATCGTGAAAAACGACATACTATAGCATGCCCTCCGAGACCATGGACTATAGCCTTTTGCTTTCCGTGATTTTCACCATTTTTTCAAATCCTCTGAAATCGTGAAAAACGACATACTATAGCATGCCCTCCGAGACCATGGACTATAGCCTTTCGCTTTCCGTGATTTTCACAATTTTTTCAAATCCTCTGAAATCGTGAAAAACGACACACTATAGCATGCCTCCGAGACCATGGACTATAGCCTTTCGCTTTCCGTGATTTTCACCATTTTTTCAAATCCTCCGAAATCGTGAAAAACAACATACTATAGCATGCCCTCCGAGACCATGGACTATAGCCTTTCGCTTTCCGTGATTTTCACCATTTTTTTCAAATCCTCTGAAATCGTGAAAAACGACATACTATAGCATGCCCTCCGAGACCATGGACTATATAGCCTTTCGCTTTCCGTGATTTTCACCATTTTTTCAAATCCTCTGAAATCGTGAAAAACGACATACTATAGCATGCCCTCCGAGACCATGGACTATAGCCTTTCGCTTTCCGTGATTTTCACCATTTTTTCAAATCCTCTGAAATCGTGAAAACGACATACTATAGCATGCCCTCCGAGACCATGGACTATAGCCTTTCGCTTTCCGTGATTTTCACCATTTTTTCAAATCCTCTGAAATCGTGAAAAACGACATACTATAGCATGCCCTCCGAGACCATGGACTATAGCCTTTCGCTTTCCGTGATTTTCACCATTTTTTCAAATCCTCTGAAATCGTGAAAAACGACATACTATAGCATGCCCTCCGAGACCATGGACTATAGCCTTTCGCTTTCCGTGATTTTCACCATTTTTTTCAAATCCTCCGAAATCGTGAAAAACGACATACTATAGCATGCCCTCCGAGGACCATGGACTATAGCCTTTCGCTTTCCGTGATTTTCACTATTTTTTCAAATCCTCTGAAATCGTGAAAAACGACATACTATAGCATGCCCTCCGAGACCATGGACTATAGCCTTTCGCTTTCCGTGATTTTCACAATTTTTTCAAATCCTCTGAAATCGTGAAAAACGACATACTATAGAATGCCCTCCGAGACCATGGACTATAGCCTTTCGCTTTCCGTGATTTTCACCATTTTTTCAAATCCTCTGAAATCGTGAAAAACGACATACTATAGCATGCCCTCCGAGACCATGGACTATAGCCTTTCGCTTTCCGTGATTTTCACCATTTTGTCCAATCCTCTGAATCGTGAAAAACGACATACTATAGCATGCCCTCCGAGACCATGGACTATAGCCTTTTGCTTTCCGTGATTTTCACCATTTTTTCAAATCCTCTGAAATCGTGAAAAACGACATACTATAGCATGCCCTCCGAGACCATGGACTATAGCCTTTCGCTTTCCGTGATTTTCACCATTTTTCAAATCCTCTGAAATCGTGAAAAACGACATACTATAGCATGCCCTCCGAGACCATGGACTATAGCCTTTCGCTTTCCGTGATTTTCACCATTTTTTCAAATCCTCCGAAATCGTGAAAAACGACATACTATAGCATGCCCTCCGAGACCATGGACTATAGCCTTTCGCTTTCGTGATTTTCACCATTTTTTCAAATCCTCTGAAATCGTGAAAAACGACATACTATAGCATGCCATCCGAGACATGGGACTATAGCCTTTCGCTTTCCGTGACTTTCACCATTTTTTCAATCCTCTGAAATCGTGAAAAACGACATACTATAGCATGCCCTCCGAGACCATGGACTATAGCCTTTCGCTTTCCGTGATTTTAATTTTTTTTCAAATCTCTGAAATCGTGAAAAACGACATACTATAGCATGCCCTCCGAGACCATGGACTATAGCCTTTCGCTTTCCGTGATTTTCACCATTTTTTCAAATCCTCTGAAATCGTGAAAAACGACATACTATAGCATGCCCTCCGAGACCATGTACTATAGCCTTTCGCTTTCCGTGATTTTCACCATTTTTTCAAATCCTCTGAAATCGTGAAAAACGACATACTATAGCATGCCCTTTCGAGACCATGGACTATAGCCTTTCGCTTTCCGTGATTTTCACCATTTTTTCAAATCCTCTGAAATCGTGAAAAACGACATACTATAGCATGCCCTCCGAGACCATGGACTATAGCCTTTCGCTTTCCGTGATTTTCACCATTTTTTCAAATCCTCTGAAATCGTGAAAAACGACATACCTATAGCATGCCCTCCGAGACCATGGACTATAGCCTTTCGCTTTCCGTGATTTTCACCATTTTTTTCAAATCCTCTGAAATCGTGAAAAACGACATACTATAACATGCCCTCCGAGACCATGGACTATAGCCTTTCGCTTTCCGTGATTTTCACCATTTTTTCAAATCCTCTGAAATCGTGAAAAACTACATACTATAGCATGCCCTCCGAGACCATGGGACTATAGCCTTTCGCTTTCAGTGATTTTCACCATTTTTTCAAATCCTCTGAAATCGTGAAAAACGACATACTATAGCATGCCCTCCGAGACCATGGACTATAGCCTTTCGCTTTTCGTGATTTTCACCAGTTTTTCAAATCCTCTGAAATCGTGAAAAACGATATACTATAGCATGGCCTCCGAGACCATGGACTATAGCCTTTCGCTTTCCGTGATTTTCACCATTTTTTCAAATCCTCTGAAATCGTGAAAAACGACATACTATAGCATGCCCTCCGAGACCATGGACTATAGCCTTTCGCTTTCCGTGATTTTCACTATTTTTTCAAATCCTCTGAAATCGTGAAAAACGACATACTATAGCATGCCCTCCGAGACCATGGACTATAGCCTTTCGCTTTCCGTGATTTTCACCATTTTTTCAAATCCTCTGAAATCGTGAAAAACGACATACTATAGAATGCCCTCCGAGACCATGGACTATAGCCTTTCGCTTTCCGTGATTTTCACCATTTTTTCAAATCCTCTGAAATCGTGAAAAACGACATACTATAGCATGCCCTCCGAGACCATGGACTATAGCCTTTCGCTTTCCGTGATTTTCACCATTTTGTCCAATCCTCTGAAATCGTAAAAAACGACATACTATAGCATGCCCTCCGAGACCATGGACTATAGCCTTTCGCTTTCCGTGATTTTCACCATTTTGTCCAATCCTCTGAAATCGTGAAAAACGATATACTATAGCATGCCCTCCGAGACCATGGACTATAGCCTTTCGCTTTCCGTGATTTTCACCATTTTTTCAAATCCTCTGAAATCGTGAAAAACGACATACTATAGCATGCCCTCCGAGACCATGGACTATAGCCTTTCGCTTTCCGTGATTTTCACTATTTTTTCAAATCCTCTGAAATCGTGAAAAACGACATACTATAGCATGCCCTCCGAGACCATGGACTATAGCCTTTCGCTTTCCGTGATTTTCACCATTTTTTCAAATCCTCTGAAATCGTGAAAAACGACATACTATAGAATGCCCTCCGAGACCATGGACTATAGCCTTTCGCTTTCCGTGATTTTCACCATTTTTTCAAATCCTCTGAAATCGTGAAAAACGACATACTATAGCATGCCCTCCGAGACCATGGACTATAGCCTTTCGCTTTCCGTGATTTTCACCATTTTGTCCAATCCTCTGAAATCGTAAAAAACGACATACTATAGCATGCCCTCCGAGACCATGGACTATAGCCTTTTGCTTTCCGTGATTTTCACCATTTTTTCAAATCCTCTGAAATCGTGAAAAACGACATACTATAGCATGCCCTCCGAGACCATGGACTATAGCCTTTCGCTTTCCGTGATTTTCACCATTTTTTCAAATCCTCTGAAATCGTGAAAAACGACATACTATAGCATGCCCTCCGAGACCATGGACTATAGCCTTTCGCTTTCCGTGATTTTCACCATTTTTTCAAATCCTCCGAAATCGTGAAAAACGACATACTATAGCATGCCCTCCGAGACCATGGACTATAGCCTTTCGCTTTCCGTGATTTTCACAATTTTTTCAAATCCTCTGAAATCGTGAAAAACGACATACTATAGCATGCCCTCCGAGACCATGGACTATAGCCTTTCGCTTTCCGTGACTTTCACCATTTTTTCAAATCCTCTGAAATCGTGAAAAACGACATACTATAGCATGCCCTCCGAGACCATGGACTATAGCCTTTCGCTTTCCGTGACTTTCACCATTTTTTCAAATCCTCTGAAATCGTGAAAAATGACATACTATAGCATGCCCTCCGAGACCATGGACTATAGCCTTTCGCTTTCCGTGATTTTAATTTTTTTTTCAAATCCTCTGAAATCGTGAAAAACGACATACTATAGCATGCCCTCCGAGACCATGGACTATAGCCTTTCGCTTTCCGTGATTTTCACCATTTTTTCAAATCCTCTGAAATCGTGAAAAACGACATACTATAGCATGCCCTCCGAGACCATGGACTATAGCCTTTCGCTTTCCGTGATTTTCACCATTTTTTCAAATCCTCTGAAATCGTGAAAAACGACATACTATAGCATGCCCTCCGAGACCATGGACTATAGCCTTTCGCTTTCCGTGATTTTCACAATTTTTTCAAATCCTCTGAAATCGTGAAAAACTACATACTATAGCATGCCCTCCGAGACCATGGACTATAGCCTTTCGCTTTCCGTGATTTTCACAATTTTTTCAAATCCTCTGAAATCGTGAAAAACGACATACTATAGCATGCCCTCCGAGACCATGGACTATAGCCTTTCGCTTTCCGTGATTTTCACCATTTTTTCAAATCCTCTGAAATCGTGAAAAACTACATACTATAGCATGCCCTCCGAGACCATGGACTAAAGCCTTTCGCTTTCCGTGATTTTCACCATTTTTTCAAATCCTCTGAAATCGTGAAAAACGACATACTATAGCATGCCCTCCGAGACCATGGACTATAGCCTTTCGCTTTCAGTGATTTTCACCATGTTTTCAAATCCTCTGAAATCGTGAAAAACGACATACTATAGCATGCCCTCCGAGACCATGGACTATAGCCTTTCGCTTTCCGTGATTTTCACCATTTTTTCAAATCCTCTAAAATCGTGAAAAACGACATACTATAGCATGCCCTCTGAGACCATGGACTATAGCCTTTCGCTTTCCGTGATTTTCACCATTTTTTCAAATCCTCTGAAATCGTGAAAAACGACATACTATAGCATGCCCTCCGAGACCATGGACTATAGCCTTTCGCTTTTCGTGATTTTCACCATTTTTTCAAATCCTCTGAAGTCGTGAAAAACGACATACTATAGCATGCCCTCCGAGACCATGGACTATAGCCTTTCGCTTTCCGTGATTTTCACCATTTTTTCAAATCCTCTGAAATCGTGAAAAACGACATACTATAGCATGCCCTCCGAGACCATGGACTATAGCCTTTCGCTTTCCGTGATTTTCACCATTTTTTCAAATCCTCTGAAATCGTGAAAAACGACATACTATAGCATGCCCTCCGAGACCATGGACTATAGCCTTTCGCTTTCCGTGATTTTCACCATTTTTTCAAATCCTCCGAAATCGTGAAAAACGACATACTATAGCATGCCCTCCGAGACCATGGACTATAGCCTTTCGCTTTCAGTGATTTTCACCATTTTTTCAAATCCTCTGAAATCGTGAAAAACGACATACTATAGCATGCCCTCCGAGACCATGGACTATAGCATTTCGCTTTCCGTGATTTTCACCATTTTTTCAAATCCTCTGAAATCGTGAAAAACGACATACTATAGCATGCCCTCCGAGACCATGGACTATAGCCTTTCGCTTTCAGTGATTTTCACCATTTTTTCAAATCCTCTGAAATCGTGAAAAACGACATACTATAGCATGCCCTCCGAGACCATGGACTATAGCCTTTCGCTTTCCGTGATTTTCACCATTTTTTCAAATCCTCCGAAATCGTGAAAAACGACATACTATAGCATGCCCTCCGAGAACATGGACTATAGCCTTTCGCTTTCTGTGATTTTCACCATTTTTTCAAATCCTCCGAAATCGTGAAAAACGACATACTATAGCATGCCCTCCGAGACCATGGACTATAGCCTTTCGCTTTCCGTGATTTTCACCATTTTTTCAAATCCTCCGAAATCGTGAAAAACGACATACTATAGCATGCCCTCCGAGACCATGGACTATAGCCTTTCGCTTTCCGTGATTTTCACCATTTTTTCAAATCCTCTGAAATCGTGAAAAACGACATACTATAGCATGCCCTCCGAGACCATGGACTATAGCCTTTCGCTTTCCGTGATTTTCACCATTTTTTCAAATCCTCTGAAATCGTGAAAAACGACATACTATAGCATGCCCTCCGAGACCATGGACTATAGCCTTTCGCTTTCCGTGATTTTCACCATTTTTTCAAATCCTCTGAAATCGTGAAAAACGACATACTATAGCATGCCCTCCGAGACCATGGACTATAGCCTTTCGCTTTCCGTGATTTTCACCATTTTTTCAAATCCTCCGAAATCGTGAAAAACGACATACTATAGCATGCCCTCCGAGACCATGGACTATAGCCTTTCGCTTTCCGTGATTTTCACCATTTTTTCAAATCCTCTGAAATCGTGAAAAACGACATACTATAGCATGCCCTCCGAGACCATGGACTATAGCCTTTCGCTTTCCGTGATTTTCACCATTTTTTCAAATCCTCTGAAATCGTGAAAAACGACATACTATAGCATGCCCTCCGAGACCATGGACTATAGCCTTTCGCTTTCCGTGATTTTCACCATTTTTTCAAATCCTCTGAAATCGTGAAAAACGACATACTATAGCATGCCCTCCGAGACCATGGACTATAGCCTTTCGCTTTCAGTGATTTTCACCATTTTTTCAAATCCTCCGAAATCGTGAAAAACGACATACTATAGCATGCCCTCCGAGACCATGGACTATAGCGTTTCGCTTTCCGTGATTTTCACCATTTTTTCAAATCCTCTGAAATCGTGAAAAACGACATACTATAGCATGCCCTCCGAGACCATGGACTATAGCCTTTCGCTTTCCGTGATTTTCACCATTTTTTCAAATCCTCCGAAATCGTGAAAAACGACATACTATAGCATGCCCTCCGAGACCATGGACTATAGCCTTTCGCTTTCCGTGATTTTCACCATTTTTTCAAATCCTCTGAAATCGTGAAAAGCGACATACTATAGCATGCCCTCCGAGACCATGGACTATAGCCTTTCGCTTTCCGTGATTTTCACCATTTTTTCAAATCCTCTGAAATCGTGAAAAACGACATACTATAGCATGCCCTCCGAGACCATGGACTATAGCCTTTCGCTTTCCGTGATTTTCACCATTTTTTCAAATCCTCTGAAATCGTGAAAAACGACATACTATAGCATGCCCTCCGAGACCATGGACTATAGCCTTTCGCTTTCCGTTATTTTCACCATTTTTTCAAATCCTCTGAAATCGTGAAAAACGACATACTATAGCATGCCCTCCGAGACCATGGACTATAGCCTTTCGCTTTCAGTGATTTTCACCATTTTTCAAATCCTCCGAAATCGTGAAAAACGACATACTATAGCATGCCCTCCGAGACCATGGACTATAGCCTTTCGCTTTCCGTGATTTTCACCATTTTTTCAAATCCTCTGAAATCGTGAAAAACGACATAGTATATATAGCATGCCCTCCGAGACCATGGACTATAGCCTTTCGCTTTCCGTGATTTTCACCATTTTTTCAAATCCTCTGAAATCGTGAAAAACGACATACTATAGCATGCCCTCCGAGACCATAGACTATAGCCTTTTGCTTTCCGTGATTTTCACCATTTTTTCAAATCCTCTGAAATCGTGAAAAACGACATACTATAGCATGCCCTCCGAGACCATGGACTATAGCCTTTCGCTTTCCGTGATTTTCACCATTTTTTCAAATCCTCTGAAATCGTGAAAAACGACATACTATAGCATGCCCTCTGAGACCATGGACTATAGCCTTTCGCTTTCCGTGATTTTCACCTTTTTTCAAATCCTCCGAAATCGTGAAAAACGACATACTATAGCATGCCCTCCGAGACCATGGACTATAGCCTTTCGCTTTCCGTGATTTTCACCATTTTTTCAAATCCTCCGAAATCGTGAAAAACGACATACTATAGCATGCCCTCCGAGACCATGGACTATAGCCTTTCGCTTTCCGTGATTTTCACCATTTTTTCAAATCCTCTGAAATCGTGAAAAACGACATACTATAGCATGCCCTACGAGACCATGGACTATAGCCTTTCGCTTTCCGTGATTTTCACCATTTTTTCAAATCCTCTGAAATCGTGAAAAACGACATACTATAGCATGCCCTCCGAGACCATGGACTATAGCCTTTCGCTTTCCGTGATTTTCACCATTTTTTCAAATCCTCTGAAATCGTGAAAAACGACATACTATAGCATGCCCTCCGAGACCATGGACTATAGCCTTTCGCTTTCCGTGATTTTCACCATTTTTTCAAATCCTCCGAAATCGTGAAAAACGACATACTATAGCATGCCCTCCGAGACCATGGACTATAGCCTTTCGCTTTCCGTGATTTTCACCATTTTTTCAAATCCTCCGAAATCGTGAAAAACGACATACTATAGCATGCCCTCCGAGACCATGGACTATAGCCTTTCGCTTTCCGTGATTTTCACCATTTTTTCAAATCCTCTGAAATCGTGAAAAACGACATACTATAGCATGCCCTCCGAGACCATGGACTATAGCCTTTCGCTTTCCGTGATTTTCACCATTTTTTCAAATCCTCTGAAATCGTGAAAAACGACATACTATAGCATGCCCTCCGAGACCATGGACTATAGCCTTTCGCTTTCTGTGATTTTCACCATTTTTTCAAATCCTCTGAAATCGTGAAAAACGACATACTATAGCATGCCCTCCAAGACCATGGACTATAGCCTTTCGCTTTCCGTGATTTTCACCATTTTTTCAAATCCTCTGAAATCGTGAAAAACGACATACTATAGCATGCCCTCCGAGACCATGGACTATAGCCTTTCGCTTTCAGTGATTTTCACCATTTTTTCAAATCCTCCGAAATCGTGAAAAACGACATACTATAGCATGCCCTCCGAGACCATGGACTATAGCCTTTCGCTTTCCGTGATTTTCACCATTTTTTCAAATCCTCTGAAATCGTGAAAAACGACATACTATAGCATGCCCTCCGAGACCATGGACTATAGCCTTTCGCTTTCCGTGATTTTCACCATTTTTTCAAATCCTCTGAAATCGTGAAAAACGACATACTATAGAATGCCCTCCGAGACCATGGACTATAGCCTTTCGCTTTCCGTGATTTTCACCATTTTTTCAAATCCTCTGAAATCGTGAAAAACGACATACTATAGCATGTCCTCCGAGACCATGGACTATAGCCTTTCGCTTTCCGTGATTTTCACCATTTTTTCAAATCCTCTGAAATCGTGAAAAACGACATACTATAGCATGCCCTCCGAGACCATGGACTATAGCCTTTCGCTTTCAGTGATTTTCACAATTTTTTCAAATCCTCTGAAATCGTGAAAAACGACATACTATAGCATGTCCTCCGAGACCATGGACTATAGCCTTTCGCTTTCCGTGATTTTCACAATTTTTTCAAATCCTCTGAAATCGTGAAAAACGACATACTATAGCATGCCCTCCGAGATCATGGACTGTAGCCTTTCGCTTTCCGTGATTTTCACCATTTTTTCAAATCCTCTGAAATCGTGAAAAACGACATACTATAGCATGCCCTCCGAGACCATGGACTATAGCCTTTCGCTTTCCGTGATTTTCACCATTTTTTCAAATCCTCTGAAATCGTGAAAAACGACATACTATAGCATGCCCTCCGAGACCATGGACTATAGCATTTCGCTTTCCGTGATTTTCACCATTTTTTCAAATCCTCTGAAATCGTGAAAAACGACATACTATAGCATGCCCTCCGAGACCATGGACTATAGCCTTTCGCTTTCCGTGATTTTCACCATTTTTTCAAATCCTCTGAAATCGTGAAAAACGACATACTATAGCATGCCCTCCGAGACCATGGACTATAGCCTTTCGCTTTCCGTGATTTTCACCATTTTTTCAAATCCTCTGAAATCGTGAAAAACGACATACTATAGAATGCCCTCCGAGACCATGGACTATAGCCTTTCGCTTTCCATGATTTTCACCATTTTTTCAAATCCTCTGAAATCGTGAAAAACGACATACTATAGCATGCCCTCCGAGACCATGGACTATAGCCTTTCGCTTTCCGTGATTTTCACCATTTTTTCAAATCCTCTGAAATCGTGAAAAACGACATACTATAGCATGCCCTCCGAGACCATGGACTATAGCCTTTCGCTTTCAGTGATTTTCACAATTTTTTCAAATCCTCTGAAATCGTGAAAAACGACATACTATAGCATGTCCTCCGAGACCATGGACTATAGCCTTTCGCTTTCCGTGATTTTCACAATTTTTTCAAATCCTCTGAAATCGTGAAAAACGACATACTATAGCATGCCCTCCGAGATCATGGACTGTAGCCTTTCGCTTTCCGTGATTTTCACCATTTTTTCAAATCCTCTGAAATCGTGAAAAACGACATACTATAGCATGCCCTCCGAGACCATGGACTATAGCCTTTCGCTTTCCGTGATTTTCACCATTTTTTCAAATCCTCTGAAATCGTGAAAAACGACATACTATAGCATGCCCTCCGAGACCATGGACTATAGCATTTCGCTTTCCGTGATTTTCACCATTTTTTCAAATCCTCTGAAATCGTGAAAAACGACATACTATAGCATGCCCTCCGAGACCATGGACTATAGCCTTTCGCTTTCCGTGATTTTCACCATTTTTTCAAATCCTCTGAAATCGTGAAAAACGACATACTATAGCATGCCCTCCGAGACCATGGACTATAGCCTTTCGCTTTCCGTGATTTTCACCATTTTTTCAAATCCTCCGAAATCGTGAAAAACGACATACTATAGCATGACCTCCGAGACCATGGACTATAGCCTTTCGCTTTCAGTGATTTTCACCATTTTTTCAAATCCTCTGAAATCGTGAAAAACGACATACTATAGCATGCCCTCCGAGACCATGGACTATAGCCTTTCGCTTTCCGTGATTTTCACCATTTTTTCAAATCCTCCGAAATCGTGAAAAACGACATACTATAGAATGCCCTCCGAGACCATGGACTATAGCCTTTCGCTTTCCGTGATTTTCACCATTTTTTCAAATCCTCCGAAATCGTGAAAAACGACATACTATAGCATGCCCTCCGAGACCATGGACTATAGCCTTTCGCTTTCCGTGATTTTCACCATTTTTTCAAATCCTCTGAAATCGTGAAAAACGACATACTATAGCATGCCCTCCGAGACCATGGACTATAGCCTTTCGCTTTCCGTGATTTTCACAATTTTTTCAAATCCTCCGAAATCGTGAAAAACGACATACTATAGCATGCCCTCCGAGACCATGGACTATAGCCTTTCGCTTTCCGTGATTTTCACCATTTTTTCAAATCCTCTGAAATCGTGAAAAACGACATAGTATAGCATGCCCTCCGAGACCATGGACTATAGCCTTTCGCTTTCCGTGATTTTCACCATTTTTTCAAATCCTCTGAAATCGTGAAAAACGACATACTATAGCATGCCCTCCGAGACCATGGACTATAGCCTTTCGCTTTCCGTGATTTTCACCATTTTTTCAAATCCTCCGAAATCGTGAAAAACGACATACTATAGCATGCCCTCCGAGACCATGGACTATAGCCTTTCGCTTTCCGTGATTTTCACCATTTTTTCAAATCCTCCGAAATCGTGAAAAACGACATACTATAGCATGCCCTCCGAGACCATGGACTATAGCATTTCGCTTTCCGTGATTTTCACCATTTTTTCAAATCCTCTGAAATCGTGAAAAACGACATACTATAGCATGCCCTCCGAGACCATGGACTATAGCCTTTCGCTTTCAGTGATTTTCACCATTTTTTCAAATCCTCTGAAATCGTGAAAAACGACATACTATAGCATGCCCTCCGAGACCATGGACTATAGCCTTTCGCTTTCCGTGATTTTCACCATTTTTTCAAATCCTCCGAAATCGTGAAAAACGACATACTATAGCATGCCCTCCGAGAACATGGACTATAGCCTTTCGCTTTCTGTGATTTTCACCATTTTTTCAAATCCTCCGAAATCGTGAAAAACGACATACTATAGCATGCCCTCCGAGACCATGGACTATAGCCTTTCGCTTTCCGTGATTTTCACCATTTTTTCAAATCCTCCGAAATCGTGAAAAACGACATACTATAGCATGCCCTCCGAGACCATGGACTATAGCCTTTCGCTTTCCGTGATTTTCACCATTTTTTCAAATCCTCTGAAATCGTGAAAAACGACATACTATAGCATGCCCTCCGAGACCATGGACTATAGCCTTTCGCTTTCCGTGATTTTCACCATTTTTTCAAATCCTCTGAAATCGTGAAAAACGACATACTATAGCATGCCCTCCGAGACCATGGACTATAGCCTTTCGCTTTCCGTGATTTTCACCATTTTTTCAAATCCTCTGAAATCGTGAAAAACGACATACTATAGCATGCCCTCCGAGACCATGGACTATAGCCTTTCGCTTTCCGTGATTTTCACCATTTTTTCAAATCCTCCGAAATCGTGAAAAACGACATACTATAGCATGCCCTCCGAGACCATGGACTATAGCCTTTCGCTTTCCGTGATTTTCACCATTTTTTCAAATCCTCTGAAATCGTGAAAAACGACATACTATAGCATGCCCTCCGAGACCATGGACTATAGCCTTTCGCTTTCTGTGATTTTCACCATTTTTTCAAATCCTCTGAAATCGTGAAAAACGACATACTATAGCATGCCCTCCGAGACCATGGACTATAGCCTTTCGCTTTCCGTGATTTTCACCATTTTTTCAAATCCTCTGAAATCGTGAAAAACGACATACTATAGCATGCCCTCCGAGACCATGGACTATAGCCTTTCGCTTTCCGTGATTTTCACCATTTTTTCAAATCCTCTGAAATCGTGAAAAACGACATACTATAGCATGCCCTCCGAGACCATGGACTATAGCCTTTCGCTTTCAGTGATTTTCACCATTTTTTCAAATCCTCCGAAATCGTGAAAAACGACATACTATAGCATGCCCTCCGAGACCATGGACTATAGCGTTTCGCTTTCCGTGATTTTCACCATTTTTTCAAATCCTCTGAAATCGTGAAAAACGACATACTATAGCATGCCCTCCGAGACCATGGACTATAGCCTTTCGCTTTCCGTGATTTTCACCATTTTTTCAAATCCTCCGAAATCGTGAAAAACGACATACTATAGCATGCCCTCCGAGACCATGGACTATAGCCTTTCGCTTTCCGTGATTTTCACCATTTTTTCAAATCCTCTGAAATCGTGAAAAACGACATACTATAGCATGCCCTCCGAGACCATGGACTATAGCCTTTCGCTTTCCGTGATTTTCACCATTTTTTCAAATCCTCTGAAATCGTGAAAAACGACATACTATAGCATGCCCTCCGAGACCATGGACTATAGCCTTTCGCTTTCCGTGATTTTCACCATTTTTTCAAATCCTCTGAAATCGTGAAAAACGACATACTATAGCATGCCCTCCGAGACCATGGACTATAGCCTTTCGCTTTCAGTGATTTTCACCATTTTTTCAAATCCTCCGAAATCGTGAAAAACGACATACTATAGCATGCCCTCCGAGACCATGGACTATAGCGTTTCGCTTTCCGTGATTTTCACCATTTTTTCAAATCCTCTGAAATCGTGAAAAACGACATACTATAGCATGCCCTCCGAGACCATGGACTATAGCCTTTCGCTTTCCGTGATTTTCACCATTTTTTCAAATCCTCCGAAATCGTGAAAAACGACATACTATAGCATGCCCTCCGAGACCATGGACTATAGCCTTTCGCTTTCCGTGATTTTCACCATTTTTTCAAATCCTCTGAAATCGTGAAAAACGACATACTATAGCATGCCCTCCGAGACCATGGACTATAGCCTTTCGCTTTCCGTGATTTTCACCATTTTTTCAAATCCTCTGAAATCGTGAAAAACGACATACTATAGCATGCCCTCCGAGACCATGGACTATAGCCTTTCGCTTTCCGTGATTTTCACCATTTTTTCAAATCCTCTGAAATCGTGAAAAACGACATACTATAGCATGCCCTCCGAGACCATGGACTATAGCCTTTCGCTTTCCGTTATTTTCACCATTTTTTCAAATCCTCTGAAATCGTGAAAAACGACATACTATAGCATGCCCTCCGAGACCATGGACTATAGCCTTTCGCTTTCAGTGATTTTCACCATTTTTCAAATCCTCCGAAATCGTGAAAAACGACATACTATAGCATGCCCTCCGAGACCATGGACTATAGCCTTTCGCTTTCCGTGATTTTCACCATTTTTTCAAATCCTCTGAAATCGTGAAAAACGACATACTATATATAGCATGCCCTCCGAGACCATGGACTATAGCCTTTCGCTTTCCGTGATTTTCACCATTTTTTCAAATCCTCTGAAATCGTGAAAAACGACATACTATAGCATGCCCTCCGAGACCATAGACTATAGCCTTTTGCTTTCCGTGATTTTCACCATTTTTTCAAATCCTCTGAAATCGTGAAAAACGACATACTATAGCATGCCCTCCGAGACCATGGACTATAGCCTTTCGCTTTCCGTGATTTTCACCATTTTTTCAAATCCTCTGAAATCGTGAAAAACGACATACTATAGCATGCCCTCTGAGACCAT
Source organism: Electrona antarctica (assembly GCF_951216825.1). Lineage (NCBI taxonomy): Eukaryota > Metazoa > Chordata > Actinopteri > Myctophiformes > Myctophidae > Electrona > Electrona antarctica. The sequence continues at coordinate 51,943,056 of NC_136806.1, forward strand.
GGACTATAGCCTTTCGCTTTCCGTGATTTTCACCTTTTTTCAAATCCTCCGAAATCGTGAAAAACGACATACTATAGCATGCCCTCCGAGACCATGGACTATAGCCTTTCGCTTTCAGTGATTTTCACCATTTTTTCAAATCCTCCGAAATCGTGAAAAACGACATACTATAGCATGCCCTCCGAGACCATGGACTATAGCCTTTCGCTTTCCGTGATTTTCACCATTTTTTCAAATCCTCTGAAATCGTGAAAAACGACATACTATAGCATGCCCTCCGAGACCATGGACTATAGCCTTTCGCTTTCCGTGATTTTCACCATTTTTTCAAATCCTCCGAAATCGTGAAAAACGACATACTATAGCATGCCCTCCGAGACCATGGACTATAGCCTTTCGCTTTCCGTGATTTTCACCATTTTTTCAAATCCTCTGAAATCGTGAAAAACGACATACTATAGCATGCCCTCCGAGACCATGGACTATAGCCTTTCGCTTTCCGTGATTTTCACCATTTTTTCAAATCCTCTGAAATCGTGAAAAACGACATACTATAGCATGCCCTCCGAGACCATGGACTATAGCCTTTCGCTTTCCGTGATTTTCACAATTTTTTCAAATCCTCTGAAATCGTGAAAAACGACATACTATAGCATGCCCTCCGAGACCATGGACTATAGCCTTTCGCTTTCCGTGATTTTCACCATTTTTTCAAATCCTCTGAAATCGTGAAAAACGACATACTATAGCATGCCCTCCAAGACCATGGACTATAGCCTTTCGCTTTCCGTGATTTTCACCATTTTTTCAAATCCTCCGAAATCGTGAAAAACGACATACTATAGCATGCCCTCCGAGACCATGGACTATAGCCTTTCGCTTTCCGTGATTTTCACCATTTTTTCAAATCCTCTGAAATCGTGAAAAACGACATACTATAGCATGCCCTCCGAGACCATGGACTATAGCCTTTCGCTTTCCGTGATTTTCACCATTTTTTCAAATCCTCTGAAATCGTGAAAAACGACATACTATAGCATGCCCTCCGAGACCATGGACTATAGCCTTTCGCTTTCCGTGATTTTCACCATTTTTTCAAATCCTCTGAAATCGTGAAAAACGACATACTATAGCATGCCCTCCAAGACCATGGACTATAGCCTTTCGCTTTCCGTGATTTTCACCATTTTTTCAAATCCTCTGAAATCGTGAAAAACGACATACTATAGCATGCCCTCCGAGACCATGGACTATAGCCTTTCGCTTTCCGTGATTTTCACCATTTTTTCAAATCCTCTGAAATCGTGAAAAACGACATACTATAGCATGCCCTCCGAGACCATGGACTATAGCCTTTCGCTTTCAGTGATTTTCACCATTTTTTCAAATCCTCTGAAATCGTGAAAAACGACATACTATAGCATGCCCTCCGAGACCATGGACTATAGCCTTTCGCTTTCCGTGATTTTCACAATTTTTTCAAATCCTCTGAAATCGTGAAAAACGACATACTATAGCATGCCCTCCGAGATCATGGACTGTAGCCTTTCGCTTTCCGTGATTTTCACCATTTTTTCAAATCCTCTGAAATCGTGAAAAACGACATACTATAGCATGCCCTCCGAGACCATGGACTATAGCATTTTGCTTTCCGTGATTTTCACAATTTTTTCAAATCCTCTGAAATCGTGAAAAACGACATACTATAGCATGCCCTCCGAGACCATGGACTATAGCCTTTCGCTTTCCGTGATTTTTTCAAATCCTCTGAAATCGTGAAAAACGACATACTATAGCATGCCCTCCGAGACCATGGACTATAGCCTTTCGCTTTCCGTGATTTTCACCATTTTTTCAAATCCTCTGAAATCGTGAAAAACGACATACTATAGCATGCCCTCCGAGACCATGGACTATAGCCTTTCGCTTTCCGTGATTTTCACCATTTTTTCAAATCCTCCGAAATCGTGAAAAACGACATACTATAGCATGACCTCCGAGACCATGGACTATAGCCTTTCGCTTTCCGTGATTTTCACCATTTTTTCAAATCCTCTGAAATCGTGAAAAACGACATACTATAGCATGCCCTCCGAGACCATGGACTATAGCCTTTCGCTTTCCGTGATTTTCACCATTTTTTCAAATCCTCTGAAATCGTGAAAAACGACATACTATAGCATGCCCTCCGAGACCATGGACTATAGCCTTTCGCTTTCCGTGATTTTCACCATTTTTTTAAATCCTCCGAAATCGTGAAAAACGACATACTATAGCATGCCCTCCGAGACCATGGACTATAGCCTTTCGCTTTCCGTGATTTTCACCATTTTTTCAAATCCTCCGAAATCGTGAAAAACGACATACTATAGCATGCCCTCCGAGACCATGGACTATAGCCTTTCGCTTTCCGTGATTTTCACCATTTTTTCAAATCCTCTGAAATCGTGAAAAACGACATACTATAGCATGCCCTCCGAGACCATGGACTATAGCCTTTCGCTTTCCGTGATTTTCACCATTTTTTCAAATCCTCTGAAATCGTGAAAAACGACATACTATAGCATGCCCTCCGAGACCATGGACTATAGCCTTTCGCTTTCCGTGATTTTCACCATTTTTTCAAATCCTCTGAAATCGTGAAAAACGACATACTATAGCATGCCCTCCGAGACCATGGACTATAGCCTTTCGCTTTCAGTGATTTTCACCATTTTTTCAAATCCTCTGAAATCGTGAAAAACGACATACTATAGCATGCCCTCCGAGACCATGGACTATAGCCTTTCGCTTTCCGTGATTTTCACAATTTTTTCAAATCCTCTGAAATCGTGAAAAACGACATACTATAGCATGCCCTCCGAGATCATGGACTGTAGCCTTTCGCTTTCCGTGATTTTCACCATTTTTTCAAATCCTCTGAAATCGTGAAAAACGACATACTATAGCATGCCCTCCGAGACCATGGACTATAGCCTTTCGCTTTCCGTGATTTTCACCATTTTTTCAAATCCTCTGAAATCGTGAAAAACGACATACTATAGCATGCCCTCCGAGACCATGGACTATAGCATTTTGCTTTCCGTGATTTTCACAATTTTTTCAAATCCTCTGAAATCGTGAAAAACGACATACTATAGCATGCCCTCCGAGACCATGGACTATAGCCTTTCGCTTTCCGTGATTTTTTCAAATCCTCTGAAATCGTGAAAAACGACATACTATAGCATGCCCTCCGAGACCATGGACTATAGCCTTTCGCTTTCCGTGATTTTCACCATTTTTTCAAATCCTCTGAAATCGTGAAAAACGACATACTATAGCATGCCCTCCGAGACCATGGACTATAGCCTTTCGCTTTCCGTGATTTTCACCATTTTTTCAAATCCTCCGAAATCGTGAAAAACGACATACTATAGCATGACCTCCGAGACCATGGACTATAGCCTTTCGCTTTCAGTGATTTTCACCATTTTTTCAAATCCTCTGAAATCGTGAAAAACGACATACTATAGCATGCCCTCCGAGACCATGGACTATAGCCTTTCGCTTTCCGTGATTTTCACCATTTTTTCAAATCCTCCGAAATCGTGAAAAACGACATACTATAGAATGCCCTCCGAGACCATGGACTATAGCCTTTCGCTTTCCGTGATTTTCACCATTTTTTCAAATCCTCCGAAATCGTGAAAAACGACATACTATAGCATGCCCTCCGAGACCATGGACTATAGCCTTTCGCTTTCAGTGATTTTCACCATTTTTTCAAATCCTCTGAAATCGTGAAAAACGACATACTATAGCATGCCCTCCGAGACCATGGACTATAGCCTTTCGCTTTCCGTGATTTTCACAATTTTTTCAAATCCTCTGAAATCGTGAAAAACGACATACTATAGCATGCCCTCCGAGATCATGGACTGTAGCCTTTCGCTTTCCGTGATTTTCACCATTTTTTCAAATCCTCTGAAATCGTGAAAAACGACATACTATAGCATGCCCTCCGAGACCATGGACTATAGCCTTTCGCTTTCCGTGATTTTCACCATTTTTTCAAATCCTCCGAAATCGTGAAAAACGACATACTATAGAATGCCCTCCGAGACCATGGACTATAGCCTTTCGCTTTCCGTGATTTTTTCAAATCCTCTGAAATCGTGAAAAACGACATACTATAGCATGCCCTCCGAGACCATGGACTATAGCCTTTCGCTTTCCGTGATTTTCACCATTTTTTCAAATCCTCTGAAATCGTGAAAAACGACATACTATAGCATGCCCTCCGAGACCATGGACTATAGCCTTTCGCTTTCCGTGATTTTCACCATTTTTTCAAATCCTCCGAAATCGTGAAAAACGACATACTATAGCATGACCTCCGAGACCATGGACTATAGCCTTTCGCTTTCAGTGATTTTCACCATTTTTTCAAATCCTCTGAAATCGTGAAAAACGACATACTATAGCATGCCCTCCGAGACCATGGACTATAGCCTTTCGCTTTCCGTGATTTTCACCATTTTTTCAAATCCTCCGAAATCGTGAAAAACGACATACTATAGAATGCCCTCCGAGACCATGGACTATAGCCTTTCGCTTTCCGTGATTTTCACCATTTTTTCAAATCCTCCGAAATCGTGAAAAACGACATACTATAGCATGCCCTCCGAGACCATGGACTATAGCCTTTCGCTTTCAGTGATTTTCACCATTTTTTCAAATCCTCTGAAATCGTGAAAAACGACATACTATAGCATGCCCTCCGAGACCATGGACTATAGCCTTTCGCTTTCCGTGATTTTCACAATTTTTTCAAATCCTCTGAAATCGTGAAAAACGACATACTATAGCATGCCCTCCGAGATCATGGACTGTAGCCTTTCGCTTTCCGTGATTTTCACCATTTTTTCAAATCCTCTGAAATCGTGAAAAACGACATACTATAGCATGCCCTCCGAGACCATGGACTATAGCCTTTCGCTTTCCGTGATTTTCACCATTTTTTCAAATCCTCTGAAATCGTGAAAAACGACATACTATAGCATGCCCTCCGAGACCATGGACTATAGCATTTTGCTTTCCGTGATTTTCACAATTTTTTCAAATCCTCTGAAATCGTGAAAAGCGACATACTATAGCATGCCCTCCGAGACCATGGACTATAGCCTTTCGCTTTCCGTGATTTTTTCAAATCCTCTGAAATCGTGAAAAACGACATACTATAGCATGCCCTCCGAGACCATGGACTATAGCCTTTCGCTTTCCGTGATTTTCACCATTTTTTCAAATCCTCTGAAATCGTGAAAAACGACATACTATAGCATGCCCTCCGAGACCATGGACTATAGCCTTTCGCTTTCCGTGATTTTCACCATTTTTTCAAATCCTCCGAAATCGTGAAAAACGACATACTATAGCATGACCTCCGAGACCATGGACTATAGCCTTTCGCTTTCAGTGATTTTCACCATTTTTTCAAATCCTCTGAAATCGTGAAAAACGACATAGTATAGCATGCCCTCCGAGACCATGGACTATAGCCTTTCGCTTTCCGTGATTTTCACCATTTTTTCAAATCCTCTGAAATCGTGAAAAACGACATACTATAGAATGCCCTCCGAGACCATGGACTATAGCCTTTCGCTTTCCGTGATTTTCACCATTTTTTCAAATCCTCTGAAATCGTGAAAACGACATACTATAGCATGCCCTCCGAGACCATGGACTATAGCCTTTCGCTTTCCGTGATTTTCACAATTTTTTCAAATCCTCCGAAATCGTGAAAAACGACATACTATAGCATGCCCTCCGAGACCATGGACTATAGCCTTTCGCTTTCCGTGATTTTCACAATTTTTTCAAATCCTCCGAAATCGTGAAAAACGACATACTATAGCATGCCCTCCGAGACCATGGACTATAGCCTTTCGCTTTCCGTGATTTTCACCATTTTTTCAAATCCTCTGAAATCGTGAAAAACGACATACTATAGCATGCCCTCCGAGACCATGGACTATAGCCTTTCACGGAATTATAAAACGTGTGAATGGAGTTTCTAGGTGAAAGTGCTTTTTTGACGTGCCACTATCTGCCATTGAGCCCCATTGTAAATGTCTCAACTTTTAAAGCACTATATTTCTAAAACGATGAAACATTTCAAAGATTCCTTTTCAGGCAAACATGTCGACCGTAAGATGAACCTAAATAGGTTTGAATGGGGTTTCTAGGTGTAAGTATGTAGGACTAGTAGCATGCCAAAGTTTGTGCTATTGCCATTGGGAATGCATTGGGCGTTTAACTTAAATAACTCAGAAACTACAAAACATTTCAAAGTAAAAAGTTCCAGCATGTGTCTCCACAGAAAGCTGAATTATAAAAAGTGTGAATGGAGTTTCTAGGTGAAAGTGCTTTTTTGACGTGCCAATATCTGCCATTGAGCCCCATTGTAAATGTCTCAACTTTTAAAGCACTATATTTCTAAAACGATGAAACATTTCAAAGATTCCTTTTCAGGCAAACATGTCGACCGTAAGATGAACCTAAATAGGTTTGAATGGGGTTTCTAGGTGTAAGTATGTAGGACTAGTAGCATGCCAAAGTTTGTGCTATTGCCATTGGGAATGCATTGGGCGTTTAACTTAAATAACTCAGAAACTACAAAACATTTCAAAGTAAAAAGTTCCAGCATGTGTATCCACAGTAAGCTGAATTATAAAACGTGTGAATGGAGTTTCTAGGTGAAAGTGATTTTTGACGTGCCACTATCTGCCATTATACATTTCTCAAATTGAAAGCACTATATTTCTAAAACTATGAAACATTTCAAAGATTCCTTTTCATGTCCACCGTAAGATGAACCTAAATAGGTTTGAATGGGGATTCTAGGTGTAAGTATGTAGGACTAGTAGCATGCCAAAGTTATATATTTTTTCGGACGGCATACTATAGCATGTCGTTTTTCGTGATTTTGGAGGATTTGAAAAAAAGATGAAAATCAAGAAAAAAACGACATATTATAGTTCATGGTTTGGGACGGCATACTATAGCATGTCGTTTTTCGTGATTTTGGAGGATTTGAAAAAAAGATGAAAATCATGAAAAAACGACATACTATAGTCCATGGTTTGGGACGGCATAATATATTATGTCATACTTTCATGATTTTGGGACACTATGTCAGAGCCAGGACTTGAACCCGCACCCTCCTGATTCCCAGGCAGGCTCTGCACCCAGTGAGCCACTGTGTATGCTGTTCTTAAAAGGCCAAATAGATAATGACAGAAGAGCCAGAGACTTGTTTCCATTGTGGTTCATAAACATTCGAACGTCTAGAGATAAACAACAGCAAAAGAAACAATAGACAAATCTCCTGTTATTTTATGTTTTGTATTTTATTTTTTGTATTTTATTTTTTGTATTTTATTTTTTGTATTTCTTTTGTTGTATTTTATTTTTGTATCAATGTTGTACTCAAAGGGAACAGCAGACTGCATTGTGGCAGGTAGCAAGTAGATCAGTGACTTAGCACACTGGCTGCATGATCTGGAGATTGTGGGTTCAAACCCCACTCAAATCTTTACTTGCCTAAATCTGCCATTGACCACCATTCTGAATTTCTCAAATTTAAAAGCACTATATTTCTAAAACGATGAAACATTTCAAAGATTCCTTTTCAGGCAAACATGTCGACCATAAGATGAACCTAAATAGGTTTGAATGGGGTTTCTAGGTGTAAGTATGTAGGACTAGTAGCATGCCAAAGTTTGTGCTATTGCCATTGGGAATGCATTGGGCGTTTAAGTTAAATAACTCAGAAACTACAAAACATTTCAAAGTAAAAAGTTCCAGCATGTGTCTCCACAGTAAGCTGAATTATAAAACGTGTGAATGGAGTTTCTAGGTGAAAGTGCCTTTTTGACGTGCCAATATCTGCCATTGAGCCCCATTGTAAATGTCTCAAATTTGAAAACACTATATTTCTAAAACGATGAAACATTTCAAAGATTCCTTTTCAGGCAAACATGTCGACCGTAAGATGAACCTAAATAGGTTTGAATGGGGTTTCTAGGTGTAAGTATGTAGGACTTGTAGCATGCCAAAGTTTGTGCTATTGCCATTGGGAATGCATTGGGCGTTTAAGTTAAATAACTCAGAAACTACAAAACATTTCAAAGTAAAAAGTTCCAGCATGCGACTCCACAGAAAGCTGAATTATAAAAAGTGTGAATGGAGTTTCTAGGTGAAAGTGCCTTTTTGACGTGCCAATATCTGCCATTGAGCCCCATTGTAAATGACTCAAATTTGAAAGCACTATATTTCTAAAACGATGAAACATTTCAAAGATTCCTTTTCAGGCAAACATGTCGACCGTAAGATGAACCTAAATAGGTTTGAATGGGCTTTCTAGGTGTAAGTATGTAGGACTTGTAGCATGCCAAAGTTTGTGCTATTGCCATTGGGAATGCATTGGGCGTTTAACTTAAATAACTCAGAAACTACAAAACATTTCAAAGTAAAAAGTTCCAGCATGTGTCTCCACAGTAAGCTGAATTATAAAACGTGTGAATGGAGTTTCTAGGTGAAAGTGCCTTTTTGACGTGCCAATATCTGCCATTGAGCCCCATTGTAAATGTCTCAAATTTGAAAACACTATATTTCTAAAACGATGAAACATTTCAAAGATTCCTTTTCAGGCAAACATGTCGACCGTAAGATGAACCTAAATAGGTTTGAATGGGGTTTCTAGGTGTAAGTATGTAGGACTTGTAGCATGCCAAAGTTTGTGCTATTGCCATTGGGAATGCATTGGGCCTTTAACTTAAATAACTCAGAAACTACAAAACATTTCAAAGTAAAAAGTTCCAGCATGTGTCTCCACAGAAAGCTGAATTATAAAAAGTGTGAATGGAGTTTCTATGTGAAAGTGCTTTTTTGACGTGCCAATATCTGCCATTGAGCCCCATTGTAAATGTCTCAAATTTGAAAACACTATATTTCTAAAACGATGAAACATTTCAAAGATTCCTTTTCAGGCAAACATGTCGACCGTAAGATGAACCTAAATAGGTTTGAATGGGGTTTCTAGGTGTAAGTATGTAGGACTTGTAGCATGCCAAAGTTTGTGCTATTGCCATTGGGAATGCATTGGGCGTTTAACTTAAATAACTCAGAAACTACAAAACATTTCAAAGTAAAAAGTTCCAGCATGTGTCTCCACAGTAAGCTGAATTATAAAACGTGTGAATGGAGTTTCTAGGTGAAAGTGCCTTTTTGACGTGCCAATATCTGCCATTGAGCCCAAACATTTCCACCGTAAGATGAACCTAAATAGGTTTGAATGGGGATTCTAGGTGTAAGTATGTACGACTAGTAGCATGCCAAAGTTATAATGTTATGCCGTCCCAAACCATGGACTATAGTATGTCGTTTTTAGTGATTTTGGAGGATTTGAAAAAAAAGGAATGAAAATCATGAAAAAACGACATACTATAGTCCATGGTTTGGGACGGCATAATATATTATGTCATACTTTCATGATTTTGAGACACTATGTCAGACCCAGGACTTGAACCTGCACCCTCCTGATTCCCAGGCAGGCTCTGCACCCAGTGAGCCACTGTGCATGCTGTTCTTAAAAGGCCGAATAGATAATGACAGAAGAGCCAGAGACTTGTTTCCATTGTGGTTCATAAACATTAAAACGTCTAGAGATAAACAACAGCAAAAGAAACAATAGACAAATCTCCTGTTATTTTATTTTTTGTATTTTATTTTTGTATCAATGTTGTACTCAAAGGGAACAGCAGACTGCATTGTGGCAGGTAGCAAGTAGATCAGTAACTTAGCACACTGGCTGCATGATCTGGAGATTGTGGGTTCAAACCCCACTCAAATCTTTACTTGCCAAAATCTGCCATTGACCCCCATTCTGAATTTCTCAAATTTAAAAGCACTATATTTCTAAAACTATGAAACATTTCAAAGATTCCTTATCAGGCAAACATGTCCACCGTAAGATGAACCTAAATAGGTTTGAATGGGGGTTCTAGGTGTAAGTATGTAGGACTAGTAGCATGCCAAAGTTTGTGCTACTGCCATTGGGAATGCATTGAGCGTTTAAGTTAAATAACTCAGAAACTACAAAACATTTCAAAGTAAAAAGTTCCAGCATGTGTCTCCACAGAAAGCTGAATTATAAAAAGTGTGAATGGAGTTTCTAGGTGAAAGTGCTTTTTTGACGTGCCAATATCTGCCATTGAGCCCCATTGTAAATGTCTCAAATTTGAAAGCACTATATCTCTAAAACTATGAAACATTTCAAAGATTCATTTTCAGGCAAACATGTCCACCATAAGATGAACCTAAATAGGTTTGAATGGGGTTTCTACGTGTAAGTATGTAGGACTAGTAGCATGCCAAAGTTTGTGCTATTGCCATTGAGAATGTGTGACCGCTGGCCGAAACGAGTCACATAGAACTTTAACAATTTACTTGTTCAACTCTTGAGAAAACACATTCATATATATATTCAGGCGCACTGTTTAAAAGTGCAAGGTGCATATTACTGTGTAACTCAATAAACCCTTTAAGTCTGCTGACTACGCCACTTGATTTAATAGGGAGATCAATAACTCCATTCATTATATTCATTAAATAGATAAGGTACACACAAGGTTCGTGTTTTTCACCAGGTAAAAGAGCATTGCAATTCGGAATACCAGGAAGAAGGACTGAAGCGGAAACGTTTTTTGTAGGGGGGTTTACAATATCAAATGATGTTTTATTTAGACAATGGCACTCTATATGGCCGTAAAAACACAATCTTTAATAGAAAAGCTAAAACCCTAATCCTAAAAGTATTAAACACTAACTAAACCTAAAATAAACAATTGACCAAAAGAAAAACCAAAAGAAAGAACTATAACTGTTTAAAACGTTCAGTTCAGGCTTGGGCCATGGCTCAGTGGTCCAGACACCTTGGCTGGTAATCCAGTCTGGCAGTGTGCCGCGGGTTCGACTCCCGATCCCGACGGCCTTTACTGCATACCACTTCCCCCCATCTCTCTCCCCATTTCCTGTCAGCCTACTGTCTGTCCCTCCATAAAATATATATAAAATAAAGGTGAAAGCCACAAAAAATGAAATGCAGAATGAATTGCGAGCTTGCAACAGTCAACAAGTCTCATGCATCAGCTATACAACAATCTGTTGTGCAGGTGTGAGTGAAGCCTAAATCTAATCTGTGTTTGCATCCCGTACCCAAACATGACAGCCATGTAAACAAACACACAATGTAATTTAACTAAACACTGCCCTCAAGGATGTTTTTGAAAACATTTGAAGCGAGAAAATTGATTCCTTTTGATCGACACTCACTTCCTTGTTTTCTGAGGCGACTGTTGCGTTCTGCGGGGCCAACTTGGAATACTTTCATTGCCGTAAGCGCAAGGAAATACTTCGTTTTCGGTGGTTAATAATCACCCTGTCTGTGATTTTTTTTCAACAATGAGTACATTATCCCTTGCATACCAATGTTTTCCAAAGTGGGGTCCTTGAGTAGGCATAGATAGCATAGTATTCAAAACAACAATAACAAGGCAAGCACAGCAAACAAAGGGATAAAGAGTGCAAGAAAGAGCACCCCCCCCCCCCCAAACATTACTTTGCCTGATCACATAGCTGTCTCCTAGACTAAAACCACAGGGAGAAGGTTCCTGTCAAAACATGAAAGGAGTTTCCAGCTTGAGCCTTGAGATTTGTAGGAATAACTAGTTATGTAATGGTACTGTATAGGCAGGTGCTTCTGAATAATCTCTTCTCCAGGAATCTCAACCACATTCCCCACATCTTTGGACATTTTCTCTCTTGTGAGCACAAGTTGCGCTTCACGGTTAACACATTTCCCACTTGGAAATTCAAGCAAATCATTATGGATTTACGTACAGATCACGTATATTTATGGGACATTTTACCACAAAAGTACATGTAATGTCTCTGTATTCTATAACTAAAAAACATCGCATGGATGCACCTGGGACGTATCCTCAGTGATGTATCCCATGTCATCAGGGTTTCGGGTCTGGCAACATCATATACCCCTCACTCAGGTGACCCAGCCGGGGTGATCAAGTCCCGACTTTACGTCCCAGTAGCAACCCTCGATCAGTCCCACTATAGGGAAAGACCAAGGCCACATAATCCGTTGCTCCGGAACTACTCTGCCAGGACTGGGAGAACCAGATTCTGGCGCGTGGAAGGACTTGGCTCTGTGGGTTGACTCCTGTCCGAGCCCCTCCTAAGTCTCACTAGCCCCATATGTGCCCTCTCCCTACGCTCATTCTGTAGCTCCGAGATCTACAGAATGAGCGTAGGGAGAGGGCACATATGGGGCTAAAGTCTCACCAGGTCCGCTCCTGCTCTCACCAGGCCCAGGACCTGTGCGTTGCACCAGACTCCCAGCACCAGGCACTTCATTCCTCCATTCAGGAGTGGTGGATTATAATGGCCCTCCTAAAGGCCTCACCAAGGGTTTTTTGGGCTTCCTCCTCACGGAGGACACAGGCTGGGGTGTTCAAATAATATACTATGGCATGTGTTAAAGGACCACTTCACTACTTTTCAACGTATTTTCGTATATTTGGTCCTCACTAATGTTCATGATAAAATACCACCATTTTTCCTCACTCAGTCTGTGTCTCATACGAGCGCTGTGAGCAGTTCAAAAACCCGTCCGGCCAGTGACATCATCGTTAGGCAGATTTTTTTTAAACAAATATTTAGATTTTTATTATCGTGAGAACGATGGCTGCCATTTTCGCATTGCAACTTTTCCCCATCGATGAAATCGATGGAAAAAAACGATCTATGAAGTTCATAACACGACGCTAAGCGACACGTAGTGAGCTTGTAGATCTGCTTGAAGATCTGCTATTTACTTCTTAAACATTTGTTTTCAAATGTATGTAATTTCTTTGATTTCTCTTTATTTCTTCATGAAATTACTGGGGGAAAAAACAAAATGTTTTGAAATAATAATTAAAAACAAAATGCAGGAAACAAAAAAGGTGTGACCCACAAATGTAGTACCCGGTGTGTGGGAACCAGTGATCTAAAGTCTTGAAAGAGCTCCCTAAGGTGGGTCACCCTCCGTGGAAACATCGAGCACATGCAAGCAGGAAAACTGGAAAAGAGCCATTCAGTGGGAAGAAAGACTGAGCAAACATCCATCAAGAACAACAATGGGGCTAAATGCAAGTGAGGAGCTCCATGCTGGAGCAGAGCTATATGCAATGCATTCAAGATATAGCAATGTTGAAAATTCCTGAATAGAATATGGTGTTGCTGGACTAACAAAATCCTCCCTCTCCAAATTGGAATATTTAAATGACATGGCGTGCCGTGTGTGACTCTTTGACTATGGTGATGTGCTGTACATGCATGCTTCACTCTCCACGCTGAACGCTGCATCTGCATCTCTCGCAGTTGTAGAGAGCAACATTGTATTTTATCTATTTCTAAGGCCTTAATTGTGTGGTAAGCTTCCTTTGTACCCATCCTCCTCGCTTTTAAATCCAAAAGTCACTGTACATATTCAACACGTTCACATGCAGGCACACATTAGATTTACCAGTCCAAGTTTGAACAGTGAACAAGGGGAAAGACTCCATGGCGCCGAAAACATCATTACCGGTATCTGCCTATACTGGCCGGGTGGAGATAAACACATGTTCAGCATAATGCTAGTCCAACAACACGCATGTTAGGCCTACTATCTTGGACCATGTTGCCCACTAAATGGGGGACACGCATGTAAGCAAATGCTTTTCGATTGCCTCAGACTTTCCTGCCACCTTGTGGTAACTGCGTCAATAAAGCAGTGTCATTTTACATCAGTTGAACTAAAGCGCCCCCGATTAGAGGCAATAGAAGCCAATTGAGGCACAACCATTTCAAATAGCATCTCATCACTTATTGACCACCGACAGCCACGCTGCAATTCAAGTCTGGACAGGTTTCATTTGTAATTAATGAAGGGCCGGAACAGTGTTGACATGAGGGTTTTTAATAATTCAACAGCAGCATCACTAACTTGCATTTGACACATTGCATTCATACAGTACAAAGTGTACAAGCCGCAGGGTCATTATTGAGAAGCCTTATAGTAGGCTATGCATAAATATATTGATGTATGAATGAACTGGGTCAATTCAGCCGTTTCATTTCATTATGCTAACAACCAGTGTTCATTTTGTTGACTAAATATATGACAAATGTTCCCAAAGTGTGTGAGTGTGTGTGTGTGTGTGTGTGTGTGTGTGTGTGTGTGTGTGTGTGTGTGTGTGTGTGCGTGTGGTGTGCGCGTGCGTGTGCGTGTGGTGAATGTGATGACATTGTTTTGGTGTTGTGTTATGAAGGCATTGTGTTATGAAGGCACATAGCCATGGGGTAAAGGCATTGATAAAGCATTATGCTGATAAAGCATATGCTGAGGCAACAATTTACTTGTGGAATTAAGTGTTCCACAGCCATGGCAGCTTTATGAGTGAACGAATGCCAAACAACTTAGTTATGTTACTAATAAATAAACATTCAATTTGCTTTATAGTTGGAATGACAGCGCTGAACTTTATTAAAAACAGATTCTCCCAGAGATGTTTAGAGCAGGTTTTAGTGATATATTTGTAAGCTAAAGTACACATCAAGAGAGTTTAATAGAATGCACTCCAACTACTGATAACATGTATGACAACAATTACAAGCAACCTAATTTACCTTATTCAATCAACAGCATAAACTCAAGAGAGTATTAGCAATTATGAATTGATAGCCTCATCTCACATATAGCTTTGTCTTGCAGTGGCCATCACAGGACATCATCCAGCGTCACTGTAGGCACCGTGTAATGTCCAACGTGTGGTCATTACTTTAGTCCTGTCCACCACAGAGGTAGCACAGAGCCTTACAGTAGTCTCCATCTGTATCCTCCTGCAGGGGAAAGAAACCAAAGAGTAGTAGAGTACTGTAAATCACTCTGGATTAAATGCCTACATTGTACATGGCTGGACTGTATAGAGGGTATGCGCATGCTTAAAGTGAATGGCACATCGAGTGGCACATCGAGTGGCAAAGCAACAGGCAAAGTGAGTTTAACATTGTTTAATGTTTAATGCAATCAGATAGGACTTTTCTGTTTGGATGTATGGGCTGTCAAGGCCAGAAAGTAGTTTTTTGCCACTCAGTAGGCGTTCCTGCATAACTTCCTGGTTTGATGATGATGTCACGCGCATACTCTCTAGGAACTGCTGGAGAGCCTTTATTTTTGAAACGACGGATACAGGAAATGGCGACCAATCCATAGAAAGAAAGAAAAAAAACACCAAATGAAAGGGTCAGGGTCAGAAAGGGTCAGCACTACAGACGCCGATTCACTTCTCAGGAACTGTAGGTCTAATTCAGCAATATTTGAGAACATCTGGGGTCCTACGGGGTCATCTTGACTCCTGCGTGTTGACTGACTATTGACTGCTGATTGTTATTGTGCTCAACTTTGGAATTGTGTCTGGTACTTATACTTTTACCATCATCATAATAGGCTAATTAATGTTGAGTTCATCATGCATAATCTCGTGTTTGTTTTTTGTTTTATTTGTTTAAAGTCTGGATGGAAACCGAGGAAGGTCGGTGATGCTGGAGAGACAGCTGGCCTCCAGGAAAGACTGCCGGGGTAACCCCTGTTGCAGCACTCGCAAGAGGGCACCAAGCAAGCTGCAGAACGTACAGATGAGCAATACCCCCAGAGTCTCCCGAGAGGAGAAGGGGAGGAAGAGAGACTCGATAGGACAGATTCAACGACAACAACGACAGTGACACACACTCAGGGAAGGCTTCCTTGACTCAAATACACCAGAGTAAGGCCAAGCGTGGACAAGGATGGACGCATGTACACCGCACAGACGTCTCACCTCCTACGTCGTAGGAGGACCCTATAGGCAGGAGTAGAGGCAAACCATAGTTCTAGAGACCTCTCAGTGCCTGCAGTCGCCTAAGAACACACAAGGCAGAGAGAGCCTCCTGTTGGTTCTGGCATTTGTTCTGGAGTGAGAGAATGGACAGTGGGCGGATCCGCGGGGGGGGGGGGGGCGGGGCGGGTGGGGGGGTGTTCAGCACTGGTTTGCAGGATGCGGACTTCCCTGTTAGCCAAGTGTGGCCAATGCTATACAGTAGCCGGTGCCCCTCCGCGCATTCGTCTATAGCTGGAAGCCTGGAGGAGAGGGGCAGTGACTTGACCAATCACTGCTGACCTGCCAACTGGAGAGTATAGTGGTTGAGGGTTGAAACACTCTAAGAAGGTTGGAGACCACCTCTCTTCCAGGCCAAGGCTTCATCCATTAGAAATAAGATTATAATCGCATCTTTGGTGTATTTACAAACATTGTGTTTGTGTCTACTGTTTTTGTTTGTTCTCGTCTTGTCTGCATGTCTGACCAAAACACAAACACTAGGATTTGATAGGCCTATTTGTTATTTGTTTGTTTTTTCCAGCGGAGCACATCATTTCAGGTTCTGATACATAAGGGGAGCCAACTACATGGCAAACAGACATGCTGTCAACCGCAAAAAACTTTGTGATACATGATGCTGGGTGTTTGAGACTATTTCTACGGTATAGTACATGTTGTCCTCAACAACTGTGGAGAGAACATTTAAATATTATGATAGACAGACTGTCAGGTCAGGAGCTGTCAGCTCCAAGAATAATGTCGGTCTTATGACAAGTTGTCAAAAAAAAAAAAATGGGATTTTGATACATAGTGGTGTATGTACTAATGAATCTCTATTTCTGAGGTAAAACATCCGGTAATTGTGAAGAGCAGTGAAGTAGCACAAACTGAATTTATGACAGACAGCCTATCGACTGCCAAAATATGATTAATCTCGAGCTGTCATGAACTTGTGTTTTTGGTTTATTTCCAAGGAAAAACATGTACTATATGTACACATATCTACAGCATGTCTAGGAAAGCAAAGGTGCAGCCTATACATAATCTTCACGTGCTTGTACCTGCGCAAGTGCAACTGACCTGAATAAAATACCTGTCACATAATTTGAGTCTCCATTGTGCTGGCTGGCAGATTCAGCTAATGAGTCCCAGGAGGCTTTGTATGTCTATGACATAATAGTAGATCACGGTGTAAAGACACAGATCTGCGGCGTTTTGTTTTTCTCTCTCTCTCTACTTTGAATTCAGGACGAACAAACAACTTATGTGTCGAGGCCTTCTCTGTAGGCTGTTGACAGCTAACAACATCCTATTATATCATTTCAAGATACACCAGAGTCAATGAGAAAGCAATTTAAGGCTTCCTCGTCTTCTCTTCTTCATTTCACATTTATTTTTATATGTAGCAATTACATGTTGAGGTTTAAGAGGGACACTAACTGTGGAGCTGACAGCCTGACACTAAAAATGTCTTCTGGAATTCTGAAATGATACATTAAAATAAAGGAATGTTGACTTACAATAAGGTTAGGCCTATATATAAATGTATATATGAACTAGTTTTATGAAGTAATTACTATCACAGATCGAGTCATCAGTATTGCAAGAATAGGGCAAATACTAGTGTTAATATATTATTATTATAAGATCTTAGTGTTAATATGATATTGTTATAAGATCGTTTTAGATATATTTTCATACATTGTTTATACCGTGTATATTTTAATACAGCTTGAGAGTTTTGTAGTCTCCACTTGGATTCATTGGCTTTTGACAACTGTGTTTTAGTGTTTTATACGCGTTTGTTTATTGTCTCCGCCAGCCGAAGGCATGGGGAGAGTATGTTTTGCTGTCCGTCCGTCCGTCCGTCCGTCCGTCCGTCCGTGTGTGTCCGTCTGTTAATCTCCGGCACCGTTAACCCGGTCGATACCAAACTTTGCACACACACTCCCTGGATGCCAAAGATGAAGCTCTGACTATAACAGGCCAATGTGAAAAGGGTGGGATATATTCGTCAGCCATGACTATAGAGATACTGTGTAACGATTTGCGGGATTTTTGGACAAAAATAAAAAAATGTGTTTTATAAAAGTCTGCCTCATGGTGGCGCTATAAAAGGCAGATGTGAAAAATGCAGGTCAAAGGTTTGTCCTTGGCCTCTGGGGAGTGTGCATGCAACGTTTCACACAGATCGGTGCAGTTATAGATAAAAATGATGAAAAGCTGCCTCATAGTGGTGCTATAACAGGCCGTTCTGGAACATTTGGGGAAGAGGTTCGTCGTTGGCATCCAGGGAGAGTGTGTGCAAAGTTTGGCATCGACTGGGTTTTAACGGTGCCGGAGATCCCTGGGCCGTGGCTCAGCTGTCCAGGAACCTTGGCTGGTAATCCAGTCTGGCAGTGTGCCGCGGGTTCGACTCCAAATCCTGACGGCCTTTACTGAATGTCATCCCCCCATCTCTCTCCCCATTTCCTGTCAGCCTACTGTCTGTCCCTCCATAAAAATATAAAATAAAAAAAGGCTGTACACAGGCGCGCACACGCACAGAGTGCAAAACATACTCTCCCCATGCCTTCGGCTGGTGGAGACAGTAATAATGCACTGATCTTGGGGGAAAAACAAATAAATCTGTTGAATAAATCTGAGCAAAGCTTTGGAAGGAAATCAACTGTTCTCTCCATCACCGCTCTGACATGAGTGGTGTGGAACTGAAGCATATCCATTATGTCCAGCAAGTGATTTGAAATGCATTGGGTTAGATGACGGATGTCAAGGAAGTCGAGGCGGGGAAAGAAGTGGAGTAGAGATTCTAGTTCTACACCCATTTGCAATAATTATTACTCCCAGCACTCACTTTTTCGGTAAATTCCCAGAGATTACATACCATTTTAGTAAGACCCATCACTACTTTGTGGTCTGGTGGTGTACAGTACCTTGATAGGCATACAGATAGAATGTCCATTACTTTGTTGCCTGGTGTACAGTACCTTGATACAGGTATAGAGCGATTGTCCAAACTTCTTTGTGAAGTAGGCTTTGATGTCCTGCATGTCCACCTCGCTCCTGGACACCATGATCCTCATCAGAGTGTCGTCATCGGTCCCGGCACGCTGCACACAAACACAACATCAGCAGCTTTTAGTTGACAGTACCGGCATATCAACAGGAAAGGAAAAGTACAGGAAAGACAAGTGTCAGAGAAGTGAACAGATTTATTTTTAAGGGACCAAGCCCGAAGGGACTTCTTGCAGTCGGTTTTTCGCGAAACATGCCAAACGGTGAGGATGCGAAGCCCACGACCATTTTCCAAAGGGTGGCGCTATAGCACTCAATTGAAAATGCACACTTTGAACGCGCATAGCTCATGAACCGTTTGACCGTCGGCAATGAAACTTTGACACACACGTGTCTCCTCATGCCGACAAGTATCGTGTTCTTTCTTTCGACCTTTGATCACCCGCCATTTTGAATTATATGAAAAACTGTTCAAATCTATCTCCTCCCAGGATCTTTGATGGAAATGCACGAAAGTTTCTACACACTTATATGAACAAAAAATCTGAAGTACATTTTATAAGTGCATAAATGAAGGTTTTATGAGCCTGTTTTGTGAAAATTCTTCTTCTGCCAATAATACATATATGCAGCGTCACATACTTGAGTATGGTAGAGGGTCATGCCAAATAGCACGTCGTTTTGGCAAAAAGTCTTGTTCCCACGTGTTCCTTGACTCATGGGGAACACATCTGTCACTTTGACCAGTAACTCCGCCCTCCGCCATTTTGAAAAATGCTTATACCTGATTTTCTGCCTGGATTTTGAGCAATTTGATTCCGAACTTAACGACCATTGTGCACAGGTTTTACTTGAATTTACTATACTCAGCTAAGCTTTGACTAGATTTGAACATCCTCCATCATCCATCATGGTTATCTTATCTCCCACTTTTGTTCTTTGAGCGTTAATCACAGATTATTATTTTCTTTTACACTCCACGGTCCACACCACTTCTCATGTTCCTATAATTTATTGAACCTAACACGAGCTCTGGTTTGATACTTGATAAGACCAAGACAGGATGAGTGAATACAATCAATAAATTATGCAATCAGAGAGTGATTGAGCAGCAACTGTTTCTTTGTTTCTCTTCGTCAGACTAAACTTTAGCACTTGGGTCAAAAATAGTAGCCTTATATGAACACAGTGGAAACAGATACTTACCCTCATAGTAGCACGCAATTCCTCTGCAAAATAGGCTGGGAGATTCATTGCACATTTCACTGTGGGAAATGTGAATGATTGAATGAATGAATGAATACATGAATGAATGAAAAGACACATTGTTACCATATTAATAATGAATATGAAATGTTTGCCACATTGACCTCTCTTTAACCTACAATGTAAAGATTTATATAGCTGATCTACGATCTCACAACGCTTGTAGATATTTTTTGTCCTGGTTTGGTACGTTGTTGCTTTTATGTTTGTGTTTCTGTGATGCTTTGTGGAAAAAAAGGTGACTATGTGCAAAGATTTTCTTGTCAGATGTGCTGCTTAACTGTCCCCAATAAAATAAATGGCTAACAATGTAGTTGCTGTATTTCATTCAAATATACAAACATAAATGCCTCTACCATTATCCCAGTAGTACAACAACGGTCTTACCAATAGCAAGCATCAAGTTCTCCAAGTTCCCAGTGGTCTCGCCTTCAATAATATCTAGGAGTTCATTCCCAGATATCTTCTTGTAGGCAGCCATCACTGTGGGGGAAACGAGACAATGCCATTGGGTGTGGAACTGTGGATGTTATTCCAACTCAGCGATCTAAACTAAAATGGTGAGGTTTTGATGTCCTATGGATGATGATGATGATGGGCGAAATCCATGCCTCTGCTTTTGTTATCCCACCTAATGGCCGATATACAAGCTCACAACGTCATAGTACAACATGTTGTGAGCTTCGCTGTTATTTGTTGCTGAACGCATATCCCAGAATAGGGACTGACCTCATGCTTCCTTCTATGCATGAGGAGGCCAAGCTGCTTCTTTTCACCTGACAGGGGAGAGTTTCCCCGGCCGGACGTAGCGCGTGGAAGGAACACGTTATTCCGACCAGTTCCTTTCCCCTCCATCAGGCGGTAGTTTAGAGACCAGGATTACTGCATGTTTTTGTGAGGGTACCTACCCTAGGGGACACGGGGAGAACATGCAAACTCCACACAGAAAGGCCCTTTCGCCAACCCCACCTCGGGTATGGGCACTGATGACACGAAGGAGGGAACACGCCCCCAGCGCCCACAGCGTCCCCAGTGGGAATCGAACCCAGGACCTTCTAGCTGTGAGGCAACAACACTACAGACTGTGCCACCGTGACCCTGAAATGCATATTCTATATATGATTTTGTATACGATGTCTTTCATTTTTTTCATATTGTTGCTTGTCTTGATGTTGTATGTTTACCTGGGCCACAGGAAACAAGCCTTTAATTTGCATTTTTGAGATTATGCATTTGGCTTTTTTAAACACACTGCTGTACTCTTAAACTGTCAATTATTCAATCAATCAATGTCATGCACGCACACATGCATGGCTGAGGGAAGTAGGGGTGCTGGGGGGGCTGGAGCACCCTCTCCGCCCAGGCACAGCCCCCCCTCGGACAGGAGGGGGAAAATAATAATAATTTTAATCAAAACAGATTTCTGTTAATGGACTAATACATATGCTGTATCACAATATCGGCGCCTTATCCTGGTTAATTGCCTGTGTCAGTTTGCTCATGCGTGTGGAGAGGCCACTTTAAAAGCCACTTTTCTGCGTGAAAATGCGTGAAAATTCCTACTAAGCGTGCAGCACCTCCTACTGTAAACATCTTCCCGCGGCCATGCACACATGCATGCACAACCACACACACACACACCTACCTAATCTAAGATGCTCAAAGCTCCTGTTGCCAAGGATGTTGACAAATTTCTCCTCATCTGTGCCAACCTTGCCCTCGCCAGCTTTAAACAAGTCCTGAAATTAAACAAACACACACATGCAGACGCACGCATGCACGCACACACACACGCACAGTGTGTTTAGTGATTTTTTTCTTCTTTTTCAGTTATTATGGGGTAAACCCACAGTGAAGTGTTGTTCATATTAACCTGTATTAATGATGCAGTATGCAGTAGCTTGATCTTGTCTGGATGGACAGCTTATTAATGTTTACGGCCTCATGTTCCAAAAAATATTTTGAGATGGGGGTCCACGGCCAAATACATTTAATATTGGGGGCCCTTGGCCTGAAAAAGTTTGAGCACAACGGATATAAAGATTTATTTTGTATTTAATTATTTTTTTTGGAAAACTGTAAGGATTTAGAAGACATTTTGTAGTCAGATCAAAATTCAATAATGGTTCTGAACAAACAGGATTTTCCATTCCATCAGGACGTCTCTAAATCTATTGATCTCTCATTAATCTAAGACTGCGATGCGCCCAGAGCTCCCATGGCCTTTACCTCTCTCTGGAGACCAGCTTCCAGCAACAGCTGGTACTACCGATAAGATAACATGTTGACATTTTAAAAGTTTCCAATTTGAGTTTCCAATTGAATTATTTTTGGCCATGCCCTCGTTATATTGCCCTTTCTTTTAAAACATACATTATTTTCTTTAAAATAGCTCTCTCTTGCATGTGGAACTATTGCAAAACACATGTGGCAGCGACTGAAGTATTGTTTCTACACAAACAAGAAGACAGATATAATGAGCTCAAAGGCAGAGCCTCACAGCAGCTAATAGGGGGAGCGGTGGTGACGTCACATTGATGTTCTATTGCTTCTCACAAGTGACAGGGGGCACTGTTTAACCATAATGAGTTACTTTATGAGTCAGATTATGCAAAACTTAGAAATAAGCCTACCTTGTCGTCCCCCTGCATTTTAACTAAGTATTATTGAAAAATGCTAAACTAAAATCTGAATTTGAATTTAAAACTGTGTCGCTTTAGGTCCTTACCTTGGCGTCTTTCTCAACCTTGTCTTCTTCTACCTCCTCCTCTCTGCTGCCCTTGATGGCCAAATCAATACACACACACACACACACACACACACACACACACACACACACAGACAGACAGACAGACAGACAGACAGACAGACAGACAAACAGAGTCAGACAGACACAAACAAACAGACAGATTTACCATAGTAGATAGACCGATGGATGTACTACAGAAAGCAGAAGGTCAGACGTGATTGGAAACGTGGTGAAGTGATCTCATGCTTGTCAGATCAGACGACCACAGGAAGATTACATTACTATATACTGAGTGGTATACGACCCATGATTACATGTCTGCCTCTTAAGACCAACTTACACCTGAGACGTGGTGGTTGTAGTGCATCATCACTCTCTCCCCTGCTCCCTCGATCACCCTCGGGTTTCCTCTGCCATCTCCTAATAATTCTGCCCCCCCCCCTACCCCCTCTCCTACCCCTCCTCCCTTTCCACCTTGTGTTGACATTTACAGCGTCATAGTTATAGTGGCACGTACTCCTCCAACCCCCTTCTCCTTCATTCCCTAATTTCCACCCAAACCTCAAATGACTTTCTAATGGCATCCTGATTAGAGACTCTAATTAACAGGAAAGGAAAGATCTGTCGTTCCAGCTGTCCTCTCCTGTTCACCCTCTCTCACTTAATCGCCGTCACGCTTCTCGTATACGTCTTTCCACCGCCTCCTCCCCCCCCCCCACCCCTCTCGTTGTCACATTCTCCCCGTTTACCTGGCATAGGATCACCAGTAGTTTTTGGTAGTGGCCTGAGGTGTCTCCGCAGATATCTTTTTCCAGCTTGTTAGAATACTCTGGGAAGGAAACAAGAGAAGAAGGGAAGGAAGATTGCTTACACTTCTCACTAACGGTAAGCCATCAAAGGCTGCAATCGACCCAAGTGCAGGGCCAAGCTTCTGTTTTTCAGAAGGTCTCCGACCGACCGCACATATTCGATTAGCAAGGCTAGCGGATGGCCTGGCCTTCTCTTCTGTCCGGCTCATATAGCCCAAGACTTTTTGGCTCTGGCCCCTGCCTTGGTGCTTGCTAGTAGGCTATGAATTGTGTACCCCCCTCACCCCCCAGTCACATAAAAGCATAGAGCGGTTCCCACAATGGTACAGTATCGAATGTTGGTTTTTTTTCTTCATCATGATTCAATACAGGATACGTATATATACTATTTATGATAGTGCCCCAAGATGCTAATGTCGAGGTTTTCATTACACTTGATTTGCCAGTGACGTACATAACTACTCAGCTATTCCAGTGGAAAATAAAAGGGTGCTGATACCGTACCAGGAAAAAAAAACGGTATAGCCCACAGTCAAGTGCTAATTACCCCTTTAGGCCTGACGTCAACATTTAAAAAATGTCTTTTTAAAATGTCATTTTTTCTGAGAAACCTCATGTTTCTATATCAGTGGTTCTCGATATTTCATGTCAAGGACCCCACAAATTATTATGTAATATGCCGCCGACCCCCATCTGAAAATATGTTGTTCCAGGGACCCCCCAGAAGCAAAGATTTGAGTTAAAAACTGAAACTCTGAAAGAATATATATTCAAAGATTTGAGGCACATTTTCAGTTTTTCAAAAATAGCAGACCTACAAGTTCATAGCGCGGCACTCGGTGCCGCGCTATGAGCTTGTAGATCTGCAATTTTTTCAATAGCTAAAGTATAACATAATGCTTAAAACACCAAAAGGGGTTCCCGCACAAAAATGGGTTAACAACTCTTAAAGTGTCTGTTTTTACACTCAAGAGTTAAATTAACACTCGTAATAATGATGACAAAACTACTTGTTCGATACTTGCCCACAAAATGCTGGGAAATGGGAATTGCCGGAGCACAGATAAACGCTGACACAGACAGAAAGGGAAATGCCTGCATGGATTATTGTACTATTAATATTGTTGTTTCTAACAGGTAACCATCAACAATTCACTGAAATGCACATAGAACGCATTAGAGTTTCCCTTAAAGATAAAAGTATAATACAATAATAAAACAATAATAATCCGTCATGAGTTTACTTTAATGCCAGTGATCAATTCAAGTACTTGTATACTGTTGTTGACTATATGGTATCCTATACCCTGTGTAGAGTTTATATTGGCACACTTCATTTTTCCCTGTACACAAAATTAAACGCTGAAAATAACCAAACTACAAGACCACAATTTCGCACCTTGTGAGATTGTGTTTTTGCCAAATGTTTGCCTATTTTTGCTTAATGTTTGCGTAGTATTACATGTGCAGTACAGTACAGTACTTAAAGCAAATGTACTTAGTTACTTTCCACCTCTGCTGAGCCGCAAGACAAGCGTACCTTTCTTGTAGACTTTGCAGATGTTCTTGATCTCTTCATTGTTCCTCGAGGCCATAATCTCAATCAGCACCTCGTCATCAGTACCGGCTCCCTGGAGAACCAAGCAGAACATCTGGATGAAATCTGCAGAGCGTCTGCTGAGATGTTTTTCTAGAGAGTGACGCATATGAGACCTTTTTTTCAACCACATCTCCATATTTCGGTTCTCCTCATTAATGCTCACTAGATGACACCATTTCTGTCTACTTATTTGAGCATGTGTCTCGAAGGCGAGCAGTCGGAAACTCGAAAATGCATCGTTAATGGCAGGGACTTCGAGCTACAGTCTTTCTCTCCCTGCTACATTAGCACGGTTGTTGAATGAAAGAAAAGAACGGTAGAAATATAGTTTGAAATCCCTGCAAACAATGTTGGTATTGAGAGACGTGTAATTTGGAGAGTAGAAAGCAACAAGCAAATAATGAACTGCATATTATACATTGCAATGGCATAGAAGAGAGTTTGCATGATGGCCGATTCTTTACATTGTAAAACTAAAACATAAAAACCTCAGGTGTTGCCTAATACCGTACCAACAATATACAGATCATGTTCTATACTGTATGTTCAGATGATAAAATGTCAAAGACCTCAGGTGCTGCCTGGGGGAGTTTGTTGATGCAACGTTTAATTAAATTGGGCGATATTATAGGGTGTGACAATGCAGTGTGTTGTGCTTTAAGTACCTCCCAGGGCTCACATAAATACATACTGTATACTGAACCAACCAACACATGTAAGGTTATCCCCATCCGCCCCATCGACTACACAGAGACAATAATAGAGTAGCTCAAAGACAAACAGCTGCCCTGACCTAACCCAGCATTGCCCTGAAGGCCACATGAATAATGGCTGTCATTACAACAACATCACATCCTTTTTCATATCCATCCAGCAATTTTCATTCAAATGGTTGTTGTTAGCTTTTAACCTGAATATTGATTTGTTTGGTTTATTTTGGCCCCTGTCATCTCTCTCACACAAGAGGCCTTACAGTAGGACTTTTTACAGTCCATAGTTGTCAAATTAAGCTCCCAGGGATCACACTCACGGAGTTCATGAATACATATAAACCAACCGTCGCATAATAAGGTATCTCCATCTGTACCTCCTATACACAGAGATAATAGAGCAGTGCAGTCAGTGGTTCCCAGATGTTTTAGCTCAAGACCCAAAAGAGAAATGAGATGTTTGCACCGGGATCCAAAGTATAGTGAAAATAGCAGATCTACAAGCTC
The DNA here is from genome assembly GCF_951216825.1 of Electrona antarctica. Classification (NCBI taxonomy): domain Eukaryota; kingdom Metazoa; phylum Chordata; class Actinopteri; order Myctophiformes; family Myctophidae; genus Electrona; species Electrona antarctica. The sequence goes on from NC_136806.1 coordinate 51,969,713, forward strand.
ACAACACGTTGCTTTGCGAGGTTGCGCAATGTTGTATGAGCTTGTAGATCAGATATTTTCCACTATTAAAGTTTTTTTTTTTTTTTTGTATTATTATCCATGGATTTTCTTTTTTTCATTTATTCATGAAATTCTTTTTGAAAAATATTTTTTACCCACCCGCCCAAATAATAATTAAAAACAAAACGTATGATAGGAAACAAAATTATAAAGGGAAATTAGCCCTGCGACCCATAAAATGTGTCCACCACGACCCACAAATGGGTCCTGATTTAACCCACTGTTTGGGACACAGTGGAGGGCAATATACTGTAGCAGCTCAAAGACAAACTGCCCTGACCTCTAACCCATAAGCATAGTCCTGAGGGCACATGAATAATGGCTGTCATTACAATGTGGTCTAGAGGGAAGTCATCATTATTAAATCCTGCCGTCACCTGTACAGTATATTGCTTGTTGTTGTTGTGACTCTACTGTATATGTACGATACTGTGCTGCATTGTTTGTTGCCAATGCAAGCAGTGTATTGTAAACATTATGCCTTCATGTATTTGTCCGGTATATCCGGAGAACTCGCCAGTTTACCAACTCGCCGCGGTTTAGTGCATTTTAGTTTGACGTCTTCACCTTCATTTAAATTGCATTGAATTGACAGAGAGAGAGAGAGAGAGAGAGAGAGAGAGAGAAAGTAGGAATGCTAAAAGTTTAAACACCAAAGTACCGAAACAATACAATTCATTAGTAAACAATATCCTGAAATGGTTATAGGCCTACTTATCATTGGTATTCACGTACTCACCTTTTTGTCATCATCTAGCTGACCATTTAATTGCACAAAATAATTTGATCACTTTGTAAATGAACTATAACATCTGTGAGTTTGACTACACTGATGAAGACAGGATGTTAGCATAACGATGAAGACATTGATGAAGAATTTTCGCCACGGCGACTTGGTAAACTGGCGAGTTCTCCGGTATCCATTTGTCCTGCATCTCTGTCCACACTAAAATTAGTATTTAATGAGTGAAATGTTGTCATTGTCATGTTAATCTTCTTGATTCGGACTCATTTGTGGCCTGTACTCATTTATATCTTTCCATGAAATAAAATAAGGCAACATGCTGTGTTTGTCCTGGAAAAGAGCACTTTGAAGAACATAATAATAAGCCTGATTAAGAGACGTAGAACGCCGAAAATAGCCGCTTCACAAGCCTCAATCAACGCATGTGAGCTTGTAGAATGGCTATATTCGTGAGTGACACAGCCATGATGCAATTAAGTATAATTCAAGCATTACTCTAAAAATAGTTACCTTCAGGGCCTTGTGCAGTTTAGCAGCATCGTACTGGACGGTCGGTAACATCAAGGCCACAATAAGGTCCTCAAACAGCCCTCCTAACTCCGATTTCAGAGCCTTTTCAAGATCCTGTGGACAAATTAATGATGGCGTTGCTGTCCGGAGGAAACCTCAAACTCCATTTTTTTTAGGTTTATGTTTTTTTCCCACAAATCAGTGCTATTGAACCCTTTAGGTCTGTGTGTTGTTTCGAAAATATTGAACCAATGGAAAGTAGTAAAAAAAAAAACGCATTGGACATTAACTCCATTGGACCCTCAAATTGTCTGCTAAAACAGCTAACTCCACCACCTCTCTCCTTCTCATGCAAGTAATTGATAACATATAATGTCACAACACCAACTTTGACGAGGCAGTATTGCAACGTTTAAAAATATATAAGGTTTTATTCATTTCCATTAAAAATGTATAATTTTTCATTTCCTGAAAAATGAACATTTTGGAGTTATGAGGTTTCCTCCGGACAGCAGAGATATAATACAGTATAAAACAAGTAATAGTAACATAACACAAATACTGCTGCTGCTGTTACTACTATACCACATACTACCCAGAAGGAGAAGGAGACACTATAGGATCACTTGTGGAAAAACAATATTACATACTTTTTCATCCTTCCACCAATTCCTTAAAGGAGAATTCCATGCTAGAAGGCTTTCTTACCTTTATTTGTAGTTGTTACGTCCTCACCAAAGAGGTCCAGGTGTTATTTTGTGCAAAAGTGCATTATTATCTATTTCCCCTACCATAAGCCCTCAATGGGGGTTGGGTTTTTGTGCTAATTTGCTTATTTCCATCGACATAAGTAGTAAAGTGTGCCGCTTGGGATACTATTTACATTATGAAGAGAGGATATATAAAAAAATATTTTTTTGAGCGATGGAAATAAGCGAATTAGCACAACACCCCGATGCCCCATTCAATTCAATGCAATGCAATTCATTGAGAGTTTATGGTAGGGGAAATAGCTAATAATGCGCTTTTGCACAAAATAACACCTGGACCTCTTTGGTGGGGACGTAACAACTACAAATAAAGGTAAGAAAGCCTTCTAGTATAGTATAGTATAGTCAGTCTCTAAAACGTTCTAGGACAAGGCATCCTTTCGCTATCATTCAAAAAAAGATAATAACCAAAGTCAAACGGTTTTGAGGTTTGAGGTTTAAAGAGCTCCGAGAGAGAGAGACTGAGACAGAGAGACAGACATCATTTGGACTGCCATCTAACCCTAAGACAAGCATAACCTAGAAAATGGCCCCATAACAATATTTATTATAGGGCCCAGCATCACATCACTCATTGAGGGCTGCGTCTAAAATTGATTTTTATGTACAGTTAATCACAGATTTGGGCATTCCTGGTGGTGGTGAGGCCTGTTCTCAGTGAGAAGGAAACACGTGTCCCTATAGCCTGCATGCGGGTGCGCGTGTGTGTGTGTGTGTGTGTGTGTGTGTGTGTGTGTGTGTGTGTGTGTGTGTGTAAGCCTACAGTACTTACAGTATGGAGCTTTGTAAAGTACTATATGAGGGCATGCACTTATACGTGTTTTTGTTGTGAGTGTGAAGACTGATTTGGGGGGGTGCAGGTTGTATTGGCGTGCGTGCGAGTGTGCGTGCGTGCGTGCGTGCGTGTGAAGCCTATGAAGCAGCACACCAAGGACGTGCACACATAGACATCAAAGGGGGCTTCAGCCCCTGCCCTTTCTACCGTATTTAAAACAACTGCCCTCCCCAGACCATGAATGCAGCATTTACTGATGGTGTGAAAGAAACGCCACTCCTTTCCTTTCCATGCCATACGTGTTTAAATGTATTGGCAGCGTTCAGGAGAATTGCTTTTTTTCCCCCCGAAGTCTCCTGAACTTGAACGCAGCATTTTGCGTTGAACAAATGTGTTTAGAAATCCATGTCGTTACACACCGCATCTCCAGTAGATAAAGAGTGCTGGGTTGCGCCCCCCGGGGAATATCTGATCTACAAGCTCTCTTTGAGAGCTTGTAGATCAGCTATTTTAGCTATTTTGTCCAAAGGTACCCTCTCTTACGGGATTTCAGCCCTTGCCTCTCTAAAGTAGCCTGACACTCAGTCGGAATTTTCATTTCGTTTCACTTCATAATTCAGACTGAAAGCCCTCCCCACGGCAGCAGTTTTGTTGTCAATCATGAGGCTATGGCTAACCCGTTTGCTAACCAAACAAACACAGCCAATGAGCATGTAAAGAAAAGCGGTAAAATATGTCGGATGATGATGTTTATAAAACCTCTCGTGTCTGTAAAGAAACTATGTATCATACGTCGATTTAATAGCCAGATTGATACAGTCGTGAGTTACCGCAGTGGGGGGCAGCCATGTTTGTTGTCTGACGCTGTTGAGTGACGGGGCTGATGGCCAATCAGATGCTGCGTTCGGATCTTCGAACGACACTGACGCCGCCGTATAGGCAGAGACTGAGTCCAGACCTGAATCGCCAGAACATATTTTCTTAATGGGCGTGGCTAGCGATTCAGGGCTGGAGCCAGGCTATATCTCTAAAGCCCAAACCACACCAAAGGGTCGGGTTGGGACAAAACGTTTTTTAAAGGTAGACTAATGCAACTCAATGAGTTGCATCGGTGTGGTTTGGGCTTAACACTCTCTGCACGTCCCTGCAGCGCACTCCATGGGACAACGAGCCTCCGTGGATGGATGGCCGAGCCCTCTGCCATGCTGCAGCCTCGGGGCCGTGCATCATGCGTCATCATGCGGCTGATTGAGAGTGGAGGACAGGCCACGGTATAGCCCATGTGACCCGTGTATTGACCCGCTCCAGGTCCCCAAGCGGGTGCGTGCAGCGTACCTTTCCGTAGGCCTTCTTGTACGTCGCTTTAATTTGCTGGCGCTGATCGTTGCAGCGAGCGGTCAGAATCATGAGAATCATGTCTTCGTCCGTGCCTGATGATAGAGAGAGAAATAAAATAAGGTGTTGTTTTCCTCGACTAATACTATGAGGAAAAATGTTCGTCGACTACCTTTTTCCACTGACGAAAACTAAGTAGAAACTAAATGAAAACTAAGCTATGATGACTAAAACTAAGACTAAATATTTCGAAGATTTCGTCAAGAAATAAAAACTAGACTAAAATGTTAGGAAGGGACTAGTGGACAAGAGATCCAGTATGTCATTTTACACTTGGTTGCATGCTGAAAATAGCTCGCGACGCGTTGTGAGCTTGTAGATCGGCTATTTTCAGCAAGTGTAAAATCAGCCATTACGACGGCATTTTAGTCGACTAAATCAACCGTAGATTTAGTCGACTAAAACTAGACTAACACTAAAACATTCCAGGTGACTAAAATGTGACGAAAATGGAAGCTATTGAAGAGACTATGACTAAAACTAAAATCCAAACTTGCTGCCAAAAACAACACTGGTATGTATGTATGTAATGTGCGAAGAAAAAAAAACATTATTAAATTAAGGTTCAGAGATGAAAGCACCGTTGCACACCCTGCATGGAAGAGTTGATTTTGTAGACTAAAACTATATGACAAAAATGTTTGTCGACTACCTTTTTCCACTGACGAAAACTAAAATGATGACTAAAACTAAGGCTAAATATATTGACAATTTCATCAACACATAAAAACTAGACTAAAATGTTAGGGAGAAGAGATCCAGTAGAACTAAAAGAGTTTTTATGTTTGGTTGCGTTCTGAAAATAGCAGATAGCTTGTAGATTGGCTATTTTCAGCATGCAACCAAGTGAAAATCTACGCCTGCCAATATACATTTTAGTCGACACAAACTGTGTAGTTGGGGGATACTATACTAGACTCAAACAAAAAAAAATCAGATGACTATTATTACTAATATTACTCAAATTTGATATTTTTTTCATTCAAAAGGCTATGACTAAAACTAAATCAAAATTTGCCGTCAAAATCAACACAGCCTGGAATGCTGTTTTTTTTTTGTTCTTTTTAATCTAAATGTATAGGCTCGCCTGATTCAGGATTCCTTCCTCACCATTCTGAAAATATATAGTCATGGCAATTTAAAAAAAAAAACCCTGGTGGTTACAAAGAACACTGGCTGGCGGAAATAATTAGTTTCCCCCTTTACAAGCAGGAATTGTGGTCATTTTGCAGCTTGGAAGGCAGCTCAACGTGTACGCTGTAGCTTTGTAGATTTTGTAGCAGCTACAAACTAAGTCGGGGGTTTTCATGTAGGGGGGGGGGGGCAGCCGCGGCCACACTGGCAAACGGAGTTTCGTTCAGTTATGCATTTTCATGTATTGTTGAAGGACAATAAAGCTATCTATAGCTGGCTTCCATTGAAAAGAACGGTAGCCTGTATAGCTTTGTAGCCGCCTGAGACCTGAGAGACATATAGGTCTCTCAGGTGGTGTTGAACTGCTGCTTTTCCCAACAAGGGTTTCCTCTCGACTTGTGTGTAAATTACATCTTGTGTAAAGTATAGCTATAGTATACTAACTTTTAGCATGTATCTTGTGAGTCTCTCTCTCTCTCTCTCTCTCTCTCTCTCTCTCTCTCTCTCTCTCTCTCTCTCTCTCTCTCTCTCTCTCTCTCTCTCTCTCTCTCTCTCTCTCTCTCTCTCTCTCTCTCTCTCTCTCTCTCTCTCTCTCTCTCTCTCTCTCTCTCTCTCTCTCTCTCTCTCTCTCTCTCTCTCTCTCTCTCTCTCTCTCAAGTTGAAAGCAGTGCAAGAGGAAGCAGAAACAGCACCAGTGTTGTGGATAATTATATCCGTCTTTTGTTTTTCTATTCCGCCAATGTCTTTAGGGAAGATTCTCTGGTATGTTGCATTTAGCAGTATAGTGTAGTTTTCAGGTTTAGTTTGGGTAGTTAATTATGTTCTGATCTGGTTGGATAAGGGGAAAGTTTTATTTAGCTTCCCCATCTTTTGTCCTTTTATTCGGTATGTTTGTTTCTTTTTTGTTAAAAGAAAAAGCTGAATGTGTTGGCATCTCCAGTTGTGGTGTGCTTGTATAACATACACTCTCTGTTGAGCCTTAGCCTAATGGAGAGGCGATGACATATGGGAGCTTGTCCGGGATCAAGCTGCCACAGCGCTGTCCAGTGCTGAACCTATTGATCGGACTTAAAGCCACCCTTTGTGCTGTCCAGTGCTGATCCTCCTGAGACACACAGGATGCTTAAAGGGATAGTTCAGCTTTTTTTTTACTTAAGTTGTATGAAATACTTGTCATTAATATAGTGGTTGCAACTGTATTAATTGATTGCCCGAGTCCCATGGTGGGAGTTCTGCTCTGGTTTTGGTCAATATTAAGTAGTTCCGGTCAATTTGTGGGGGGCACTGGGGCCACGCAGTAAAAGTAAATTAATCCACAAAACGAACGTAATTTGTATTGTTGACCTATTTCTAAAATATTAGCGCGACTTTCGTTCAACTTTGACCCCTCTATCACATGGAACTATTTTTTGGGCGTAGTGATATGGACAGAAAAAACATAGTTCTGTGTGATAGAGGGGTAAAAAAAGAACGGAAGTTGCACTAATATTTTAGAAATAGGTCAACAATACAAATGACGTTAGTTTAGTGGATTCATTTACTTTTACTGCGTGGCCCCCAGTGCCCCCCACAAAATGACCGGAACTACTTGATATTTCACCAAAACCAGAGCAGAACTCCCACCACAGGACTCGGGCAATCAATTAATACAGTTGCAACCACTATATTAATGGCAAGTATTTCATAAAACTTAAGTTAAAAAAATCTGAACTATCCCTTTAAGTGTGTGTCTTATTATGTTGTTGGGCCATCCAGTGCTGCTTGTCAAGAATGCTTGAACAACAGCCAACTGTTGTCTAAATGTTATACAAATCTTACGTCTGTTTCGCATCTCTGCCCCATGTGTTACAACATGATATCGATGTTGGGGAATGGGAATGGCAATGGGATTAAATACCCACTGATTAAGAGATTCAATCCTGTGTCTCAATTTGCAAAAGCAAGCAAACTGCATGCTGGAGAATGTAACAATGCATTATACTTACACAATAAATACATCATAGTGGCATGTATAGTTATTCTGTACTTACACAGGTATTATAGAAAGACTGTGGGGACCTTGTCTTTGCATCCATTTATAGTACACACTGCACTGACTGCAGAATAAGAGTATTAGTCCGAGAATATTGTCCAGAATAATGTAAAATCTGGGAATACATTTCTTACCAAGAAATGTCTTCACCAATGTGTTTGTAAAGGTGTCTATACTAACAGCCGTCGTCACAAATGTGATGAGGTCAGCACATTTGGGCACAAGTGGATATGGCCGAATTTAGCCCAAGGAGTGTTTTTCATGCAAAACGAATGCTTGGAATGGGTTCAGAATCATGAAAACCCCCTAGTTTGACATGTCATACTTAAAGTGTAATGAAATTCAGAACATTTTGCCTTGTATTGGTTGTTGATGGTACCCCAACTTTCAGCAGCTGTCAAACATTCCCCTAGGGTGGCTGAATAGAAACCAATGTTGGATGTGTTAGTAGACACCTTCACAAACACATGGTGAAGAAGTGTAATTCCCAGATTGTATTAATATCCCCTGACTATATGACTTACTGACAGATGTGCACCAGTGTTGTTTTTGTCGACTGTAAAACTAAGACGTTTTAGTCGACATTTTAGTCGACTGAATCAGCCGTAGATTTAGTCGACTAAAACTAGACACTAAGACATTCCTGGTGACTACAATGTGACTAAAACTAGGAAAACTAAAAAAAGGAAAACAATTCAAAAGACTATATGACTAAAACCAAAATCTAAAATTGCTGCCAAAAACACCGATGTGCACAAAATCTAAATAAAGCCCTGACCTCTCTGAAAGCAGTCTCCTGGACTAACATGTTGTGAAACGATGAGATAAACTGATCTACAGTAGAAATCAATAGTGCCTTTAAAAAAAAAATCACCGGCGCCTTTGTTGAAGAACAGTGGAGGAAAAGAAAAACAAGCCATGCGTCATTTATTTCCCCGGGGGGTCAAACTGATACGTTACATAAGGCATAATTATACCACAGAGCCACAGAGTCAGACCCCCCGGGGGGTCACAACAGTGCTGTTATGAGGCCTGGGAAGACAGGCGGCTCACTGGTTGATTGCGATCTTCTCCCATTCACTTCCAGATTTATTTTAGAGATTTCTTTATGCTCTGTTGTTTGACAGTACAGGTTGTATAAGCAACGAGATACAGTTCACGATGGGCGGGGGAGAAGGATCAACAGGGATTGGATCATCATGGACCAGACCAGCACGGTGAAAGGAGTTGTTTGTCTTATTTTCTATCACACACCCCACATTTTTTTGTGTTTTTGTCGCATTCCTAAGCCAATAAACGGCGAGTCTCCAAGTCTCCTATTGAGTCTCCTACTGAATGACCCGGTCATCAAATGATTGGCTTAGGAATTCTACAAAAACAAAAAATCCTTTATTTCAATTCAAGGCTTCATGGGGTGTGTAATTGATAGGTATAAGTATTTATTATTATTATTATTATTTATTTTTTAAACCAAACATTTCTAATTCAAATCTTTTCTCCTGTCACTGCAACCAAATATTTTGAGATGGGGGGGTCCGGGGCCATATATACATATAGACTTTCCTTGGAGTCCTTGACATGAAAAGGTTTGAGACAACCACTGATATATAGCAACATAAGTCTTTCACAAAACTGTTAGAAGACATTTTTAGAATCGGCTTTGGGTCTTAATGGGGTTTGAACCAATGTCTGAGTATAGGCTGCACCATTGCATTGCGAATTAGCATGTACTCAAAACTATACCACATTGATTACGTGGGGGGGCCCAGCTGATTGACAGTAACTGTGAAAGGACAAAATATTGTAATTATGCTTTCCCACATGCTGTAGTGGGCATTAGGTCACTTGAGAGATGGAGAGGTCAGAGGTCAAACACTATAAAAGCAATCAGTGTTGTTGTACTGTATATCAGTGTCGTTGTTGCTATTGTTGAATATTCTAATCAGGGACTTGCACACATAGACATCAAAGGGGGCTTCAGTCCCTGCCCTTTTACCCGTCTGTAAAACAACTGCCCATTAACCAGAGTAGCCCACGAATGCAGCATTTACCATGGTGAAATGAATGCAAATGCCACTCCCTCTCCTTTCCATGCCATACCATACCGGAAGGCAGCATTCAGGAGAATTGTTTTTTTTTTCTCTCTGTTTTCGAAATCCATGTCGTTACACCTGCATCTCCAGTAGATAAAGAGTATAGCTGATCTACAAGCTCTCAACGCGTTGCAGCGCGTTGTGAGCTTGTAGATCTGCTATTTCCGCTATTTTGGGCAACAAGTGCCCTCTCTTATGGGATTTCAGCCCCTGCCTCTCTATAACACTCTCTGCACGTGTCTGATTCTAATATTCTTGCGCATTATCTCCCCCAGTCCTGGTTGCCTACCCAAGGCTATGCCAGTTAACTATGCCAGTGACAGATGGTGCAAGTTATGGTGTCATTTTTGCTTAGATTGCATGGTTGAATTTGTGCAGCAAGTCTGTCTACTAGGTAGGTATCAGCATTGGGGTAAATTCCAAATAATCTATACTTATATGAAATGTGTAATGTGGAAATGTGGAATACATAGATGTTAATGATAGATTCATTGGTACTCCTGAGGAGGACAGTGTGTGATTTGAAAGAAATTGAAAATAAAATTCATTTTTTGTTTTACCGCCCATTATATGAAGAATTAAGACCTGTATTATTTTGTAAAATGACAACCATCTGTGTTAACTTTTTCTGGTTAGAGGACTACGAAAAACTGGAATTTTGCTTTAGGAAAGGTATTTTTGCTTTAGCAGATTTTTGATGCAAAGCGTGGGGAAAAGGGCAGAATGTTTTGTTTGTGTGAAGAAAAACAAATAAAAAAAGTGTTGTTTTTGGTACACTTTTTGGTACACTTATGCAATATTGAAGCAATGATTTGTATGGTGTGTCCTATAAGTCCATGTGGGCTGGGCACCTTGGGTGCATGACACATAAATAAAGAATCTATCTATCTTTAATGACCTGACCAGAGTAGTGGACTAATGAAAATTGATTAATGAAACATAAACAGGCTTGCATTATGCATCCGCACATTACAGTTAGGCATAAAAAAGATGTGGCCAATATATATGAAAATCAGGAAAGTAACTGACCGATTCCTTTCATGGCCTTGTGGAGGATCTCTGCATCATGCTTGGCGTTGAAGTTGACAAAGGGTCTAACGCTGCCTCTGTAATCCTTATCCGCCTATAGAGGAAAGATCAACAGAAAACACATGTTAAAAGAGAAACAATTGTCACCCAGGCCCAGCCCTTCCTACAGGCCGACGAAACAGCCGCGTCGGGCACCATGGGGGGGGGGGGGGGGGGGGGGGGGCTGCACAGTGCCTTCCCAGTGTCTCCCCAGTGCCCAGTGTCCCCCGCAGTGCCTCCCCAGTGCCTCCCTAGTGTCCCCCCAGTGCCTCCACAGTGCCTCCATAGTGTCCCCCCAGTGCCTCCCCAATTTTTTGGTCAAACACTATAAAAGCAATCAATGTTGTACTGTATATCAGTGTCGTTGTTGGGGGGGGGGGGGGGGGGGGGGGGGGGAATCCTGCTCGGGGCGCCAGATTGCTCAGGACCGGCCCTGTAGTCACCCCCCTTTCTGTCTGCATGTTTAGGCCATTCTCTGTGTTCCTACAATACCCATGATGCATTGCAGGCATGGCGTCGCAGCATCGGGCTGGCATCATCCATGCCTGACACACCCATATGGCCTACTACAGTATAGATACCATTCTATTAACCCTGCTTGTCATGAGGGTAGTGGCTCAAAACCGGGAAGTGAAGAGATGGTTGTGTCCTACAGTCCTAAAAAAAATAGCCCTTACAACAAATATATAGATAATGTTGAAAATCGTGAACCCTTAAAGTTAAATCACTGTGGGTCAGGGTCGGGAACCCATTTGTGGGTCTCGGATCTATTTGTGGGTCGCAAGATTTTTCCAAAAAGAATTTCATGAATAAAATAAACATAATCAAAGCAATGCCCTATATTAGAAAACAAATGTTTATAGAAGTAGTGAAAATTGCAGATCTGCAAGCTCATAACATGGCACTAATCGACGTGTTGTGAGCTTGTAGATCTGCTATTTTCACTAGTTTGGGTCCCCGGGGCAAACATCTGATTTCTCTTGTGTCAAACAAACCTTTTCTATGCAGTTCCTTTATGTACTTTATGTATTTCTTAGCCTGTTTATCAAGGCCTGAACACCACCTGTCATCAGGCTGGCCTGCCTGCCATGCTGGAATACATTCCTTTGACAGACTGTTTTTCCTATGGTGGAGTACCTCGTACCTCCCCCCGTGTGGTTCTGTTCCCCTATAATGCGGACTACCTTCTTTTGTGGATCTGCCATGTGGATTTTGAAAAATTGTACCTACTGGCTACTGAGTGCTGCAACGTTTCGGGCTTGCTTTCTTCATCAGACTGAAGTGAAGTGAGACACCACCCTTCTTATTCCAGTAAGACACCCTGACATGATAAGATCTGTATCCCAGCTTACTAGCTTAGTTAAGAGGTTAAAAGTAAAAAATATAAGTTTTCATAGTAATCTGTGACCTACAGTCGCAACAATCAACATGATCACATAGGATGCATGTTGACATCATCAGACAGCTTTTCAACTCAACACATAACCAATAACAATCAGGCACTTGAAAGATGAAAACAACACATAGGGGGGTGACTGTTGTCACTTCTGTTTGATGAAGAGCGCACGCTCAAAACATCACAGGTGCAGTAAAGGCGTTTTTTAATTGGGGCCCCCAACGGTGTGCGAGCGTTTCTTTTGTTTTCACAGGGGAATACACTATAACTGAAACTATAGCAGTGTTCTCTTTCACCTGCTGTCAGTCAAACAAGTTTGTGACCTCAAGTGTTTGGTCATGTGCGTGTGTGTGTGTGTGTGTGTGTGTGTGTGTGTGTGTGTGTGTGTGTGAGACATGTTCACCACTACATGTCACACCAGATCGTCCTTCTCCTCACTGGTACTTGGATTCTTCCTCTCGAGGGAAAATATCATTTGAGGGAAAAGCAATAAAACAACTGCCTTGCTTGCTTCGTTCATATAGTCCTGCTCAGGTGCGAGATCACATGGAATATTGTGTTCTCCCCCCCTCAACCACAATTTCACCCTTGTAATCTCCTCTCTCTGATGTCTGTTTTAATTTCTTTCTTTCTTTCTTTCTCATGTTTGTTTCTTTTCATGCTTTTCTGCTTTTGTTCATGATGATGTATACGGTTCACAGAGCTCAGCCTAGAGCTTCATCAGCATAACAAAAGAAGTATAAAAAAAAAGGTATTGGCTTTTTCAAATGTATTTTGCACCAAAGGGGTGCTTAGTCTGTAAGCTTCATAAACTGATAAGTTTCAAACCAGGATATTTCTTTCCTGCAGTAAACTTCTTGTTGGTATAGTTACATTCAGTTCTTCTAAATTTGATGATAAAATAACGTTTTAGACCGCGGCGGAGTCTGTGAGGTTAGGGGTTAGTGTTCAGGAATGCATTTACCACACTGCATTTCTATCAGAAATGCATTAATCCGATGGTAATTCTGTCAGAAAGGCAGTTACCAGACTGGTAATTCTGTGAGAAAGACACCCGTGGCTTCCGCTGCCAAAGCTGTGCATATAGGAGGGGCTAGCGCCCCTCAAAAATGCACATGGGGCCAATGGAGTAGACTCAGGAATGACATCATCAATGTTACAAGATACTGTAATTTTAAAATGTAGGCTACCTATGCTAGCTAGTAGTACTATTATTCATAAAAGGTAACTGAGCTACACTAAAACTCTCTTTCTAAATAAGAAGCTAGATAGCTACTAACTAAAAAATACTTATTTAAAGTAGCTACATTGAAGCTACTTTGTAATGGTTGGTATAATGTGGCTGAGGGGGACATGTCATCGAGTCACTGAATAAAGCAGGACTGTGAAAGCTACAAATGGATGAAGGTGGAGAATTATTTATTTGTGAGATGGATAAACTGCACTCAAACTCAGTATTTTGATGTTGATGTTCCTCCACGACTACGCTTTTGTCAAGCTACCGGCTGCTGCTACAGTGAAAACTAGAAATGGTCACTCAATGGAACACATCTCCACGAGGATCACACCTCAATTATTATCACACCTCCCTCCATTATTGTGTATGTGTGGCACGTCATGACAATCTTAGTGTTGCGCGTACGAAAAGGCTATACAGGCAATGGGGGGAAAGATATGTTAAAAGCATAGTGATCGTTAATGCCTTTGGGTCAATTATGTTTGTGTAGGGGGCCAGAATTGGAACACAAATCAGGGCAGGAATGTAAATGACGACCTCCATATCTTTTGTCCAAATGTTAATGACAAGTATTATATTAATTATATATTATTATATAATTCAACATTTAATTACAGTATACAGTAGCTGGGCCAGGTAGCCAAACGCAGCAAGCAACTTACTCTATAAAAGGTCTCCCTCTCCACACAGCTTATTCAAATGAATAATCATGCAATGCTCATTATCAAGCACTGACTTAACAAGCACGCAATGCAGAGAGCAGGTAGCCTACGTGTCACAGCAGCAGCCATGCAGTCAGAATGAAACACAAGACGGGAGGCTACTCTACTGCTAAGTGCCTGTGTCAAGACAAGAGCCATTGATCATTCATTTGAATCAGCTGGTGTGGAGGTTGATCTTGTAGAATGTAGAGTATACCCTTTCTGATTTCTGTCAGGTTGCGTTCCCACATTGTCGACTAGATCACTCAAATGAATTGAATGAATGTCAACATAGGAAGTGATATAATTCATGCAAGGCCTGCATTGACGATATTCAGTCCACCTTGATAGCGAGGTGCTAACTAGGTGCAACTTCCCATTGACAGCCCATTCACCCAAACAGAAAAGTCCTCTCTAATTGTATTAAAGGTGTAGTGAAATGAAAAATACGTTTTTCACACTTTTAGACCATCTCCGTGGTCATCATATGGGCATACCTAACAATGGATGCCAAAAAAATGGGAACATTCTAATTTTTGTGTGTTTTTATATCAAAAGTCCATACAAATATATTTTGTATTACTTCCTGAAAACGAAAACGTGCTGCGTGATGACGTGTCGAGGCCCACATCGATAAAAGCCAATAAAAATGAAGCTCACCCGTTTAATTCCCCATTTCTCCAAATCCGTCCAAACAGGCAAACACAGCTGCTACTGATTACAGAAATCCTCCGTTTTTATTCCCATTCAAGATAACATCCAGAGTGTATTACTCGGTTTCAACTTAATCATCACGCTAAAATATGTATCTGAAAACATTATAGGGTAGAAATAAGCCACATAACAGTAAACTGGTACAGCTGGCCGTCTATCTGAATTGTAAACAAACACACAGCATGCGCTGGTATAGCATAGCTACCGACCCTAGCTACCGTCCCATCGCCTGAAGGGATGCGACGCTCTGATTGGTTCAGAAACTTCAGACCGGTGTTTCAACTTGAAACCGTTTGAAACTTCAAAATAAAATGTCCACCATTTCCGTTGCAAAAGGTTTTGTTTCATAAAAAGCCACCGTAGACATGTTATGAGCTACTTCCTGTCAATAAATTCTGTGCAGGTTATTTTTTCTTTCCTAAGTGTCAGAGTTTGGGAGTGCTCGTTGGATATCACTCAACAGCCATGCGTACCACCTGTTTTGAATTTGCACATAATGCAGGTAGCAGGAGGTTGCTTTACTAGTAAAAACGAGTGCTTCCAAACTTTAGAAAAAAAGGAATTGCAAGGAATTTCTTGACAGGAAGTTATATCTCATAACAAGTCTATAGTGGATTTTTATGAAACAAACACTTTGCAGATAGAAAGAGGATAATTCAAGCTTTTTGAACAGCTGCAATGTTGGTGAGTTTAACGTTGTTTAATACAATCAGATAGGACTTTTCTGTTTGGTTGAATGGGCTGTCAATGGAGTTGCATCTAGTTAGCACCTTGCTGGCAAGATGGCCGTGGTCTAAATATCGTCAATGGGACACCGGAGATTCATGGCCAGCTAGTGCCCCTACACAGGTCAGGGGTTAAATAAAAGCCATTATTGGAGGCGAACTATATGAAGACCACTACGGGGGAGTATTCCAATTTCAAAGAAACTTTACAAAAGCCAAATGTATTCCTTGTTGTACGAGCAATCTCACTGAGAATAGTTGATCTTTTATTTTTTTTGTGAGCAACAATTATATTATAGGCTAAGTTTGCATGTACTTTGATCTTCTCGGCTAACACACCTGAAAGAAAACATTCTGTTCTCACTATCCCCCTGATGAAATTCTATCCTAATGAGATGCACGCAACTAGCTAGTTTCCATGTGAACGGTAACACAATATGGCACAAATTAGACCACCATCCCAGTGACACTGTGGGCTCCTTGTCGCTTTGTTTTTAAAATGATATCATCAACCTTATCAAAACCACCTGCATATTTTGTCTGTGCGAGGCAGAGAAGGGAAAAAAATCGAATCAAGGGTAATCAAATTAAGTTGTTTTTCGTTATTTTGTGCGTCCTCACAGCAATCTTTTTTCCATGAATTGAAATGAGACTTCAAATAAATGCGTGGAGAGGAGGAGGGAAAATATATCTAATAACTGCTGTAATCACCAGGTTGTTGTTCACACATATTGCTTTGTTTAAATAGCAGGTTGTGTAGACAGATGCCAGCTAGGTCATTTGTAGATCTGGCAGTCTATAGTGTGCATAGTTCCAATGTACAGACTGATTATAGGTTATTGGTTCACCTGTGATCCTATATAGACCTACAGTAGATTACAATTTCTATATGCATTTGATTTATAACCTTGTGTTTTCCTTACTGTAAATCGTTCTGGATTACACTCATGCTAAATGCCTACATTATAAATTGTAAATAGTTTAATCCCAAAATCAGCTTGAAAAGCCAGTGACCCTTAATGGAAGGTCAAGACACGGTCCATTAACAGAAGGTCAGATCTGTTGCTGTGGGTAAACCAGTCTCTGGGAGATGTGCTAATAATATGCATGTTGGAATTTGTGTCATACTTGATACTAAATAACAATTTCAGATAATATTCATAATCAAAAAAGAGAGCAATTTCTTCTCATCTGTATATCGTCTGACACATATTAAGAAATTATGACAGTTCTGCAAGATATCTGCAAGGTGAAACACTTACCATGCTTCTTGTTGAATAAATCAGCCCAAACTGGGGATTTGGAACGGATGTGATAATCCTACAGTCACAAGAAATGTCAACACAGGTTAAGAGTAAGGCACGCCTATTATGTCTTTGAAAAAAAAAGAATTATAAAAGAAAACAGCCAAACTAATCTAACACGGAACGTTATGTCTATACGTACTAAACATTTTCTGCTACGTTTTATCCACTGTAAACATAACGAATGGAAATATCATTTGGTCTCCGTGGAACTTACTTCTGTTTTCTTACCAACAGGTGTTTTCTTTTCTGCTCGGAGATGCGGTGAAGGACAGACAGGACACTCTACAACTGTCCGGGAAGCAGCCTCTGGTCACAGGGGGACAACACTTCCCTGATCTATGCAGTGTTCTCTTTCACCTGCTGTCACTCAAACAGCTTTGTGACCTCAAAGTGTTTGGTCATTTTTGTCAGGTGTGTGTGTGTGTTACTTGAGTTGTCTGTTATCTGTTGACATGGGTCTCTCAGTGCCATACACCTTTGAAGAAAAGCAAACATGTTTCCGAGCTTATCTGATCCGGGTGAATCTTGGCACGAAGCATGATGTGGGGGCAGGTAGACAGATCTTTGATGATGATGTAATGTGTGGTGGTGGCATTGACAGTGTGTGTCGCCGATACATCTCACATATCGACGGTCACGTATATGACTGTCACTGTCTTAATTAAAGTGAGCACTTGTGAGAGGAGAGTGTGAGTGAGTGAGCATATCGCCTCCTATCCAGTTACGATAGCTCTCCGTTTCATCTCAGAGCATCTAGCTTCCCCGTTCACACATAAGGGCCAATCTTTTAAATCGCAAACATGAGACAGCATTAGCAAACATGTCAACTACATGGACTACATGGATGACCCGACACCAGAGGGGTAATCTGCATATATAGGGTTGGTGGGTTTTGTCAACCCACGGCCCCCCCACTAGGGGGCCCCCGGCGGCCGGCGTTTCCTCCTCCCGCCAGTGAAGGGAGAAGGATGCAACGGCCGGCCGTCCATTTCAGCAGTGGGTGAGTAATTGCTGATATGAAAGTTCTTTCACATTCTGCACTGCAGCACATGTGATGCTGAGCTTAGGGCCCCTTTCATTCTAAGAACCGGTGTTGTTTTCGTCGACTAAAACTAAAAATGTTCAAAAACTAAATGGAAACTAAATGAAAACTAAGCTGTGATGACTAAATATATTGACAATTTCGTCAACAAATAAAAACTAGACTAAAATGTTAGGAAGGGACTAGTGGACAAGAGATCCAGTATAAGTAAAAGACAAGTCATTTTACACTTTGTTGCATGCTGAAAATAGCAGATCTACAAGCTCACAACGCGTCGCAGCACGACGCGTTGTGAGCTTGTAGGTCTGCTATTTTCAGCAATTAAAAAATCAGTCGATTTTACGACGGCATCAAGGCTAAATCAACTGTAGATTACTAAAATGAATAAAATCTTATGATATTTACTCGACTAAAACTAGACAAACACTAAAACATTCCAGGTGACTAAAATGTGACTAAAACTAAATAAACTATTCAAGAGACTATAGGCAATGACTAAAACTAAAATGGAAATTTGCTGCCAAAATCAACACTGCTAAGAACCCATGGCTGATACAGCCTAATTACGCCACTGACCAACACGCACCTGTAAGCAATCTGGAACCTTGTGTCAGTCTGACAAGAGAGCAGGGCGCATTTCCGAACGCACTGTTTCCAGTCCAGCTGAGACGCTCCAAGGTTCCCCAATAGGCGGCCCGCGGGCCATTTGCGGCCCGCGGAGCGCCCCCTTGCGGCCCGCGGAAGAATTTCTTTAAAAAAAAAAAAAAACATTTTTTTTTTTTTTTTTGGGGGGGTCCCAGATATAAATGGCATTAAATGGGGGTCAGTAGCCTATGCATGTCAAACTGGGCATCCTTTTCAAATGGGGTCCTGCCCTGAAAATGAATTAATTGGGGAACCCTGGCGGCTAGTCCCTACTACCTGCTGCTGGTTTCTTTTGGCTAGTAGAGGCCAGGGTATGCGCGTGACATCATCATCATACCCGGAAGTTATGCGGGAATGCTTAGCCCTAAATTATACTTGATGGACTAGGTGCGCTGTTTTGAATTGCTATTATTGTTCAAACCCAACAGAAACCAAGGATTATATATTTCAAGGGCGAGAGATCACAATAAAAATCCTAATCATTCTTCCTCCTAACTGGGAGAAAAACAGCATCTGAAAATGTGATGGGGCATTTTTTACACGTGAGTGCAGTTAGAACTTTTCCATTGCATCTTATGAGAGGTGGTGTTCTTCTGCTGCCTTTATGCGCGCGCATGCCGTTTCTTATCAGTGTGACGTCGTCTGATAAGGCGTCCATCCTAACAGAAGGGTCCTATCTGATTGCATTAAACAACGTTAAACTCACTTTGCCGATTTGCCACTCACTTTATGCATGCGCATACCCTCCTCTATTCAGTATTTCAAATAAATAATAAGGTGGTAGCCTATTACCTTTTCATGAAACCATAAATTCCCAGGGTATGCGTCTCAACCCAACATGGGATGCCAAATATTGGATTCAAATTTAGGAAGACTCCACAGATCGTGGGTTGGCAAAGGACATACAACAATATACATAAAATGTTTTACAATTTCAATTCAGGTTTGGTGTAATAGGCAGATTTCAAGGCAGCTCCTTGCTTCTCAAATAGTATAGTGTTAATTTGCCTGAAGCTAGTCTGAATTCCATATCAGCTTTGAAACCTAATCAATTTGATTTTTTATTCATGATCAATTTGCAATGACAGAACATGGTCATTTCCCATCCCATTGTGTATTGTATTCTTCTTCTGAGAGAAACGACCAAATTAGTTTGCAGGCTCTCATTTGTAGTGCACCTGAAACCACAGGGTTGATATGACATTGAAAAATAAAACAGTATTAATTCAAATAACATTAATTTTCCTTTTTCCAGAGATATGCCCTTAAGTCTTTTTCTCTTTCCTTTCATATCCATTCATTCAACTCATCCCACCTCGGCAATCTGAATGTCAGCAAGAAAAGTTGACCATGCAGAGACCTCTCTCTTTCTTTCTTTCTTTCTTTCTTTCTTTCTTGTTTTTTATGTTAGTTTAAACCATGGAATATCTGGAGCCCGCTAACAGGGAAACAGACGCTACACAATATACTGTAGGTGCCTAATATCATATGACAACATGACAATGGTCATTTAATTATATTTATCAGACACATTTTGGGCCCTTGTCAGCCCAGGGATACGGGTATCTGTTCAGTACTCCTAGGCCTGTCAAGATTATAAAATTATATTAATTGTCACGAAAGTAATTGCAATTAACGATTTAATTGTGTTTTTCTCGTTGAAGACTGGAACATAATTATGAATAAAAATGACATCTCTGCTTGGCTTTTACGCTTTGAAGTTGCGCAGGGCAGATAGGACAAAAAAGGGGCGATTTTTAAATAGTGGAAATAGCCGATCTACAAGCTCACGTGAGCGTTGTGAGATTCTAGATCTGCTATTTCCACTTTTCCACAAAATATATGATTCAACATGATTATGCCTATTATGCCTATTATGCAAAAATAATTGTGATTATCTTGTATAATTGCGATTAGGCGATTATGTAATAATTGTGACAGGCCTAAGAACTCCTGTATCTGCGTTTCTTTATAGTTGATAAAAGGAGCTAGCTGGTAATAAAAGGTCAATAGTGCATTAAACCATTATGGGCGGGAACCCCTTTTGGTGTTTATAGCATTATGTCATACTTTAGCTATGACATAATGCTATAGTGCACATAGTGCGGCACTATGAACTTGTAGATCTGCTATTTTTTGCAAAATGTTGAAAATGTGGTGCAAATCTTTGAATATATATTCTTTCAAAGCGAACGTTTTTAACTCAAATCTTTGCTTCTGAGGGGTTCCTGACATGAAATATTGAGCACCACTGATACAGAAACATAGGTATTTCAGAAAACTGTCAGGATTTAGAAGACATTTTTTTTATTTTGACGTCAGGCCTAAATGGGTTAAGCGCCACAGGTGATCAAGTGGTGACAGAGGACATTAATTGTCACCTCTCTCTCTCTCTCTCTCTCTCTCTCTCTCTCTCTCTCTCTCTCTCTCTCTCTCTCTCTCTCTCTCTCTCTCTCTCTCTCTCTCTCTCTCTCTCATGGCCAGGCCGGAAGCTGTACTGTGGTCTGCAGTGGTGGAGTACCTTTACTCCAGTACTTGTACTTAAGTACAATTTTGGTTATTATTACAAAACATACCCACTAATTCAGCCCTATATACATTTTGTCCATTTTAAAATAGCAGATCTACAAGCTCACAACACCTCACGATGCATTGTGAGCGTGTAAATCGGCTATTTTCAAAAGATCTTTATACATTTAATGTATTTTTGAAAACTTGTGAAATGGGACATTCTGCATACTGAGTACTTTAAGTACATTTTCATACTTTTTGTACTTCCAGAGATCCAGACTTTTACTTGTAACAGAGTATTTCTACATTCCAGTATTGATAAAAGTATAACAACATGCGAGTACTTTTTACACTACTGGCGGGCTGTTATGGGGAGCCATAACATTTGTGAAAAATGATCCTGTCCATGCAGAGACGAGTCATGGGTGTGCGTGTGTGTGTGCGTGCGTGTGTGCGTGTGTGCGTGTGTGTGTGTGTGTGTGTGTGTGTGTGTGTGTGTGTGTGTGTGTGTGTGTGTGTGTGTGTGAGAGAGAGAGAGAGATCCACAGGTCTTATTGATCTATAGATCCTGACACTGTAGCTAAACGGGGTCAGACCAACAAATGTCACGTCCCTGTAGTTTAAAAATGCATCTATTCGGCAGATAGATTGAAAAACCCTTGCAAAACGGTTCGGAAAGTAGGCTATTCATCATGAGCGCATGAGGCATAAATAAGTTATGAAACAAAATATACTTAAATGGGAGTCAATAAATAATCAGGATCAATCAAAAGTAATGGAGTAATGGATCTGTTAAAGAATGTATCGTCTAACAGTCAAATAAACAAATAAAAGAAAACTAGCAAAAGATAAAGTTTAATGAATAAAATAAAAAAGGGGCGATTGCTGGCAGGGGCATTCATTCCTATGTAATGCTTTACCGCCAGTGTGTGCATTTTATTGTGTAACACTGAAGTCAGAGCGTTAAACCATAAATTAACTCTTTCCCCATGGGGCCAAGAGGCTATAGATTAGTGGGCCTACTTTCGGGTCGATTCTATTCAATGACAGCCTTTCCGCCTATAGCATGAATGACTGGAGTCTGGAGGAGGGAGAAGAAACAAACAAACAAACAAACAAAACTAAATAAATTTTCCTGAGCCCTTCTTTTTTAATATCCACATCATGTGCACAGAGAGCAGTATATGCTATTACTAGAGAAAGTGTTTAAAAAAAACAGAACTAAAGAAGAATGCATTGTTTGGGTCTTCTGCTTGTATTGAGCTGTACAGCCACCACCCACACATAGGCGACATTTACACACACTGTCGTCTGTCTTGTGCTGCTGTTATTAACCTTTTCCCCCATGGGTCTATCTAATTCGCTTTCTACAACGATGTGCCGTTAATCTCACCCACCCTCTCCAATTCACAAATGACAGGAGTTCCCTTGCTTTGTGTGCATTGCTTTAATAAGCATGAATAAACGTGCACGGGGCCTATGTATTTTAACCGGAAATATAAGACGGTGTTTATAGATGGGTATAGATGGGTAAAATGAATCTCAAAGATGAGACATGAGCAAGTGCAAAGACAGCAGCAAGAAAACACAGGACAGGAT
Organism: Electrona antarctica; assembly: GCF_951216825.1. Lineage (NCBI taxonomy): Eukaryota > Metazoa > Chordata > Actinopteri > Myctophiformes > Myctophidae > Electrona > Electrona antarctica. The sequence goes on from NC_136806.1 coordinate 51,992,172, forward strand.
TCCATGTTGACTGATAAGATATACCCCACTGTAACTACCGGTACATGTCAAGCTCTTTAAAGAAAGTACAGCATCACTCTAAAAAAACAAAAATGAATAAAAAAGGTTGAACGTTGAATTAATGTATTTAATTTCTAACATTGTGCTTACATTTATAGACAAATCAAATATATGTTCTTGTGTGAACCCACTGAGGCACATCCAGAGATAATTCATAATAATCCAACAACCAACCAATCTTTTGGCACAAATTGCTCACAGTGTTCCACAACAATCCCCCAATGTCACTACAGGAAACCATGCCGTCTCCAAAAGCCACACAGTCTCAACAGTCTTTGTCTTTTGCTTGGCACCCAACTGTCCATGTCGTTTTTTCACAGCATGTGGCATCTCTGACGAAAGCAAGGCTCTCTCATCGAGCGCACTGGCTGTAGGGAACAGTTGGTGACCGAGTTGCTCAGCTGCCTGACGATCATCCAGAGCAAAAGAACCATGAGCAAGAGGAGAAGGAGTAGCAGTCCCAGGTAAAGGCAGAAGTTCGAGCCCCAGCTCAGCGCCAGGGGCAAGGAGGTGGAGGTCACCAGGAATCTCCTGGGGGAGGGCATGGGTATGGGCTTTTTTCAGAGAGCCTCCCCCTTCTGTAGGCTCTCCGAGCTGTTAAAGGCTGCTGTTGGAGGCTTCCCGAAGTTGGACCCCCTTCAAATGGTTATACAGGAGCCGCTGTTGAGGATGTGAGCACCATCTTCAAATTGCAGATCCAAGTGGAGATGATCCAGCTATGGAATAGAATGTCCTTTTATTCCCATGGTTTAATGCTCCAAAAATAGTTTAGGTATGACGAACCAGTGACGATAAGAAAGCACTAAGAGGTATCATGGTGTCAAAGCTCGGCATTCTCTCAGAGAGTAGTGGTGGAATCCAGGGAATCTTTCTGCAGTGTTCTGTGCATGCTCTCCCTCCCAGACTCCCTGTCGAAACCCTGCCTTCCAATTTATTATGAGAGAGAGGGGGAGAGAGAGAGAGACAGACAGACCCCTTCACTGCCATTGGCTACCGCCGTCTTTACCTCACCTCAAATCAAGTCCTGCGTTAATGTGAAGCGGAAACATCAATGCATGGCTATTCAATTGTTCAAGTATGGTCAATTTATTGACAACTTAATTGTTTGTACATATTTTAAAGCGCCGGAGGGGGCAAGTGTTTATTGCCAAATACAGTAAATTAGTGTTATGGCATTATCTTGGAAATGATTTTGATGCCATTTCTATCCCCCCCCCCCCCCCCCCCCCCCCCCTCAGTGGTCCAATACTGTAAGCATTTCTGCTGTAGTTTCACCTATTGCAAATGTTTTAAATCATGCACCATATGCATAAAGGGCTTTGTATATTTGCCTCCGCCTTCCTGTTATTTGACCTGTTCCGTGTTCCTTTCCTCTCTATTCCGGATTTTCACCCACTCTTAGCTCATTCAAACCAGGAAACCATCTGTGTTATTTTAGATTTTAGCCATATTTGATATGGCTATTCGAAAATAGCAGATATACAAGCTCATAGCACGACATGTCGTTGCCGATGCCGTGCTATGATAACAGCCTGTAGATCCTGCTTTTTGAAAAAATCTTGAAAATGTGTGCAAATCTTTGCATATATATTAATTATAACACTTTAACTCAAATCTTTGCTTCTTGTCTGGAGCAACGGAACCTCTATCATGAGTAAAATATAAATGCTTCCGTCACTGGAACAAAATATTTTGAAAAGATGGGTCAAATACATATAGTTTTGGGTGGTCCTTGACATGAAAAGGTTTGAACTACCGTTTTAGTCAAATAGGTTTTTCTGAAAATGTTAGGATTTAGAAGACATTTTTAGAATCAAGGTCTTAATGGACTAGGTTCACTATAACTATAAATAGATTGTTCACCATTGTTATAGTTATGCCGTGAACACCGACTTGACCTTTGACTTTATTAACCCCTTTTGGTGTTTAAGCATTATGTTATACGTTAGCTATATAAAAAAAGCTATATAACGTTCCCTGAAGAAGGCAACTTGTTGCCGAAACGTTGGAAAAATTAAAATTTGATGGCATCGTGACTACGAGCTGTGCGGCCTCTCTCCTTTCTCAGTCATACTTTAGCTATTGAGCAGATCTACAAGCTCATAGCTCTCACAGAGCTTGTAGATCTGTTATTTTTGAAAAATCGTGAAAATGTGACACAAATCTTTGAATAAAAAAAGTTTTTTAACTCAAATATTTGCTTCTGGGGGGGTCCCTGGAACAACATATTTTCAGATGGGGGTCGGCGGCCAGTTACATATATTTTTGGCAGTCCTTGACATGAAATATTGTTTGAGAACGACACAGTAGAAAAACAGTATAAACATTGTTTTTTCAGAAAACTGGCATTTGTAGAATTGTCCTCAGGTCTAAATATATATCTTTAACGTTTTAATTACAGTGCTGGGTACATGTGAACAGCTATTTACACCTGCGAAAATAAGTGGATTCTGTGGTGCATCCAGCTTTGCAGAGCATTTCTATGCACACCTAAACCTAACCTTAACCCATGTCTAACCAATGACCCGTCTAAACTAAGTATGCACCCCGTTCGGGGTAGGTAGGGTGCTAATTGTCATTGCACGTATTCCTACGGGGTGGGCGGTACCTGTCAGCAGGGAGTGTTGGGTGGGACGAACGAGTCTCCCCGGTGGAGACAGGATAAATTAGCATAACAACTAAATTAAGGAGAAAAGGGGGTCAAAACCAAAATAAATTACAATTTAAAAAGACAAGTGCGCCCAGACATTTAGGCTGCCGGCAGCATCTCAGCATTGAGATGAATGAGCACTTCCGCATTCCATAACAATGGAATACGGAAGTGCTAATTCTATCTCAATGGGTTAGTTCCAGCCATAGGAGAAATGTTTGGAACTATAGCCCATAGGCACCCGCTTTGCGGCGAGATCAAAGCGTGTCGCTACTCTCCACTCTGATAGCATAAGAGCCATATAGCTAAAAACTGCGCCTTGCAGTTAGGTTAGGTGCGAGTACTGAGATTGCATCATGTGTCATTCATGGCTCAGAGAAGAGGCTGCAGTTTAGTGGGTTTCCATAAAGAATCAGTTTCTGTACACAAATACATTGTGAGAGATCATAGTCACACTACCAGGCAAGCTACTAGGGGTCAGTTAAAAATAAGTCATAAGCAGATGTGTATAGGGCAATTACTATATGGAACACATTACCAACTATGATGACTTTAGCACACAGTAAGGAAAGTTTTAAGAAACCTTGAAAAACACAATGTCCAGTGGCTCAAATTAGAGACCGCAACAAAGATGGACACTACAAAAGATGGCACAATATAGTTTACTTCTTTACTCAGTGGAGATTAGGCACAGCCATAATGTGAAAGTGATTTAGTCATGGCCTCACAATGAACAGAGTACTGAAAGTGTTTCAGTAAGAAAATGTGTTGAAGCTTAAGAGTAGCTGCTTGTTGGGCAGCAAATGGAGTGGAAACATGTTCCACTTCACACATTTAAGTATAAACTCAGATCACAAGCATAAAATCAGATCTACAAGCTCACAGCAAATATCATGCATTGTGAGCTTGTAGCTCTGCCAATTTTGCTCATGGTCACCCTAGACTATGGATCCTGGGGCTCAAGTCAAGTGGTTAATGTAGTCAAACAGTTGCAGTAATACTTCTGTTATGACAACTGAGCAAGTGAGTGTGTGGAACCCTGTGTGTAAAACATTCTAATTGTGAAGCCTTTCGACATTCAAAAACATTTGCAGAATACAGTCACCTCCTCCAAGTCCAAAAGTGGCTCTCTGCTGCCCCCATGAGTACACGAAATGACACAAGAAATGATGGTCTAAATTTATTTTATTTACAAGAGCTGTTCCTTTGTTTTACAGAGCAGAAGATGCATTTAAGTGTTTAAGACCTGTTGGACAAAATGGGTGAAAAACTTTATCAGCAGAACAGGTGAACAAATTTAGCCAGCACTAACAGGTAAGTGTGGAGAAGTACATCTTTCAGTATATAAAAAAAGCTCTTTAGACAACTACTCAAAGCTCTTACAAAAATAGTTATAAAATTGTAGTTGTCAGGCTCACAAGGACAGAAAATATTCACAGGCCTGTCAGAGAAAATATGCATTTACAATGTGTGGTGTTAAGACCACTAAATGTGCATTTGTCTTAGAGACAAACTATCAGAAATTACACACTGCACTTGATTAGTATCCTGCATTGACTATGCTCATGGTAATATCCAGTATGAAAGAACAATTTTCCAAGAATAAGATTGTTCAAAACTGATTTTCCTTTAAAGGGCACATTTGTGCAGCTCTACATGCTCAGTTATTAGAAATGTGGCATTTTAAGACAATAAAAATATAAAAAGGGACAAAAAAATCATTTCAAAAGCAGTTTGGCAGGAGGCTCAATGAGGGAGACTTCATGGTACCTGGGGAGAAGGAAAAAAGGTTTATAAATATACACTACTGTGCACAGGCTTCTTCAGACAATATATAGTACACACACACAGTATATATTAATTTACTGTAAGACTTACTTGACTGCCTTGTATTTTTCCCTGACCGACTGCTGGGCATGCTGTGGGGAATTGAGGTATGTCTGGTGCAGATCTTCGACACACTGAGTTAGGTCCTCTAGCGAGTAACCAGTCATCTCCGACAGGGTCTTGGGCTATGTGGGAGACGAGGGGGAGCAAGAATTAGACTAGTAGTTGCATATCATACGTCAATCAAAATACAGATGGCAGAATTGTGTAATGTTTCCAATGTTACTTTGACCGCCCTATATAAAAGTATACTTCCAGAAATAAATGCCAGGAGTTTTACTTGAAATTCAAACATGTGTTCAACTTACCCATGAACCCCCAGTGATGGTGCTATTGGCCACAATGAAAGCTGCAGCTGCCGTTTGTGATGGGAGGTACTTCAGGAATGGGTCTGAATCAACCAGACTTATCTCCCCAAGGAACTAGAAAGGAGGAAAAAAAAATCAAAACTGGCCTACACATTTCAAATAAAAGCTACAACTCGAATGTATACTTGACATTGTTGCAATTGCCAAAACTTTTGCAGATCAAACTCAATTAAAGATTAGACCTTTAAATTATCATAACACTAACCATTGCTAGGCTCTCCACCTGCTTGCTAACCGAATGGTTTACAAAGTACTGCGTTAGAAACTGGTTGACTGTGGGAGCGGCCAGATCAAAGGACAACACTTTCAGAACAAGGTGCTCCATCCTCAACACTTGTTTCTTGGTGTAGGTGTCATCTGTGATGTAAACGAACTCTGCCACCTCTGGGGGGTAGATCTCTTCAAATTTCCTGTATTAACAAAAGAGCATTTTGTCTCAGGTCACCTCAACTTGTGTCACCTTAAACTTCTGAAATGCAGCTTTATGGAGAGAGACTTACGATGCAAGCAACATTGCGGCAGCTCCAACAAGCTGCAACTTTCCCCGAAGAACAGACATCGAGGAGAGGAAGCGGTCAATGTAGTTGACTGCCAGGTAAAGTGTCTCGCTCTGAAGCTTGTACTCCTCTCCCACTTCTACTAGCCAGTCTACCAAGATCGCCCTCATGCTGTTGGTGATGTCCGGCTGCTTCTTCATGTAGCCAGCTTTAGGCCTGGTTTTCACCTGTTAAAGAAAATGAAAATATTGAGCCACCATGGCAATCACCACTTTTTTTTTTTTTTTACATAGCAGTTATGTGATCCATGAATACACTCACCTCCATTTCCCTTATGTAAGTGTGAATTTCTTCAGCATAGTCCGGAGAGTTGTTTACATTGATAGACTTCTCAGCCTCGATTACCGACATGTCCATGGGAGAATCTATTAGGCAAAAGTCAATATACATTAAATTGGATGACAACTATTGCATGGTTTACCCACAACCTCAAAAGGAAATAAAGATTAATAGCAAAATGAAAAATGTGCTTTTGCTTATGAGTGCATACTACTGTGGACATAAGACAGGTGGAATATAAACAGTAGGATTGGAAGCTGAAAGCTTACCGAAACTGACATCCATGCAGGGAGGGATGTCAATGGTGGCAAGAGGCTGTCTCAGACGGGTTACGGCATGGTTGATTACAAGTGGGGAGTCATCTGTGGTGGGCATTGGCTTGATGGCCACCTGCTTCTTGAAGCAGGCACCATCAGGCTCATCCATGTGGATCTGGAAGGGAGGCAGCTTGGAAGGCTCATCCACATGAATCTGGAAAGCTGGCTGCTGCTTGGAAGGCACTTTCTCATAGCAGCTTTTGCCATCATCTTCATTTTTACAGGACAGCACCTGTAATGAGATGTATGGAGAGACAGGCAAACAGGTTAAGCAACACTGTTCTTGTGACTGGCAGTGAATATGCAACCCTGTAGTGGGGTCCTAGTTATATAATATGTGATGTTTTTTGCACAAATATATACACATTAGTTTCTCTTGGTGTACAGTCACCTGCTGTTTTTAAATGTGCTTTATTAAAAAAAATGACTTTACTAGTTTGTTCCTAATGCATGTAACGGGCAGATAAAGTACAATTAGTGCGACTGCATTTATGTACATCTAATGTCAGCATTCTAATTAGGTAACAATATTAGATCTGAAAGCAGTTGACCCAAGTACTTTCCTAGCTCAGACAAGAGCAACATCATAAGATAGACGAAATCGACACAAAGAATAAAAGCATAATAACGTAAGACAAATACAAGGCCTGATGCGTTTTGTTTATTTAAAAACGGCAGTTGTAACTGCCAGAAGCTAAGCTAAGTTTAGCCGCTCTCTTGTTTCAGAGTCCAACAAGCTATATGGTTGCTAACATTAGCCGGCTTAGCATCCATTCATACACAACGCCATGCATATTTTAGTACCACTACCAACCTGCTTGGTGCCGCCGCGCTGGTTCTGAGGCTTGCCGTGGTTGCCGTGCAGCGGTCCTAGGACGGTCCTGTTGCCCGCTTTGGGAGCGAGGTTCTCCTGGTTCCCCTCGGCAGCAGCACCGGTAGTGTTAGTAACGTTAGCCCGGGGCTTCAGCCCCCTCAGCCGTGCCAGCACGTTCTCTTGGTTGGCCGAGGAGGATTCGACCGCGCGTCCTTGGTTCAAACGAGACATGGTGGACGATTCCTGCAAAGATTCAGGAATTCCGCTTTAAAAACCGTACTTTACTATAATGTCGGGACACTAGTTTTAAAACACAAAACAAACGGATGGTTTGTTCCGTTAAGTAACGTTAGGCGCTTAGCATTAGCTGCTAACCGCGGTAGGGAAGATCACTTACTAGTATCAGGTTTGTTGTCGGTTGTTCAGAACGTCGGTTCCGCGGCTGCAACGGTTTACTTCTTTAGTTAGAACACTCGAATATATAAGAACGAAAGGACGTCTAAACAACTGCGTGTAATGTTTCAGCTCTTCATGTTCTCGTAATTTGCGCGTAAAAAGCTAACGCCTAAAACCTAAACTGTTTCTCTAACAATGACCGGTGGCTTCCTCCTCTCAGCTGCAGTGAACGTCCCTTTACTTTAAAACACACTGATGGAGAACTGATGTTTTGCTGTTGCTCTCTCTCCAGTTCAAGTAGCTCGCGACTATTGAAACGGACCAATGAGGAGATAGTCCGGGCGACGACGGACCAATGAGGAGACGGAGCTGGGCGATGACGCGCCGCCCCTACGGCACCCGAGAGAACTCAAAGTCGCGCTTCGCGGTGCCTCGGCGTGGAAAACGGCAGAGCTGCAAGCTCACTGCGCGCCGCGTCCTCCACGCATCGTGAGCTTGTAGATCGGCTTTCCCCCCCAATTTGCATTCAAATAATCCCTCACCTCTGTTGTTGTAGTCTACTGCCCTACTGAAGGGTGCCTGGGTGGGTGCATATTGCATAAGTACCACAGACGAATAACAGTCTAAGTCCACACTATTGATCCATAATATATAAATGATAGATAAGGGTTCAGGACAACGAGGCCTTTTCGTGGAGGGGTCAGAATGAAATTTGGACTTAGACTGTTTTTCGTCTGTGGTACTCAGGGAAACATCGAATTCTGACTGTTTATCAACAACAGTTTATAAAACATTCAGTTTCCGGTACTTTGCATTCCATGGAGATGAACGGTAATTTAGGACTCTGTACTGTTTTTGTTGTTCTGTATTGATTGATTGATTGATTGAAAATTGTATTAACAGTTTGCAGAATTACAGTACATTTCAAGCACAAACTCAATACAAAGGCTGTTAACTGTGAGTGGACGACCCAATTAAGCATTACACTTGTTTACAACAGGGTCCACCATGTTCAATTCATCAAAACATTTAGAGACGTACAAATAGACACTTCTATATAGACAAAGAACAGTACAGGAATTCATCATAATGGAGGTAAAAAGGGAAAAGAAACATATAGTGAGGGGAAAAAGGGGGGGGCGGTGGGGGGGGATTCAGATTTTACGGGGGCCAGTTTCGAATTGCAGCCATCCGTAGGTGCCCTTTGAGAGCGGTTTTGAAGGAGTCAAGGGATTCGCATGTCTTAATGACTGTTGGTAGGGCGTTCCACATTTTGGTGGCATAGGAGCGAAAAGAATTTAGTCCCTTGTTTGTGCATATATGTGTATATATTCAGGCTTTGACGTTTTGTATATGCAGAAATATCGGGCCTGCCCTGAAATATATAGGCATATATTAAAAAAAATTATATAGTGCATATATATATAATATAACAAAAAATGTATATAGTGCATATATATATAATATATATATATGCACTATATACATTTATTTTTATATATGCCTATATATTTCAGGGCAGGCCCGATATTTCTGCATATATAGGCCTACATACAAGTATACATACATACATACATACATTTTTCTTTTAATGGTGCCACTGCCCAGTGTTCAGAGCGGCACACTGTTCCGGTTACCTATAACAGTGGTTCTCAGAATTTTTAAATCAAATTGACACATAGGCTATAGCCTGTGTGGACCCCCATTTGAAAAGATACACCACACACCACACATGTTTTTTTTTATACAGTAGCAGTGATTCTCAATTTTTTTAATTTCAAGGACTAAAATGCATTAGGACCACAGCACCGCATTTGATACCAATTTGATTTCTGGGACTCCAATCTGCACTGTAGTAGGCCTATCATCAGTGTTCATTTAACTCAGAGCACATGAGACCAAATGGACCCTAACTGGTTCATTTAGTTTCATGTGTATGCTCTGAGAGTTACAGACACATAAAGGGTCCATTTGTTTCCTAATTATTCCGTAGTCAAAAATCACAGATGTTATTTGTTTCATCACAGCACAAGTAATAGTGCAAATAAGTCACAAGTGAGCTACCGGTACTCTCCAAAAGAAAATTCTACTCCAATATGTTGCTCACAATTTGCTCTCCAAAAGAAAATTCTACTACAATATGTTGCTCACAATTTGAATTTTGCCTATAGGCTACTACTATAGCCCATAAGTCAGTTAATGATATGAATTTCATGTCGACAAACATTCATCAGCAGACCATCTTGGTCTATGAGTTGCACTCTTCCTGGATTCCTAATATCATCCCCAAAACACTCAAACTACATAAAATATTTATTTCCAATTGTTGCCGTGGGACTACAGATCAGAACAATTCAGTAGTATACAAATGATATACGAAGACATTATTTATACATTTATTTAATTTTTACCAGTCAATAGGAGAGAATATCAAGAAAAGGCCAAACAGTGGCACACACTCAGAGCCACGATGCAAAATAATTTAATGATGAACCAACACTTATTTTTGCATCGTGACTGATGTGTACAGCCTTTTCTTCACTTTTAGACTTCTGCACCAAGGTCTGCAGCACCTCAGCAATACTGGTGTGTGCTCTTCTCCTGTTTAATAGGAGAAAATACAAAATAATTCTTAAACTTTAACAATGAATCAAGACTGGAAAATAAATCTGTGTTTTGGCTTCCTCTTCGTCGGTTATTCATTGTCAGTGAGCTTCGAATCAATGCTACTGTTTCAGGACAGTATGAGAGAATATACAATGGGAAATAATTTGGTGATGAAATTGTATGATATATATCGTCTACAATCCATTGTCAAGCAGAAGGAAATCTAAAATACAGATAATGTATACTTTATACTACCAACTTTATCTTACATCACAGTACCACAAGTGTTCTATTTACAATACAAAAGCTAGTACAAATAAATAACATTGCCTGATCATTGAATAAGTTAGGCCTCGTTGAAAAACTCCAGCAGAAAGTTTAAGTCATAGTTGTCCAGTATCTCCAGCAGCGAGGACACCTTTGTCTTCACGTTCTGCCCTTTGAACTTGAACTTGTCAATGAAGAGGTCTGTTATCATACCTATAGGGAGGGTACATATGCAAAAGTTAGTATCTGCCTGACTGAAAGCACCTTTAGCAACAGGTTCTGTGCATAACTGTAGTCGCAGGTTTTCAGTAGTCTTTCCGATACCAGTTTCGGAAAAGCTGCCGATACTGCTTAAAATGCTGGTATCAGCGAGTATGCCAGTCTATGCCATTCCGATACCACGTAATGTATCACATGATGATATTTAATTAACGGTCGTATTTTGAATGCTTCAGTTGATGTTGATGTTCCGACTGATTTATACTCTTAAGGTCATGGCAGACTGAACGCGTTTTTCGGAAAAATGGCGGAAAAACACAGCAGTGTGCAGACACTAGGGATGGGTATCGTTAGGATTTTTTCGAGTCCGGTACCGATTCCGGTTCTGCTTATCGATTCCGGTTCTTAACGGTTCCCTATTTCGGTTCCAAAATGTTATAAAATAACTTAAATAGGTCAAATGTATATTTAACAAAAAAGCTCAATGTCAATTTAAAACATGTATAATGAATATTGTAACATCCTCTCCTTTATTGAGCCATTTGTGGATAATATAGTGATTATTTTAAATATAATATATCTATTCTATATTTACCCAGGGCAATAGTGGTGTAGGCTACTTCTCTTACTACTAACTACTGACAATAACAAATAAAAGCATATCTGAGAGCAACACACACACGATTAACTGGGCAAATTAGCATCGCTAATGGGGGGGGGGGGGGCAGCGCATCTCCGGCCGATATGCGAGAACGGGTTTGCGAATGGAGGGATCATTGAAAACAAAGGCGGCTTGCATGCTGTGGTTTGCTACTAACAGAAATTTGCATGCAAATGGGCTGCCAAAGTAGGCTATCATTTGTTGTTTTTCTTGTTTTTTTCGCCACCTCTCTTCGAAGTTAGACTGGCAAGCTCTAGTCTAAACTGACTGGGCCTCTGGACCCTACGCCATGATCTCACACACACACACACACACACACACACACACACACACACACACACACACACACACACACACACACACACACACTTTCGCTCTCCTCCTCTCTCGTCTCATGTTGATTCAATGTTCGTGCTGCGCAGTGCGCACATGCAGTGAGGCAACTCAGGAAAGGCGCAAGACTTCTGTCCCCTCTCTTAAAAGTTTCCTCCCATAAACTTCACTTGAAATTTACGTTTAAGAAACTTTAATAATTATGTTGCTTCAATGCTTCAGTGCCAGGCACAGTGCGTCTCTCTGTCTCTAAAGACTCCTCTACAACTAACTCCATGCAGAGAGATAGCTCCGCCTCTGCAAGCCACAAGCCCACAACGCGTCGCTGATGCAACTTGCAGCTGCACTTTAACAATAAATGGAATTTTGATTAATTCCTAGATAAGTGGATCCCCATAACTCTGAGAGGGTCCATTTGGTTAATTTGTACAGGGTTAGAGTTACAGACCTGTAAGGGTCCATTTATTTTGGAACCCCCTCAAGGAACCCAGATAGTTCCAGGCGCCACTTTGAGAAGCACTGTCCTAAATGTGGCACTCGGTATCGACCGATACGCAAGTTATGGGTATCGGACCCTGGGCAGGGTAGTAGCAGGGTCGAGGTTAAGAATACATTGCTGGAAATTAACTGATACAAACCCTGGTTTGGGTAAGGGGGTGTAGAGTAGTGGTGATATTCTAGCATTAGGGAGCAAAATTAGCAAAGAAATAGGTAGAGCGATACTACAAATTAGTTACATTGCTAATGTTTCCTAAAAAAAAGTGTAATTTCCGAGTATCTTTTCAAAAACGTCATGTATATCACTCATTGAAATGTAAGGTTGTGACACACCATAAAGTCTCTCAAGGTGCGCTGGCTGCTTCTTGTACTCTTCCAGGAGAAACGTGGATTCGTCTAAAATACTACGGTACTCTGGGATGAGAAAGTCTGCATTCCCTTCATGAACCTGCAACTCCTAAAAAGAGAGACGGAGCGAAAAAGAAGAAAATAAATAAAAAGAGAAACCGTGAGAGGCGTCAACAGGTTTTCAGTTTAAGATGATTTTAAGATTATGTTTCAAGTCAATACATACTTTCAACGCGTCAATAAGCTGAACCTTTTTAGCCAGCAGTAGTTGATATTCCAGCTTTGGGTGGATCATCTTCAGAGTGTGGCTCACAGACTCATCATTGATATCTACAAAACGTATTCGAACAGGAGCGACATTGATATTTGTTACATACCTGTAAATTAAGGTAAATTGCTTATGCTGACTTAGGACACAGTAATAACACAATAATTACATGTACCGGTATATTGTTGCTGCGGGCAGAAACCTCATCTCTATATTCTAATTTTGTGTTTATTCGTAAATGAATTGATCATACTACAGCATCACACAAAAGTAGCAGATTTGCAAGCTCGAAACATATTGAGGTTGTCAATTTGCTACTTTTGCTATTTTTGAATTTGAAGCAGTTTTGGACATATGAGGTTTCCACCCACCCATGACGATAAACTAGATGCTTGTAAATTGAATGCCACAGACAAAAAACTAAGTCTAAGTCTAAACAGTCTAAGTCCACACTATTTATCCATAATGTATAAATGATGGATAAGGGGTCAGGACAACGAGGCCTTTTCGTGGAGGGGTTAGAATGAAATTTGGTCTTAGACAGTTTTTCGTCTGTGGTACTCAATTGTATTAAAACAGCAATAGAGCTAGACCTACCATAAGAGATGTTCAAGTTGATCTTCCTTTTTGTGGCTTCTTTAGAGAGGACATCGCTCAGAATGGAAATGGTGGAGATGTTGTCTGACCTGAAGTGGGCTTCTCCTTTGCTGATGCCACAAGAAAAACAGAGCTGACTTGTCAATAGGAAGATTTAACTATTATAACTTACTATAAATAATACATTTAAAAAACAAACATTGACAAAATGAGAATGCACAAACGAGACACTCCGTTAGACACAACCTAAAATTTCAAAAATGGATACATGGAATTTTGTGGATACAGTCTTCATGTTTTGTTTCCATAAAGACAGAAAACTAAATGGTAAAAATGCTCAAATCACATCATTGTGCAAGATACAAATCGCAAGTGGTTGCAATTTATTTGTGCAGGCAAAAATGTTTTGGACAGCTTCACCAGTGTTCCTGGTGTAAGTAAGGCAGACTACGGTGAATAAATCAAGTATATGTCAGAAGAAATCTTAAAATTATTTCAGAATGGGCATATGAGGCATTAGCATTCAAGTCTCCAAGTTGTTTTTGTTTTTTAATTGCTTTGACCACAGAGAAAGAAACTATGGAATCACAGTTCATATTGCAATCACTATATCTGAACTAAGAAAATAAGAAAACATGTGATTTTTCCTCAATATTATGCAGTGATATTAAAATTAATTGTGCAAAGGATAGTGCAGTGGGAACAAGTAATTTATCATGCAAAAAAAAGTCCGTTTATTTTCTTCTAAATGACTTGCCTACAGTGTACTATTAACCCGCTTGAACCACAGCTTATAAAGGTCTTCCATGGCTCTATATTCATTCAATGTAGCTACAGTAACGTATTTTTGTCACCAGGTGTCGCTAATTACAAAGTATTACAAAGAACAAAGGAGCACACCAGCTGCCTTTTTGTTTAGGCAGTGGGAGGTCAGCCATGAATATACCTAGGTTCAAAATACCACCAAAGTGGAAAAAGTGGCACTCCAAAATGAAAGACTGTCTCAGATAAACAGTTACATTCTTATTGTCTTGCATCCTTCATTTTGGAGTGCCGCTTTCCCACTTCGGTGAACCGAGCGCACACCAGCGTTGTGGAAGTGCTGCTCACGGCGCAGAAGACTGAAGATTACAAGAAGAGGCTGCGCGGCTCGTCGACACAATGCAATATCAATTCGTCAACATAATACATTCATTGATAGAAAGATTGAATGCACCACCACGTGACAATTAGGCCAATTAGGATGGCATATTTGCATGTTATTCTGTCTGTTATTTTTCTGTGCTGTGGTATCAATGGGAAAATGCTGGTCCAGCAGGTTTCTGTCAGTGTTCATTTCTTCTACTAAAACTATGTCGAGAAATGTTCGACTACTTTTTTCACCGATGCAAACTAAATAATAACTAAACCTATGATGAAATAAACTATGACAAAATAGATTTCGGAAACAAATAAAAACTAGATTAAAATGTTTGGGAGGGAGTAGTAGACAAAAGATCCAGTAGAAGTAAAAGACAAGTCATTTTATGTTTGGTTGCGCTCGGGTGTGTAGATCGGCTATTTTCGGCATGCAACAAAGTATAAATCAGGCACCATCACCAGCCTGCCAAAATCAATTTATTTTGACTAAATCAACTGTAGATTGATTTACTAAAATATAATATTTAGTCGATTAAAAATAGACTAAAACTAAAGCATTTCATAATGACAAAATGTGACTAAAACTAATTGACATTTTAGTCAAAAGACTATGACCAAAACCACGTAAAAAATGTTTGCTGTCAAAAGTAACACTGCAATGCTTACCAGTAGGTGGCCTCCAGCTGTGTGCTGAGGAAGGTGTTGTGGAAGTGAAAGGTGATGGTCTCTCCAGCGGGGGTTTTCTCCGGTACCTCTGGTAAACAGAACACCACCCAGGAGTGGATCTCAGCAAAACTAAACTGACCCACAAGACTCAGCCTGTTCATTGGCCTGGGGGAGGTAAAGTGTGTGCATGAGGGAGGGATAAATACAGACAAGATACATTCGTTTGTTGTATTTCGTACATTTGTTATTCAAGCTTTTTCATAAGGGGGGATTATTTTCTTCCATGTCCTTTGTTATTTCAAGCATTTCTATTATCTTAATAGACAATCTAATGATAATTTATTTTGGAATTTAAGAATATAATGGATTATCTGAACCCAGTTTTTGCTGCGCCCCAAAGAGTGTGATTCATTAGGAAGTATACAACATGTCAACCTGTGTAGTCTTCATCAGGTACAAATTTGGGAATTTGCCAGCCTGTTTTGTCTGAAGTCCCCCATGGCAGAAATAGAGGGTATGCGCATGCTTAAAGTGAATGGCACATCGAGTGGCAAAGCAACATGCAAAGTGAGTTTAACATTGTTTAACGTTGTTTAATGCAATCAGATAGGACTTTTCTGTTTGCATGCATGGGTTGTCAAGGCCAGAAAGTAGTTTTTTGCCAGTCAGTAGGAGTTCCTGCATAACTTCCGGGTTTGATGATGATGTCACGAGCATACCCTCTATTCAGTTTTCAGATTCACCCAACCGAGTGCTTTTCAAGTAAGCGCAGGGGGAACACATTCCAGTAGTTTATGTCAGTGCTTGATCATGATTACCTGTCTTGGTCTATGCTGTGCGTTCGCTGGTGGAGGGACAGCGGCTTGATCGGGTACTGGCGGACCTGGCATGTTTTGGGCTGCAGCCTGGGGGTGATGTAGGCCTGCAGTGTACCATACTGGCCCTCGATGGATCTCACCTAGAGAGACCAGGCAGTCATTTTTTACAACAGGCCTAATTCAACATTTCCAAGTGTACTGGAGGTCCAGGTATTTTCAAACATATCCATGATATATAGACACAGGGCAAATCTGGCAAATCAAATCAAACATAAGTGGTGCAATAGTTTGGTTCCCCTCTGTCACTTACAGAGATGACATGTATAACCCCTTTTGGTGTTTTAAGCATTATGTTATACTTTAGCTATTGAAAAATAGCAGATCTACAAGCTCATAGCGCGGCACCGAGTGCCGCACCATGAACTTGTAGGTCTGCTATTTTTTTTAAACCGTGAAAATGTGCCTCAAATCTTTGAATATATATTCTTTCAGAGTTTCAGTTTTTAACTCAAATCTTTGCTTCTGGGGAGGTCCCTGGAACAACATATTTTCAGATGGGGGTCGGCGGCATATTACATATCATTTTTGGGGTCCTTGACATGAAATATTGAGAACCACTGAGAAACATGAGGTTTTTCAGGAAAAAAATACATTTTAAAAATACATTTTTTTAAATTTCGACGTCAGGCCTAAATCACATTTTAGCACAGCGCGTCGCACACAGGTAATAGGTAATTACATTTTCTCTTTAGCACTTGTTCATTCTATATAAAAGGAATTTGTAACTTTTGGGCTAGCCGTAGTACCTTGAGCTCCAGCCTGGTTGTATTGGCCTGACATCTGTAGGTAGCTAGGAGGAAGTTTCCATTAGTCTGCTGGGAACAATGGAAGACAATCCATCACTGAGAAGAGGAGGGGTCTTTGTTTTATGTTGTATTTTCTTATTTATGCAAAGCTATACACAGCAGCCAATTCTGGCTAATTGATGTATCAATTCCTCTCTTTTATAATAGCACTGTTTTTGTACGGCACTTGAGTCATGTTTGCATTGAGCTCTATGCTATGAAATGTAAGGTGCTATTCGCATAATAAATAAAGCTTATTAGTTTTAGCCATATACAGTCTATTGTTGTTCTGCATAGCAACAGTTAACACAATATATGCCCAGACGTCCACATACGTCCTAGGAACCGCATGTAGTGCCCAGGACGTTCAAAATATATTTTATCTCGTCCGTACAAGATAATTATTATCTCGTCCGGACAAGATAATAACTAGTCCGGACAAGATAATAACTAGTCCGGACAAGATAATAATTATCTTGTCCGGACTAGATATTATCTTGTACGGACGAGATAAAATATATCTTGAATGCATGGCCATTCAGGGGCTCCGTAATTTTGAAAGAATGAAAGGGCACATAATGTGTTAATAAAAAAAACAACAAAAAAAGAAACATCTCACCTCCGAGTCACATTCACTGAAACTCACAACAGCTGAGTTCTTATCGACATCCAGTAGGTCTATTGGAACATCGCTCTGTAAGGAGGGGAAAGAATTAAATACATTTTACACTCTCAAGAGGTCAATTAAACACTCTTGACGTACACGTACTATTCAAGATGGCTCTATGAACAGCTCTAATGCCCACTAGTCCTTAGGATGGACCACCCGAGGGGATGTGCACCAGCGTTGTTTTTGGCGGCACATTTTAGTTAAGTTAGTTTTAGTCATAGTCTCTTGAATAGCTTTCATTTAGTTTTAGTCACATTTTAGTCACCTGGAATGTTTTAGTGTTTAGGCTAGTTTTAGTCGACTAAATATCAGAAGATTTTAGTCGACTAAATATACAGTTGATTTAGTCGACTAAAATTAATTTCGGTGGGCCTTGATGCTGTCGTAATGACTGATTTTACACTAATCTACAAGCTCACAACGTGTCGCGCTGCGACGCGTTGTGAGCTTGTAGATCAGCTATTTTCAGCATGCAACCTAGTGTAAAATTACTTATACTGGATCTCTTGTCCACTAGTCCCTTCCTAACATTTTAGTCTAGTTTTTATTTGTTGACAAAATGGTCACAATATTTAGTCTCAGTTTTAGTCACCGTAGCTTAGTTTTAATTTAGTTTCCATTTAGTTTCCGTCAGTGAAAAAAAGGTAGTCGACGAGCATTTTTTGTCATAGTTTTAGCATGCATGCTGGTAACACTGGTACCTGCAGCAGTAGGTTGTCGATGGCGGTCTGGACCTCCAGGGTGAGGCTGTAGCTGGCGTCGTCCTGGCAGAGGGTGAACTTGTCGTTGACGCTGAAGACGGGCACGGCGGACACGGCCGTGCTGGACTGGGAGCTCTGCTGGTACTTCTCCCTGCCCTGGAGGACTTTGACCTGGAGCTGCTCCAACTCTGCCCTGAAGGACGACCCCCCCCCCCCCACAGTCAAATACTGCAGCGGTTCTCAAACCTTTAAACACCAACGACCCCCCCCCCCCCCTCTGAACTCTGACAGTAAACAAATGGGACCAAATATTTGGTTCCATTTGTATACAGAGAATTACAGACTTCAAGGCAACTCTCTTACAGATCAAGTCTGTCAGGAGAAGGTGCGCTAAACTCAAGGGAAAATAGCCGATCTACAAGCTCACAACGCGCCGCGCTGCGACGCGCTGTGGGCTTGTAGATCGGCTATTTTCAGCATGCAATTTAACATTTTTCTCATGACATGCAAACTATTTTTCTCATGACATTTAGTCGACTAAAACTAAACTAACACCAACACATTCCAGGTGACTAAAACGTGACTAAAACTAAGTGAAAACTATTCAAGAGACTAAAATAGAAATTTGCTGCCAAAAACAGCACTGCCCTGCAGGTCCCTGGACCCCACTTTGAGAACCACTGAAATACTGTATACTGATGTACAGTGAGGGCAATGTGTTTTAATAGATCCTATTATTGATGTATGTATTTTGAGGTGTAATCAGTCTGGTCTCAGAGGCACTTGCCAGTCGGGCAAGTAGTACAGGAAAGGTCTGGTTGCCTTGGTCGCACAGACGCCTTCGGACATGTAGGCCCCTCCCACTGATTTTGCTAGCCAATTACAATGTCATGTCACCCCTGTGATCATGTGTATGTAATTTGGAGGTGATTTATCCCCCAAAAAGCATGTTTTAGCAACAAACGTTTACATTTTTCGCATTTGCGGCACCCCCTATGGATGAAAATGGTTGCTCTGTGTTGATTAAACCACCCGACATGAGATTAAAATTTGCAGACATTCCGTTCGTGATTGGTGGCATTCTTTGTAAAATAGGCCCCTCCCACTAACTTCGGAAGTTCGGAAGCCGATTACAGGCGAACGATATGGATATATCAAATATCAAATTCTGCCTTTGGTGTTTTAAATCGGATAGGTCCAGAGATCATGTGTACCGATTTTTGTGGAAGAGAAAAAAAGTGTGTTTTGAAGAAAATTCTAAATGGAAAATCTTTCTAGACGCAAATGTGCGTGGCCTGCCTATATGGGGAGATGCGTCATGACCATAGACTGTAAGGTCATGACCATAGACTGTAAGGTCATGACCATAGACTGTAAGGTCATGACCCAAGGAATCCAGAGACATTTGGATTTTACAACCTACGGTTCAATAGTTAAAGGGCAAAAGGTAAAGTGGGCTGTTATAGCGCCACCTATTGTTAAATTGAAAAAAGGGGCTTCGTTAAGACCTCCATAATGTAATGGCCTGTGTGGAAATTCAGATGCATAGGTGCAGCCAGCGAGGAGCAGCGACATTGCCTGAGACAGACAGATATTCTGTAAATGATATGTTAAGATTAGGTTTACTATAATGTAATCCATCTGTCAGTCCTACATTAAAAAGGATGCCAGCTAGATTGATATAGACATTTTACCGCTTGTATGCCCACATTCACATCATCATTTAACTTGAGACGATGGCTTGTCATGGCAAAATTAACCATTCAAAACAAAAACATTTGAAATAGCATTTCTAAGCAATACCTCAGGGAGGCTACTTTGGACTGGGTCTCCTTGCTCATCTTGACTTCATCTCCGGGGCCAGCCTCTGCCTTCTGGGCCTCAGTGGTCAGTCCCGTCACCCAGCCTGGAACACAAAAGTAAACAAAAACATGAGCGCACGGGCGGCAGTGGCTCAGGGGTAGAGTGGCCGGATGGTAACCGCAAGGTTGCCAGTTCGAACCCGGGCTCCCCCAGAGTTAGTGTCGAAGTGTCCTTGAGCAAGACTCTGAACCCCTAATTGCTCCTGATGTGCTGGTTGGTGCCTTGCATGTATGAATGTGTGTACGTGTATAAATGTGTGGGTGAATGTAATGCACAATCTATGTAAAGCGCCTGGGATAAAGGCTCTATATAAATGCACCATTTACCACGGACGCACACACACACACACACACACACATACATTAAAAGGCAGCCTCCCCGCACTTAAAACCATTTTATATAATTAGATGCATTGACTAAATAATCAATGCACAGCAGTAGCATTAGGGAGAAAGTGGTGTGTGATGATGGATTGTTCCTGTGTATGAGTATTTGTCACAGTTGAGCAGTATAACAGGACTCGAGATGAATCAATGTGAATTGTTTTGCCCAACTGAAGTAGCAAGACAGACAAACAGACAGTAGATAGTCAAGTCATCGTATAGATAGGTGTGAAAGAAACACAGGGGTGGGCAACATTGACAATGGAGAGGGCCACTATATTTCCACACTCACTCCAGAGGGGCCACATTGCATATTACTGTCGTAGCAAAAATAGCCGATCTACAACTCAAAACATGTCGCAGTGCGACACGTTTTGAGCTTGTAGATCAGCTATTTATTTTGCTATATTTACCCATGTTACCCATGTATGAAGTAACGCATGTGGCCCCTGGGCCGCCAGTTGCCCATGTTTGAAGTGACGCATGTGGCCCCTGGTCCGCCAGTTGCCCATGTATGACGCATGTGTCCCCCCTGGCCGCCAGTTACCCATGTATGAAGTGACGCATGTGGCCCCCGGTCCGCCAGTTGCCCATGTATGAAGTGACGCATGTGGCCCCCCTGGCCGCCAGTTGCCCATGTTTGAAGTGACGCATGTGGCCGCCCTGGCCGCCAGTTACCCATGTATGAAGTGACGCATGTGGCCCCCCTGGCCGCCAGTTACCCATGTATGAAGTGATGCATGTGGCCCCCGGTCCGCCAGTTGCCCATGTATGAAGTGACGCATGTGGCCCCCCTGGCCGCCAGTTGCCCATGTTTGAAGTGACGCATGTGGCCGCCCTGGCCGCCAGTTACCCATGTATGAAGTGACGCATGTGGCCCCCCTGGCCGCCAGTTACCCATGTATGAAGTGACGCATGTGGCCCCCGGTCCGCCAGTTGCCCATGTATGAAGTGACGCATGTGGCCCCCCTGGCCGCCAGTTGCCCATGTTTGAAGTGACGCATGTGGCCGCCCTGGCCGCCAGTTACCCATGTATGAAGTGACGCATGTGGCCCCCCTGGCCGCCAGTTGCCCATGTTTGAAGTGACGCATGTGGCCCCCCTGGCCGCCAGTTACCCATGTTTGAAGTGACGCATGTGGCCCCCGGTCCGCCAGTTGCCCATGTATGAAGTGACGCATGTGGTCCCGCTGGCCGCCAGCTGCCCATGTATGAAGTAACGCATGTGGCCCCCGGTCCGCCAGTTGCCCATGTATGAAGTGACGCATGTGGCTCCCGGGCCGCCAGTTACCCATGTATGAAGTGATGCATGTGGCCCCCGGTCTGCCAGTTGCCCATGTTTGAAGTGACGCATGTGGCTCCCGGTCCGCCAGTTGCCCATGTTTGAAGTGACGCATGTGGCTCCCGGGCCGCCAGTTGCCCATGTTTGAAGTGACGCATGTGGCCCCCGGTCCGCCAGTTGCCCATGTTTGAAGTGACGCATGTGGCTCCCGGGCCGCCAGTTACCCATGTATGAAGTACGGGACCAGGCAGGGATAATCTGAGACTGACCTGTGTAAGTGGCAGTCAGGACCTCATCATAAGACTCCTTCCCAACACAGCCTCCCTGGATGGACGTCACACTCTCAGACAACACCTGAAGAAAGAGACCAAAAGAACCTTGACGACAAGTAATGATGAGAGCCTCCCTCTCCCGCCTTCAACTTGTTCAAAATGCTGCCGCACGACTTTTAACAGGAACCCGGAAATATGAACATATCACTCCCGTTTTAGCTGCACTCCACTGGCTCCCAGTACGTTTTGGAATCCATTTTAAGATTTTATTGTTTGTTTTTAAATCTTTAAATGGATCAGCGCCAGTTTATGTTTCAGATCTCCTAAAACCCTATGTTCCATCTCGATCACTGAGGTCAGCCAATGTCATCCCCAAGGCAAGGTGTGAGAGAAGAGGGCACCGAGCCTTTTCAGTCATGGCTCCTAAACTGTGGAACCAGCTTCCTAGCTGTGTCAGGCTGGCTCCAACACTACCTGTTTTTAAAACACATCTTAAAACTCATTTCTATTCCCTGGCTTTTAAACCGTGAATAATGTGTACTCCTGAGTGTTTGATTCTATTGTATATGTTTTTGTCTCCACCAGGCCGAAGGCATGGGGAGAGAGTATGTTTTGCACTCCGTCCGTCCGTCCGTGTGTCCGTGTGTCTGTCCGTCCGTCCGTCTGTGATCAGCTAATCTCCGGCACCGTTAACCCGGTCGATGCCAAATTTTGCTCACACACTCCCAACGATGAACCTCTGCCCCAAAATTTCCAGAACGGCCTGTTATAGCGCCACCAGGAGGCCGCTTTGTGCAAAACAAGTTTTTGGACAGTACACCTACAGATGTTGTCCAAACATCACGCAAATTGGTACACAGTCTCTCTAGAGCCATTCAACGAAACGGGTCTTTCAGATTTCTCAGACTCCATCCTGAGATTGGCTTCCAAAGCAAGCAGGAGTGCTCAGTTTCAAACAAAATGCTGCAAATCATGAACACATCGTGTGATTTCCGTGAAATTGTGCACGCACATTCCCACTAGGCCGAGGAAGAAATGCCACATGAACATTTTCAACTCAGCCTCATGGTGGCGCCCTGTTTTTACCTCTAACTGCACGGATCTGTGGATAACTTCGTATGGCAACTCCCTAGAGGCCAAGGAAAAACCTTTGCCTGGAATTTTTCACATCTGCTCTTTATAGCGCCACCAGGAGGCAGACATATGTAACACATTTTATAATATTACTCCTTCAGACTTTATCCAAATTTCACGCAAATCCGTACACATGCTCGCCATAGTCATGTGATTAAGACGGGTTTGTTTGATTTCTCATAATCCACCCTCATTGGCTACGATTGGCTTCTAAATTTTTCAGGAGTAGCCCGCTTTGTACCCGTTTTGTACAAATCGCCACAACTACTCAACGCAGCGTCCGATTGTGGTGAAACTGTGCATGCATATTCCCACTAGGCTTTGGAAGAAATGCCACTTGACCGTTTTCAAATCAGCCTCATGGTGGCGCTACAACAGGCCAAGCCACGTCACACACACGCACGCATGTACGCACGCGCACACGCACACACACGTTTATATTGCTCCTAAACATTTTGCCAAACATCACACTCACACTTCTATCCTCCTGGCGGAGACCTGTGCCCAGAAGGGCACTTTTTCTAGTTATTACTGTGTTGTATTATGTTTTATTACTGCTTTGCCTAATTGTACAGCACTTTGGTCAACTTTGTTGTTTTAAACGTGCTCTATAAATAAAATTGGATTGGATTGGATGGTACCGAATGTCTCATGTGTTCCGTACCCTTCTGTACTCTTTATGTGTCCTTTGGAAATGTCGCTAGTTTTCAGTATGGGGGGGGGGGGGGGGGAATACAGATGGAAATATGCATTCTTGCTAAATCCGGTGTATATACACTACATTTTGTAATGTAATGTTTGTCAATATGCGCCGTCCCGTCCAAATAAACGTATTAATAAATAAATCACTGAACTGAATTGTCTGCTCCATCAGTCAATAAAGGTTGTTCTACCTGATCAGTTGAGAAGATGTCAGTGTTCATTGAGAGCACATTTTTATTTAGTTTTAGTCATATTTTAGTCTTTTAGTTGACTAAATGTCATTTATGATTTTAGTCAACTAAAACTACAGTTGACTGAGACGACTAAAATGTCTGTAATGCCTGATCTACACTTATTGTAGCCAAGTGCCAAAAATAGCAGATCTACAATTCACAAATTGGCACGCTGCGACACATGGTGAGCTTGTAGATCCACTATTTTCTGTGCGTTCAGACTTGGATGGTTAGAGCGGCGCGACTACGTACAAAGTCAATGCAAAGACGACAGTTGCGCGAACGGGAGCGCAACACAAACGGGACGAACCAAGGCGAATATACATATTCATAGTCTAAACGCACCTATAGTTTTAGTGGATGTAATGAACACTGGAAGATACGCAGACTCACATGTTCAAAGCGTAGCGTGGGCTCACTGGAGCTGTCCAGGCCGTACACCTCCACCGTCCCATCATCCCTGCCCACCAGGATGTCACCCACACCGTCTCCAATGATGTCATACGTGTCAACACATAGGACACCTGTTGGGTGATACGAGCCAAATTAAATCTCATGACTGAAACATTGTTTATTAGAATTATGTTTAGGTTATTATTATCGTTCTAAAGCTATTTCCTCGGTGCTCTACGTATGTACAGCCGAACGCAACACCTGGAACGGCTTTTATTCTTTGAATCGTTTTTTTTTTTTGTAAATATTTACTGAATACATTACGAGAGCGGTTATATTGATGCATCTTGTGCAGGTTGATTTTGTTGTTGTTTGATTAACACATTTAGGCCTGACGTCGAAATAAAAATAAAAAGTCTTCTGAAAGAATATATATTCAAAGATCTGTGCCGCATTTTCACGATTTTTCAAAAATAGCACATCTACAAGCTTGTAGATCTGCTATTTTTCAATTGCTAAAGTACAACATAATGCTTAGTTAAAACACCAAAAGGGGTTCCCATCCAGAATGTGTTAATTCTGACACTAAAACAAATGCAAAGTTCCTATTCCATTCGAGGCATATACAGTACATATACAGTACATACTGATACTCAACAGCAGTACTGGTCTGGATTAGAAAACACATAATACCTCCTTTCTTTTTGTCATTTTCAATCTCCCATTTGGACACGGCGCTGGATTCACCGATCTTCACCAAACCCAGTTTTCCATCTGCTGTTCCATAAATAATGTCCTCTCCTGTCGACAGGTTATTCATATTAAGTGCATGATAATTTACGGGGGGGGGGGGGGGGGGGGGGAGCACATTTTGGAGGTTTACATTTATTGAAATATTCATCCTAGGAGTTATGGTAATTCAAAAACACAATTAAATATAGTATTAACCACTTTGCCCTGATGTCCCTTTACAGGTGAACATTTTAGACCGACTATATAGGATCGGGAAAAACATAGTGTGACTTGCCTCCATCTTTGTTGTAAAGCTCCAGGACAGATGGAGGGCCAGGAACTTCAACATCATATGCAAGCTCTGATCCCTGTATGGAATATGAAATGTGTTGAGAAAGGAGCTCTGATCCCTGTATGGAATATGAAATGTGATGAGAAAGGAGCTCTGATCCCTGTATGGAATATGAAATGTGTTGAGAAAGGAGCTCTGATCCCTGTATGGAATATGAAATGTGTTGAGAAAGGAGCTCATTCTTGTAGAGATGTATTAAACAATAACAGTTTTATCCTTCCGGATACCGATTCTGATACCCATAATAACTTGCTTATAGGTCGATAACGAGTACCGAATCCGATACCAGTGTCATTTTAAAGTAATCTAGGACAGTGGTTTCCAGGGGGTTCTAAATGGACCTTGACAAGGTCTGTAACTCTGAGAGTGTACAAATGGACCCAAATGGACACTTACAGGTCCATTTGATTCCATTGGTACATTCTCAGAGTAATGGTGGTCCTTGAAATTAAATAGTTTGAGAATCACGGATCTAGAAATAAAAAACAAATCCATTAATAATAGTTAATGTGCAGCTTTGTTAGTAAGTTAGTAAACTAAAAATGTAAATAGTACAGTAAGAATATAAACAGTCGTGCAAAACCAACTGAAATATTCAAAATATTACTGTAAATTACATATCGTGTGCTAAATCAGAATATGATATGATATGATATGATATGATATGATATAGTACTTTTGTCAGTTCACACTGAAATGTGTCTTGCGACCCAGCAGCCAAGTATGCAGAACACATGTACACACATTTGACATAACACAAAGAACAAGACAATTTACATACATAAAGACATGAAGACAAGAGCAATGTCCACCGCCTAGATTACCCCGTGGCTACTACAACTCCTGATTAAGCCTCAAAGTCGACTGGTGGACAAAGAAAGGACCTCTTTAGTCTGACCTTATTGTATGCTGGTACACCATATCTCCTTCCTGAAGGTAGCAACCTATATTCTCCATACAACACATGCTTAGTATTAGAGGTGATATTCCTTGCTAACCTTAGGATGCTGTTAACATATGTGGATGTATAAAGTTTCTGAAGTGGTTGTCCAACTATCTTTGAACAAATGTTCAGTTGTTGCAACAATGGCAGGTTTGTTGCATTTGAAATTGGTACATAAAAGAGAGTGTGAGACTGTGTTTACCTTCAAGACTCTTAGAACACGGTCCTGGCACGCCAGGACGGGGACCACACGAGAGAGGTTCTCGCTGGACAAGCATACGATGTCATTGATCTTGTCTCCGGAGAGGTAGTAATCTTGATCTTTGCAGTCACAGTAGTGGTTGTAGATGTAACTGGCACAGACGAAAAGGTCGGCGCCGGAGACATGCCTGCAAATGCAGATCACCAACAGTGTTGTTTTTGGCAGAAAATTTTGATTTTAGTTTTAGTCGTGCTCTCTTGAATAGTTTTAATTTCGTTTCAGTCACATTTTAGTCACCCGGAATGTTTTAGTGTTAGTCTAGTTTTAGTCGACTAAATGTAAATGTCATAAGACATCGTCGTAGTGACTGATTTTACACTTGCTGAAAATAGCCGATCTACAAGCTCACAACGCGTTGCACTATTTTCAGCATGCAGTGTTGTAGTGTAAAATGACTTATACTGGATCTCTTGTCCACTAGTCCCCTCCCTAGCGTTTTAGTCTAGTTTTTATCTGTTGACGAAATTGTCAATACATTTAGTCTTAGTCATCATAGCTTAGCTTTAGTTTCCATTTTGTTTGTGAAAAAAGGTAGTCGACGAACATTTTTCGTCGTGGTTTTAGTCGACAAAAACAACACAGATCACCAACACCACTCAACACGCTGCACTGTCACGTTGTTAGTGTACATCATTAACCACATTTAAGCCCCAATTAAAAAATAACAGTACCCGCTCACAATGTTGTGACCTTGTCGATCTGCTATTTCTTGCCTATTATCATGACTTGCCCCAAAAGTCACTTCCTACGTAAGACGTACATGGCGTTGATGCTTTCCGTGAGGTTGGCCTCGAATGTGAGGAACTGTTTGCCCTTCTTTGTGAATCCTCGGACCTCAGAACCAGAACACACAAAGATCTTCTCCTGAGGTGTACCCTCGACCCCTCCCAGGTCCAGGCGGCCTATCTTCAGTCCCGGAAGGGTTTTGAACACAGGCTGAAGGAGATGAGATCGTTCACACAATTAGACACACTCAAATTCAAAACAGTATCCTGCTTAACAGAGCGGGAACCCCTTTTGGTGTTTTAAGCATTATGTTATACTTTAGCTATTGAAAAATCGTGAAAATGTGGTGCAAATCTTTGAATATATATTCTTTCAGAGCGAACGTTTTTAACTTTGCTTCTGGGGGGGGTCCCTGGAACAACATATTTTCAGATGGGGGTCGGCAGCGAATTACATATATTTTTTGGGTCCTTGACATGAAATAATTTGAGCACCACTGACAGAAACATAGGGTTCTTCAGAAAACTGTCATGTTTTAGAAGGCATTTGTAGAATCGTCCTCAGGTCTAAATGGGTTCAAATAACTGGCTGCATGAGTAGGGCTGTCATCGTGACATTAAATTTTACTTGACAATTAATACAAATCAGACCTGTCTGAAGTGAGTGGTGCAACAGCGCCCCCTGTTGGTTCCCTAAACATACATAGGGACACCAAGACCAAGACACGTGGACTGACAAAGCTGGGCATTGGAGTGGCTGCACCCTATGGTTGCACCACTCAAAAATATATTAAATTGATAAACGATTGAATTGTGTTTTTGGCATTGAACATTGGAACATTATGAATAAAAACTACATTTCTGTTTTCCTTTTAGGCTTTGTAAACAAAACTTTCCCCCTGGGCCCGTTCCAGGATGTTCCGGGGACCCCGACACGGTAACTGTCATTTCTCGACCGTTTCAGACGCGGGGCGGCTTGTTTTTTTATGTACAAACATTCTTCAAGATGGAAATGATTATGCAAAATATTTGCAATAATCTCAAATATGTCCGATTATGTAATAATTGTGACAGGCCTATAAAATGCACGAGAAAGAAGAACATGGGATGAGTAAATAAGATGCCTACCACTGCCTCTCCTTTCTTCATTCCAAAACATGTCAGTACACCATCATGGTCTGCAATGGCAACCTGAAGCAGACAAGAGTCCAACAAGATTATAACCCGTGAAACACATTAAGATTCAGGCTTGTTTCTATAGATATTAGCTAGGAATGTAGACGGCATCCCGGGAGCAGTATGGGTTAGCGCCCCAGCCTGCATCCTCCGTGAGGAGGAAGCCCAAAAACCTTCGATGAGGCCTTTAGGAGGGCCATTCGAGCCGCAAGTGGAGCCTGCAGTGCAACCGTTGCCCAGCGGTGGAGCCTGCAGAACCATTGCGGCTCAAGAATCCACCACTCCTGAATGAAGTGTCTGGTGCTGGGAGTCTGGTGCAACGCACAGGTCCTGGTGAGAGTGGTTCCAACGGATTGTGTGGCCCTGGTCTTTCCCTGGTGGGTCTGATCGAGGGTAGCTACTGGGACGTAAGTCGGGACTTGATCACTCCGGCTGGGTCACCCGAGTGAGGGGTATGATGTTCCCGACATGTTCGCGAGACCCGAAACCCTGATGACCTTGGGATACATCACTGAGGATACGTCCCAGGTGCATCCATGCGATGTATTAAGAAAGAATACCTTTTGGGTTGCCTTCTTTCCCATTGGAGGTAGGAGACGCATAGTTTTCTGGGACGTCACGCCAACCTGAGATGAAATAATGTAAAAGAGAATATATCTGGCCAATTTGCACTATACTTATCTTGTTGCCTTATTGTTAGAGGCACACATCAGCAAGTATAATAAAGTTACACATTTGCATATTTTTGTTTTGCAATTTGCATCAACCACCACTTTGAGATGTTGTTTGCTGCCTCTACTTTTGTAGGAATGTATTCGTGTAGCGGTTATATACGTTTCAAATTTCAATTGATGCTAAATCTGCAAATTGTCTTCAAAAAGAAGCAAATGTTTATGATATCTTTCTTGACTTAGACTTTATAGAACTAGAGTTATTATGAGAGTTATCAGACAATGGGGCATAGTGTGTACACTAGCTAGCCCTAGAATGGCTGTAATATTAAATACAGTACATTTCATGTATTCCAATTCCAAATATGAAATGTACAGTAAACAGTATGTAATATCACAGCTATTCTAGTATACCTGAATCAATCATGATGACTCAATTCGATTGAGCAAAACAAGGCTACCATAATATATGGTCTTCTATTCAATATTCTATTGTCCAACATTGCCTAACTTTAATAGTAAACCACATCGCCTTTGCACGTGAAATTGTGTTACCTTACCTGCATGTAGTCAACTCGGTTTAGATGGATCTCCATCTTCTTCTCAACAGTCTCTACTTTAATATGGAATGTGTCTTACGTCGACTTTGGAACTGGGACTGAGTGAAAAGACTCTCACAGAAGGATAGCGAGATCAGGATTAGCCTCCTCTTCCAGGGCAAAGAGATTATCAGGCGTTAGCTTATCATGCTAACTTTGGCCAGCAAGCTAAAACAGCAGCTAGCTGCTCATGCTGCACCTGCCAAATAACCAGGCTTTCCACCCGGGGACTGCCAACTGGACAGTGGGCGAATTATTATGAATCCATAATGAAATCCATATGCAGAATGAATTCTACACTAGAGATGAACTTATTGCGTGGACAGTCTCACAGTGTCACACGGAGAACACATGAATCGTTCGTTCGTTGCTATTGACAACACAGCAAGCTGTTAGTGACCATAATGGTAACAAGCTTCCGTGTCATTGGCTTAAAGCAGACGTGGACAAATTCAACAGGGATCTGAATTGGTTCACTAGTTCACGCTACCAGCCAATCAGAGAGGCGAAACCAATATTGCACATAAAATGTATAAAGACAAGAAATGATGACCAAGTATAAATATGCAATCAAACACTAATTGGCATCTTCCATTACACTGTTTTGTAACCATGTGTGGCCTCACTCCCCGAACCCACCTCACCCTGCCCACTTTGATAGGCTGGAATGGCTTAGGGTTGACGACAGAGTACAGCATCTTGCAATGGGTCTGGTCCACAAGATTCGATACACCACCAAGATACCCATGTACCTGTCTAAAATACTTCACTAAGATACCCATGTACCTGACTAAATACTTCCTTAATGTCAACGAAGTCCACACCCACAACACCAGAGGGAGTTCAACAAACCATGTGCAACCCAGATTCGGCACAAACAAGGGACTGAATTAATTTCGCTCCTATGCCACCAAAATGTGGAACGCCCTACCAACAGTCATTGTACTTGAAATGTACTGTAATTCTGCAAACTGTTAATAAATCAATCAATCAATCAATCAATCAATGTTAATTGAAGGATCTTCATCAGCCGGGAGCGTCTATGTTCCCCAGGTTCTATGTTCCCCACTTACCCCGTAAAAAAGGTTCTATGTTCCATAGCCGCAATTTGCAACTCTAGATGTTTTGAGTGGTGCAACCACTCCAAGGAACAGCAATGTCTGTTCCTCCCTGTCTATGTCCATATGTCCTTCCCTATGTCCGTCCCTATGGTACCATGCAGTAGGGGCAAAAGTGGTGCTGTTGACAGCACAACAGGCTGTTGTGCTAGAAACAGAGAGAGAGATAGTGAGAGTGAGAGTAATTCCCCCACACAGTAACTCTGTCATTTCTCGACCGTTTCGGACACGGGGTGACTCGCCGGAACCGGGCCGGCACCCTGGGCGCGTTCGCGTTCCTGTGGCTCTGGACATTCCGGGGACCCCCCGGGAACCCCCACCCGTTAATAAAAACGTGTGCTTCCAAACTAGCTAGTTGAGTGCTATAGTTGAGTCGGGAACATAGAACCTTTTTTAAGTGGAGAACATAGAACCTCTTTTTGGTTGAGCGGGGAACATAGAAACTTTTTTGGGGTGCGAGGGGAGTGGGGAACATAGAACCTGGGGAACATATAGGGATGACCCCGGCATGGAACCCTGGCTGCAGCAATCCCCTTACCAAGTACATGCACTATACTCATAATATGTTTCTTGTTCCCAATGATGAAGTACGGCTGATGACATGTGCTGGCATATAGCTGATGGTACCATCGGGTTGCAAGACAATAGACATCATTGTTGTCAGTGAACTCAATACAGAGATTTGTTGCCCCTCTTCAGACAGCATTCAAGCTGTGCAGATTATCCAGCCTCTTTGTGCGAGCTATACCAGCTCAGTGGCCTTTTGCCCACCCTGAGATTGGGAGGTCAGGGTTACTTGTACTTGTACATCATGGGGGATGTGCTTGTACATCAAGCTAACTCACGCTACTGCCCTATGGGCTACATGGTTCGGCAAGGCGCACTTGCTTTCCGTTGAAAGAGGATAGGGCTTTCTTGGCCGAGATAGACATCTTTGACAGGAATTGTTTTGCTGATAATTTCCCGAATGGTGTGGTAGTCATCAACATGGTAACATGGTAAGTAGTTGGCGACACTAAATCTCTTCCGTGTGGCCTCCTTGGCAAGACAGAAAGTCAGTTCATTTTTTATCCTGTTTGACAGGAACTGTTTTGCTGAAACTTTCCCCTAATGATGAGTCTTCTTCCATAATATTATGGTAAAGTAGTTGGAGGCTTGCCAGTGCCACCCAGGAACCTGTGTGGCCATGGCTAGTTGGCTGTATACCTTCAGTAAAGATGGGAGACTGTAGTGGTCATATATCTCTTTATACTCTTTGGACTTTATACTCTTTTCTTTTTTAACTAAAAAGTAAAAACTATTGGTTAGAATGGATTCAGGGGTACTTCCTCATAAGGAAGAAAACCGGTGTGAATTTTCACATGACCTGAAGAAGAGAATTCACACCGAATCGAAATGTTGTCAGCTAAATAATGATGTTTTTATACCTGTGCAGTCTCTACCCTTTTTGAGCTGGAGCCCAGCAGCACCCACCATGTCGATGTGCGTTACTAAGCTCCCTTTCATGGAACGGATTCTGGACCACCAAAAAAAAAACATAACTAGAAAAAGTGCCCTTCTGGGCACAGGTCTCCACCAGGAGGATAGGAGTGTGTGTGATGTTTGGCAAAATGTTTAGGAGTAATATAAACATGTTTTTTTGTTTGTTTGTTTCTTGCAACAATTTTCTTCATTTTGTTGAGGAAATGCAGAGCCAGATCACTCATAGCATCTCTGAGGATAGAATTCTGGATGAGCAGGACACTCCAGGCTACTCCTGAAAACTTTGGAAGGCAATCTTAGCTAATCAGTGTAGAATCTGAGAAATCCAACAGGCTCGTCTTGATCACATGACTACAGAGATCATGTGTACCGATTTGCGTGAGATTTGGATGAAATCTGTGCGACTAACATAAACAATGTGTTTTGCAGAAATCGGCCTCATGGTGGCGCTATAACCGGCAGATGTGGAGGGATGCAGGGAAAATGTTTTTCCATGGCCTCTAGGGAGTGCGCATACATACGTTGTATACAGATCGATGCAGTTATAGGTAAAACAGGAATTGGCCTGTTATAGCGCCACCGTGAGGCTGATTTGGGGAAAAAATTGTGGCATGTTGTCCCTGGCCTAGTGGAAATGTGTGTGTATAATTTCATGGAAATTGGAGACTGTGTTTGTGATTTGTGGCATTTTGTTCGAAACGGACCAATCATGTGAGCTTTGGAAGCCAATCTTAGCCAATCAGGATGGAAGATGGGAAATTGTGCAGATCCGTGTTGATCACATGACCATGGAGATAGTGTATACCAAATTGTGTGATGTATGGATAAAATGTGTACGAGTTATCTACAAAAATGTGTTTTGCCTAAATCGGCCTCATGGTGGCGCTATAACAAGCCGTTGAGGAATATTTGGGGCAGAGGTTCGTCGTTGGCATCCAGGGAGTGTGTGTGCACAGTTTGGCATGGATCGGGCCAACGGTGCCGGAGATTAGCTGATAACGGACGGACAGAAGGACGGATGGAAGGAAGGACACACACACGGACGGAGTGCAAAACATACTCTCTCCCCATGCCTTCGGCCTGGTGGAGACAATTAGACATCCCACAAGTTCATATTGGCCAATTTAAAATGTTCTAGTTTCTTGCTAACTATATTGCCTCCCGCAAAGTTTCCCATTGGAGTTGGGTCGGAAGAAATTGAGGTGTTAGTAGACACCTTTATGGACACATTTTGTGAAGAAAGCTATTGGTAAGCAATTATTTTGCAGATTGGTCAAAATCTTGGCTAACCTTCCCTAACTAACAATTCAGTGTCTCTCAGTTGGAGACACACTAGATTTCATGTACTGTAGATAGACAATAGCTAATAACAAACAGCAAAGCATGTAAGGAAGTTGTTATGTGTGTGTGTGTGTGTGTGTGTGTGTGTGTGTGTGTGTGTGTGTGTGTGTGTGTGTGTGTGTGTGTGTGTGTGTGTGTGTGTGTGTGTGTGCGCGTGTGTGTGCGCGTGTGTGTGCGTGCGCGTGTGCGTGTGTGTGTGCACGCGTGCGTGAGAGTGTGTGTGTGTGTGTGTATGTGTGCGTGTGCGTGTGTGAGTGTGTGTGTGTGTGTGTGTGTGTGTGTGTGTGTGTGTGTGTGCGCGTGTGTGTGCGTGCGCGCGTGCGTGTGTGCACGCGTGCGTGAGAGTGTGTGTGTGTGTGTACGTGTGCGTGTGCGTGTGCGAGTGTGTGTGTGTGTGTGTGTGTGAGTGTGAGTGTGAGTGTGTGTGTGTGTGTGTGTGCGTGTGCGTGTGCGTGTGTGTGTGTGTGCGTGTGCGTGTGCGTGTGCGTGTGCGTGTGCGTGTGTGAGTGTGTGTGTGTGTGTGAGTGTGTGTGTGTGTGTGTTGGGGGGGGGAGGCGGAGTCACTACATACTATCCATGCCACATGGAGCAGCAGCAGTCACATCGTGCCAGGATGGCCAGATGGAGAGTATGTCGTGGTGCTGCTGGGACTCTGTCCTCCTCATCCTGGACACATCTGGCTCCAGCTGGCGTGCGCCACAGCAGCGACACCGCAGCCATCAGACAGGTATCACCAAACAGCAGCAGCAGCATCGTGAGGCCCTTCAGCGAGATCCCCGGGAAGAGGAGCGCTCTGGGCAGCCTGTACAGTTTCTGGAAGCTCGGTGGACTCGGCAACATTCACCGCATCATGGTTCACAACTTCAACACTTTTGGACCCATATACAGGTAAAAGAAAAGACACAAAAGGCAACTATGAAGCGTATAGCAGCATGCATTTGAAAGTAACGTGAATTTCCTTAAGGTTGTTTTAAATTTGTTTAAAAGTGTCTTGTTATCTGACCTTGCATATTGTAACTCTAGTTTAGGGCAAGGCTATATGAATGTATTTCCTCGTTCGTGTATAAACAAGTGGGTCCTTTTCAATAACAAGAACACCAGGTCAACACTTGTGGCCTTGACGAGACAAGTACACTTGGCAAGTATGGATTATACAACAACCTGAGTACACACAACCCATCTGTTAAGTTTAAAATGTTGCTTTGTAGGGATATATATATATCCATTCATTCAGTTATATAAAGAATTAAACGTTGAAAATGTTAATTCTGAGATTATGTGATTCCTCCTGCATGTATTTCAGAGGCTCTTCAATAATAGAAAAGCTCCATTTATTCTGTATAGCTCTATTTTTGATCATGTGTGTGGTTTTTAACGTTGATGTAAATAAGCCCTATCAATAACTTTAAATTTGCAGATGAGGTGGAGTTTTACATTGCGGTTTATCATTACACGATACTTTTGTAGTTTTTTTAATTCTGTGTTTTCTCATTTTTCATCTGGCAAATCTTTTGATGGTGGTGAGTGGTGATGACAGTCTGCACTCTGCATTGTTCTCTTTCAAATGTGCTTGTTAGCAAGCAAGAAGAACTGACAGGGACAAATTTGTTGTAATTACAACAAAGCAATAACTTTTCTATCTCTACAAAAAAAGGGAGAAAATTGGTTATTATGAGAGTGTGAATATCATCAATCCTGAGGATGCAGCTATCCTGTTCAAAGCAGAGGGCCACTATCCCAAACGGCTGGATGTACAACCCTGGACATCATACAGAGACTACAGAGGCCGCAAATATGGAATATTACTCAAGTACGTGTTTTAGGCCAGTCATTTTCAACACATTTTTATTCCAAGGACCATTGTTTTACATGCATATTAGGCCACAGGTCCCCATTTGATATTATTTGCATTTATTATTATACATGTAATTTCATGTGTATGCTCAAATGGATGCTCAAAAAAACTACTAAACTACTAAACTAAACTAAACTAAACTAAACTAAACTAAACTAAACTAAACTAAACTAAACTAAACTACTAAACTATACTAGTTACAGACCCATAAGGGTCCCCCACATTGAGAACCAGCAGTGTATTGAGCCTGTTGTGTGGCCAGTGATTTGGGGATTTTTGCTGCTAGTAAGAGCAGTCAACCAAGATTTTCTGTATACCTAATATTCCAAAAGATCACTGTTTCTTCGCTCCTTGAGGACAGACTTGTTCTATGACATTCCTAGGTTAAGGTTTGACTGTCTGGATACTTTATTGGTTTACTTCCATATACCGTTGTCTTGTTGATGCTTCTTGTTTTTCGTGTATTGCTGTACACATTACACAACAGTAACTATGTAACCTTTAGCCTCGGAAACCCAGACGTTTTTATTTCCAGAAGAAAAAATGTATGTAACCTTTAACTGCTTTTCCGCAACTGGGCAACTGAATTTCCCCTGTGGAATAGTATCTGGTATCTGTCTATCTATTTTAGTACAGGAAATCGATGGAAAATACAGGATCAACCTCAAACTAATTGCAAAAAAAACAAACTCAGCTGATTTTGCATCTTCAATATATCCTGAATAACAGAAAAAAGTTGCCTGGAATTGTCTGAGGGGGAAGTGTTGAAAATGGCCTTTTACAGTATGGTGTTTTTGTGCAAAACTAATGCTTGGAATGGATTCAGAATGATGAAAACCCCCTAGTTTGACATGTCACATGCTACTTAAAGCATAAGGAAATTTAGAAAATATTGCCTTATAATAGGTCAATAGGATGTCAATGGTGGCCATACTGTAAATTTTCAACACTTTACCCAGGCAACTTTTTTTCTGTTATTCAGGATATATTGAAGATGCAAAATCAGCTGAGTTCTTTTTTTTTTTGCAATTAGATTGAGGTCAAATTACATTATTACTGGACTATTTATCTATCTAGGACCGGTGAAGACTGGAGGTCGGAGAGGGTGATCCTCAACAGGGAGGTTATCTCCCCGAAGGTGATGAGAAACTTCGTACCCCTGCTGGACGAGGTGGGTCAGGACTTTGTGGCTCGAGTCCATAAGAAGATAGGGAGGAGTGGAAAGAACAAGTGGACCGCCGATTTCTCTCACGAGCTGTTCAAATACGCACTGGAATGTAAGACTATTATGGGCTTTTATATCTCAACTCTAATGTATTGGTGGAAAGTACTGTACTGTTACTCAAGTACGTTTTGTGTTTCCATACATGCTGTATTGATACCTTTACTTATTTAAATAAACGTAGTACTTTTTCCACCACTGCTGTAATTTGACAACTGTCATTACTAGGGGTGCACGATTATGAAATTATGACCGATATCCGATCTCCGATTATCTGCAGGGTCATATCTGCCGATACCGATTCTGACCGATTCCGATATTATATGGTGGACCACAATGGAAACAAGCCTATAAGCCCTATAGAGGCTAGGCCCAAAGCCTGTTAAAAAAGTATCAATCAATCAATAAAAAGCCTATACTCTTTTACAAGTGTTTTCACAACTGAATGACTACTGAATGAGATGAGTAGCCTACACAAATTAAATGTAGAAAAATATAAAGTTTATTTTTACTTAACCGTCTGCCTGCCGCCATTCATTAATCCCTCGATTGCGTATTGCCAAGGTTTTATCGCGCGTAACACTTACTTTGAAGATCCAAATATCCGTAATCGCATTGTTCCTGTGAAAAGCTGCTGTGTGTGGTATCATGACCGGTTGTTGTTGTCTCGCTCGGCGGTGGAAAAAGCTGACCGCGAGTATCACAGCGCCTGCTACAGGCCGTTGAAAACGCTTGTCTGGGACAAAGCGTCCTCTGCAATGTCGCTTCTGTGAGATAAAGCCGTCTGAAACCAGAGCCGGCAATGTAAGTGGATGCGCGCGCATTTTCAAAATGGCCGCGCCCATTGTGTCAGAAGCATAACAAAGCTAACTGACGGTAGATTTCGATACGATCGTATTAAAACATGCATTAATTAATACATCGCTGTTAAAACGGCTTTTCCGTTTGTGGCAGGCCACAAGATTCTACGTTTTAAAATTCCTATGTTCCCGGCAGGCCTCGTGTTAACATACCTTAGAGCTGTTGTGTGGAAATAATAAAAAGGTCCCCCCTTTCTGTGTTTCCTAGTATGAAAAGTATGAAAAAAAAATTACATGGTTAAACACATCTTGATGACATCATCAAGATGTGTTTCACCATGTTAATGATTTTTTTCAGACCTCCAGTTCTAGGAAACACAGAATGGGGGGACCTTTTTATTATTTCCAGCTCTAAGGTATATTAATGACATAGTAAAATGTTGAAAATGAGTGGAATGCCCCTTTAAGATTTTACATCATATTTGATTTGGCTTTTGTTCTAGACTAGTAGGTACTAGACACTTTTGATTTATATTGAACTCATGATTCATGATTTTTTTTACATTTTTCATTTAAAAAAAAACCGATTAAATATTCTGCATTATTTTGAGACCATTCCGATACCGATATGGCATTTTTATGGCCGATATGGCCAATTCCGATTATGCTACTGATTAATCGTGCATCCCTAGTTAGTACATTGTTGAATGATACGTGTCACACACTTGTGTTTTCTATGTGCTCTCTGCAGCGGTGACCTCGGTGCTGTATGGCGAACGCCTGGGCTTGCTGCAAGATCACATCGATCCCGAGTCTCAACATTTCATCGACTGTATCACCCTGATGTTCAAGACCACCACCCCAATGTTGTTCTTGCCCCCACGTCTGCTGAGGCTGATGGGTGCCAAGCTGTGGAAGGACCATGCGAAGGCGTGGGACGGGATATTTAACCACGGTATGCCCTCATCAACCAGTGATGGAAGAACAAGCTACTCACATGTTTATTTTATCTTAAGTGAAATTATCAATACCCAATTTTATTGTAGAAATAGTCTGTTACAAGTACAAGTTTGGTGTTCAAATCAATTTCCTTAATAAAAGTACAAAAGTATAAAGTGTACAAAATGTACTTAAAGTACCAAAAGTAAAATTACTCATTATTCAGAAGGTCCCATTTCACAAGTTTTCAAATGATAAAAAGTTCAGAAGCGGTTTTGTAATAATAATCTAAATCTACAAAGTAACTAGTAACTAAACGTCTTCAAATAATTACAGTGGCATAACAGGTACAATATGAGATGTAGAGTAGAAGTAAAATGATTGAAAATTGTAAGTACTTCAGTAAAGTAAAAAACAAACAAACAAACAAAATTCAAAATTATACTTAAGTACAGTACTTGAGTAACTTAGCTACTTTCTATCACTGTTATCAACAAAAGAATTACTGCAGATATGACACCAGGCATCTGGACATATTTCATAAACACAGGAAACGTTACTGTGCGTGAGTGTGTGCGTGTGTGCGTGCGTGCGTGTTGCTTTTATGTGACTCACCACCAGCGGACCAATGCATCCACAAATGCTACAGAAAGCTACGCGAGGAGACTGCCTGTCCAAACAAATACCCAGGGGTCCTAGCCAACCTGCTGATGCTGGACAAACTGCCCATCGAGGACGTCAAGGCCAGTGTCACGGAGCTGATGGCTGGGGGAGTGGACACGGTACACACAGACACATGCATTGTACACATCAACACACTTGCAATCTGGTCCGCCAAACATAGACAGAAAAGTTAATTTCTTCACATTATGACACCACCAAATTCCTGGTATGCTGCATGAGTATCTGTCTGGCATCTGTCTATAACATGCTATCTAAGTTACATTTTAGCCTTTGCATAAGCCTGCAAGGTCGTCATGGCTAGGGCAAGTGCTACGGCATGTGCTACGGCAATTACTACGGGCTAAGGTGGAGTCTACGGCGGCAGATTGGGAGTGAATCTGCAGTTCTATAACTGCAATGGGGAGGTTATATTAATATAATTAATAGTAGTAGTAATAAAATTGTATTATATATTAAACACTTAAACCCCAGCATTCATATTCTGGAGCTTATAGATCGGCAAGAAGTGGTCCAGGTAGGCCTACAGAGCCAACTCAGGTCCAGTTTACTAAATCGAAATGGGTGAAACAGGAAACACATCAAATAAATAACATTAAGAACCAGGCTTAGGCCTCACTCAGACCTTTACTGCATTGCTGTATGCTTGTTGGATGAATGTTGTGTAGTGTCATGGCCGCCCCAATGCATTTCCAATGGGAGTCACATGGTTTGACACAACATTTGTGTTGTATGAGGGGGAGGGGCGCAGTCTAAGGCTGAGCTCACACCTTTCATGCAATTCTCTGTGCTCGTTGGGTGTTGTGTCATGGCCGCCCAGCGGCCCAATGCGCACGACTGCGCCCCTCCCCCTCACACAACACAATGTTGGGTCAAACCATGTGACCTCCATTGGAAATGCATTGGGCCGCTGGGCGGCCATGACACAACACCCAACGAGCACCAGAATTGCATGAAAGGTGTGAGCTCAGCCTAACACAGCCGAAAGCCATACAACAGCTTGTAGTCCAAAATGTGGACTACAAACCATGTGACTTCCATTGGAAATGCATTGGGGCGGCCATGACACTACACAACATTCATCCAACAAGCATACAGCAATGCAGTAAAGGTCTGAGTGAGGCCTTAACTTGACTGTGGTGTGGGTCTTCTGTTCTGTGAAGTGTTCAGACTTCCATATAACGCTGCTGTGTGGTTCTGTGAGGTGTTCAGACTTATTCATTCATTCATTCATTCAAGTTTTATTTATTTTCGAAATTACACTGAGTAATCAAACTCATTATAAGTGTAATACAATCACATAGAAAAACATCACAATACATCAGAAGATCAGGAAAATAAAAACAAAGAATACAATACAATACAAGGTATACATGTGAAATTACATAGGTTTACAAATAAAAAGCTAAAACTAATTTCAAATAAAAGCTAAAACAACATTTCAAAATGATCTAAAAACAGTTACACATTGTGGGGATCTGTATGCTCACCAAGGTTTTAAAACGATGCAAGGGTACCAATGTGGTCAATTTGAATGTCTTTTGTAGGTCGTTCCATGTATTAGGGCCACAGAAGCTAAAGTCAATTTTACCTAGTTCAGAGTTAACTTTTGGTACCTTGAATTTGGGGAAATTACTTGACCGGGTGTGGTAGGGTTCAGAGTCCCATTTCAGGAAAGATGAGATGTATTTAGGACAATCTCCAAGCATAGCTTTATACAAGAACATGGTGCCACTTCCATAACGCTATAGCTGTGTGGTTCTGTGAGGTGTTCAGACTTCCATAACGCTGCTGTGGACCCTGTACGAGTTGGCCAGACACCCCGGCCTGCAGGAGGAGCTGAGGACAGAGGTGGCTGCAGCCAGGGCAGCGAGCCAAGGAGACATGATGGACATGCTGCAGAGGATCCCTCTGGTCAAAGCAACCC
The DNA here is from genome assembly GCF_951216825.1 of Electrona antarctica. Classification (NCBI taxonomy): domain Eukaryota; kingdom Metazoa; phylum Chordata; class Actinopteri; order Myctophiformes; family Myctophidae; genus Electrona; species Electrona antarctica. The sequence continues at coordinate 52,033,223 of NC_136806.1, forward strand.
TGAAGGAAACACTGAGGCAAGGCAAACTACACACAGCATTATCCCTAGTGTTAACGTGACTCAGAGGCCCCTTTTCCACCGGTTGGTTCCCAATGGGAACCGGTTCAGTTCTTTTTGGTTCTTAGTCCATGAGCCAGAGCTCCAAAGTTGGAACGTTAATTATGAATTGAGTGGGAAAAGCCATACCTATATTAGATTGTTATCACCATGAAACTTCCCCAATTGAGTACTTACACGAAGACAATGATTTATTGTATTACAAATTTTACGTTTTTAAATATGAGGCCTAGGAAAATGTGCAAAATAATCGAAAATATGAAAAAGCTACTACTGTGGAAGGGTTATCATGTATTAATTTACTTGTATTGATCCTATAAACAATTTAATATAGGTCTAGTTTTTCCCACCAATTTTGGAGCTCTGGCTCATGGACTAAGAACCAAAAAGAACTGAATCGGTTCCCATTGGGAACCAACCGGTGGAAAGGGGGTCAGAGAGTGTGAAACCTAAAGAAATACAGTATATATTCATACTGTACAAACATGATGCCAGTATAACTGATTCAGAGCAGCACAGTTTGTACTGCTTTGAAACCTAGCCAGTGTTCTGACATGTTTCAGTATATATGTATATGACATGTTTTGTGTCCGGGTAGCTCAGTCGGTAGAGAAAGGTCATGTGTTCGATCCTGGGCACCGCCAACTCAGCGATTGAGTAGCACGGCTTGGGTACGCAAGTCATGCGGTAACTACTGGGAGCTGATGGTATAGGTGTTGCGCTCCACCTCACCAATCCAACTCGCACTGCGAAACAAGGATCGACTTCCACCCACGCTCTGGCTGATACCGGCAATAAGCCTCTCCGATCTACTTATACATACTTTGGTATATACAGTATGTAAGCAAGTCGGAATGATGATGGTTATGTACTTTTACCTCATTGAAATTCTGATGAGAAAAGTCCAAAAACACCTGTATGTCCAAATTGTGCAGTATTCCATCCCAAAGTTACCAATTCTGAACACCTCTTGATGCTTTCATGTCATGTTCTACTGGCAGTATAGGTTAAGTCTCCTTGATTCTTTCTTTTCTTTCTTTCTTTCTTTCTTTCTTTCTCTCTCTCTCTCTCTTCTCATTCCAGGCTCCATCCTGTGGCAGTGAGTTTGCAGAGATACATAACTGAAGATATCATCATTCAAAACTACCACATACCATCTGGGGTAAGAGGCTGCTTAAGTGATAATGTAGCAAATTGTATTTTGTATGTCTGTACAATTTACAATTAAAATGTAGGGATTTAGTAGATGCTCTTATAAATCCAGAGTGACTTACATACACAGTAAGCACTAAGCAAGGAAAACACGAGGTAATACATCAAATGCATAGAAATAGTCATAGGATCACATGTAAACCAAGAACCTATCAACAGTATATATATATATAAAAGACAGCCTGTCAGTCTACTGTCCTATCAACAAATGCATAAAGGCCCCAAAAATCGGTATCTGTACTTTATAGGATGCCAGGTGTACAAATGACCTGGCATCTGTCTCTACATATCATGTCATCTAAATTACATTTTAGATTAGAGCTAGTGTTTGCACTGAGCGTGCTACTCTCTCTCTCTCTCTCTGTTGTGTTTCTATAGACTCTGGTCCAGTTAGGCCTGTATGCCATGGGCAGAGACCACAAGGTATTCTCCAGACCAGAGCAGTATCAGCCGTCTCGCTGGCTGAGGTCGGAAGAGCTCCAGCAGCAGAACCAATATTTCAGGGGCCTCAGTTTTGGCTTCGGCCCGCGGCAGTGTCTCGGACGCAGGATAGCAGAGGCAGAGATGCAGCTATTCCTCATCCATGTGAGATACACAGAGAAGGCTAGCCTTAAAATATTTTGAAAATAGCAGATCTACAAGCTCACAATGTGTCGCGATTGAGCTTGTAGATCGGCTATTTTCAAATGGCCGTAATGTAAATGTACAGTATATAGGGAGTGTATATGCATAGGCCACTAAAGGCCAGTATTAATATGTTCTTGGATTGACTTCTGCCTTTTTGCAGATGCTTGAGAACTTCCGAGTGGAGAAACAGCGGCACATGGAAGTGGAGAGCACCTTTGAGCTCATCGTGATACCAGCAAAACCCATTATATTGACCTTCAAGCCTCTGAACAGCAGCCGGTGACGCGTGATTATGAATCCCACCAACGTTCTAGGGTAGACCCGCCTCACCATGTGTCTGATTGGCTCCCGGGAAGGCATCGTTTTACTGAGGTTAGGCCGTTCGGGTTAGGTTTAGGGGGGGTGCATACTTAGTTTAGACTAGTCATTGGTTAGACATGCGTTAAGGTTAGGTTTAGGTGTGCTGCCCCGTGGGAGGTTAGGTTTAGGGTGAGGGTTTGAGATAGGTTGTAGTTGTAGGACTAATGACTGCTCGCAAAAACGAGAACTGTCAATCACAACGACTACTGGCCAATCACAGCAGGGCATTCCTAGAACTGCGGTGGGATACATAACGCGCCGGTGACTGAAAAGGTCAGAGCTGTATGCTGGAGAGATGATGAACAAATCAGAGAAAAAATGTATCCCTTTCAAGTAACTGATTAATAAAATATGATTGACCAAAAAGGATCTTTTTATGAGAATGAAAAATAGCTCATATAAAGAGAAGCTGACACTGCCCTAACTGTAAACCTAATCTCAGTTTTACACGTCGAGAGCTATTTTCACTGAAGATACGTATGTAGGGTGAAAACAGAAAAGTGACTAGACTAGACTAGACTAGTATAAAGCCACACGAGGCCACTTCGGTCAACCAAGTAAAGGGTTCAAGTGGTTAAGCAAGCATTTTATGACGTGGTCGTGGTGAGGTTCTTTAGTGCCAAAAAATAAAGGAATTTGTTTCAAACGTCCTTCTACCGAGGGCCACATACCATCCTTGAGCAGATAAGAGATGTACTCCCACACAGCAGGTTCAGGGCCCCCTATAGCTCCGTCCGGCGGACCTACTACATTACAACCAAGTACATTTACTCTTCTTATATAGTATTCTTCAATACTTATTATTTTGTCTATATGCACTACGAATAGTTAACCAGTGGTGGAAAGTAGCCAAGTTTAAATGTACTGTACTCAAGTACAATTTTGAGGTATTGTACTTGTATTTCCCATTTTCAATACTTTTACTTCTACTCCACTACATCTCAGAGGCAAATATTGTACTTTCAATCCATTGCAATGATTTAAAATGTTTAGATACTAGTTACTTTGTAGTTTTAGATTATAGTTACAAAGCATACATTAATGCCGCTTCAGCCTTATTTAAACTTAGGCCATTTGGAAATATAGCTGATCTACCAGCTCTCAATGCGTCGTGATGAGTGCTTGTAGATCCATTTTTAAAAGATTTTTATAAATTGGAAAACTTTTGAAATGGGACATTCTGCATAAGGAGTAGTTTTACTTGGCAATTTAAGTACATTGTGAATACTGAACTTTTACTTGTAACGGAGCATTTCTAATAACTTGTACTACTAAAACAAATATGAGTACTTATTCCACCATGGTGGTTAACCATTATAGTTGAGACATAGGAGCTCAAGGAAAGAAAAAGATAGTGTCATCACAACATGAATGCAATGCAACCTTGTTTGTACGATTTTCTTCATTTTATTGACTTATTTATTCCATTTTAATTCTGGCCCTACAAACATGACTTATCTGTAAGCAAATAAATACATGTGACATAGTAGAAATACCTGGGCATGCAATAAGCATATCTACAAAAGCCACAAAGAGGCTGAATCAAATGCAATTCATGAAAATTTGCAACCTTAACAAAATCTAGAATGCAAATTATGCATTTGCAGCACCCTTTCCATGTGCTGCATGAAACCATGCATGTTTGATGATTCATATATGCAGTGTGGGGTACCTTACGATAGACTTAAAACAAAACAGCAGATACCTTTTTGCTAAATGCAGCACCCATCTTTACACACACACACACACACATCTCTAGCTCACAATTGTTAAGTGTTAATGGCATTTATAGTAGTTGTTAAAACTTAATCATAACATCAAATGTTATGCACATAAAAAAATGGAATTGGAAGATGTATACATTTCACACAACATCCTCTTTCATCCACGTTTCCTTTGAAAAACAATTATATAAAAAAATCTGAAACTGTATATAGTATATCTTCATTTAAATTACTAATCTCTGAAAATGCATGTTTTTATTTATGTGTCAGAATAAGCGATTTTCATGAATAAATAAAGGTGATAGTAGGACAGATGTCGTTCAACCGTCACGTCGCAGCTCATAGGCGACTTCTGTTCTTTTCAATGGCCCAACAGAGGAGAGCGGATCGAGGGGGGAATGTCCAGCTTCTGAATGAGGTCAGATCATTTAAAAAGAAAAATCTAATCAAAATCAAAAAGACACTATGAGGGTTTCAGTGCACGGTAAAGCCTGGTCCTCCAACTGCACAGTACACAAATATACAGATAAGCAGGACTTATTAGACTCGGTAACATTCTTCGGTTGTTGGTATAAGGTCTGTGTTCCCAACAGAAGTTTATAACGCCAACCCTCACAGCGGGGGGGAAACAAAAACCAAAACAAAAGACAAAAGTAAAAACAAAACAGATCAGAAGGTTTTAGGTTTTCAAGAAGGAGAGAGAAGAATAAGGTTGAGGTGGTGGTTTAAGTTAAAGTCAGACTCCTGTGGGGGCCAGGCGGCTGATGAAGGCAACGCTAGTGTGGCACATCCTCCTGAAGAAGGCAGGGCACTGGGGCTTCATGACGAAGTGCTCCAGAAGAATCCGCAGCTCCGTGAACAAGGTGCTGCATGGGGGGGGGGGGGGGGGGGGGGGGGGGGGGGGGGGCAGAGCAGGCAAGAGGCACCGTTAAACCCATATCGACCTGAGGACGATTCTACATGCCTTCTAAAATCCTGAGTTTTCTGAAAATCCTATGTTTCTATGTCAGTGGTGCTCAAACGGTTTCATGTCAAGGACCCCTAGAATTACATGTATTTGCCCCGCCGAAACCCCATCTGAAAATATGTAGTTCCAGAGACCCCCCCCCCCCCCCCCCCCCCCCCCCCCCCCCCCCCCCCCAGATGCAAAGATTTTAGTTAAAAATGTTCCCTCTGAAAGTGTGTATATATATATATATATATATATATATATATATATATATATATATATAGTGCCATCTACGTTTACAAAACGTAGCTAGGCTAAACGGTACCTACTGGTGCCATCTACGCGTATGTTCGTAGACAACCGTATATGAAAGCAGCGACCGATTATTTACCTTTTAGCATTGCTCCGGTTAGTATGGAGAGCCTCCGTCCCCACCAGCCATGGGATTTTTTAAATCCAGCTCCGTTGAGCCTCCATTATAACAGGATTTTCAAAACGCTGTTATCTCAAAAAGGTTCGAGAGCTGTCCATGGTGGGCTGCCGCGCACCCGACGATCGTAAATCATTCGTGAGTTTGTACCGCATCGCTGAGCACATGTAACTGGTTGTAATGATAGCTAAGGGGTCTGAGCTAATGCGAGTGGTGATGTGCTCATAACAAAAAGGCCCCCCACCTTCCTGAATAACCCGGAAAGGAAACAAGGCTCGCAGCATTAGAGCGGACGGGTGGCAGTCCTTACGTGTGCTTATGCTGCCCCCTGCTGGCAGCTAAAACGTTAATGAGTATCATCGTTACTGGGGTGGAAAGCTTTGCATGTCCAATACCAATACTCATCTTAAACATTAAAAAAATGGCATGAATAGCAGACCTACGCGCTCACAGTGTGTCGCAACACTCTTGTATGAAGTAGAGTATTAAATTACCAAAATAATATAAAGTCAACATATGGAGTTAAGAGCCTTCTGCCCCACAGCAACGATATGCATTAATGCCCTTCCCTTTATACTAAATAGTCAAGGAATTGGTGCATTAACCCATTTAGACACGAAAACTGATTCTACAAATGTCAGTGGTTCTCAAACCATTTCTTGTCAAGGACCCCCAGAATTATCTGTAATTGGCCGTGAACCCCAATCTCAGAATATGTTGTTCCAGGGACCCCCCCAGAAGCAAAGATTTGAGTTCAAAACGTTTGCTCTAAAATAGTTTTTGAAAAATTGTGAAAAATATAGCACAAATCATATATATATATATATATATATATATATATATATATATATATATATATATGTGTGTGTGTATACATACAAAGATTTGCGCCATATTTTCACAATTTTTCAAAAATAGCAGATCTACTCTGTGCCGCGCTATGAGCTTGTAGATCTGCTATTTTTCCAATAGCTAAAGTATAACATAATGCTTAAAACACCAAAAGGGCTTCCCGTTAAAAGAAGATAAAAAAATAAAATAAGGGAGGATTTACAGCCAAGTTAAATGTTGACTCACCGGCAGTATGGGTTTCTTCTGGATGTGTAGCGGAGTGTGAGGAATCTGTAGTAAATGAAAGGCTGCAGTAGGCTTCCCTGGCCACTGTGAAGGAAAAAAAGTGAGTCAACAATCATTACTGCACATTAGGATTTGCCTCGTTTCAGGGAATCCCTAGGACCAATTTCCAATACCCCAAATATCGGCCACTTGCTCACTCAGGCAGCATGGCGGTGTTACAGTGAAATTGGTGACCTTCCAAAATATGTGACCATCTTGTGGACTTCACACAACTTACATACTTACATGGAGGTCTTTATATACGTGGCCTAAATACCGCTAAGTTGAACTCTGCTAATAAACAAACAACGTTCGGAAACTGATGTTATGTGATGTCTACACGGTTGTCACATATTTCATCAGGTCACCAATTTCACCATAACACTGCCATGCTGGAGTGACCGAGTGCGAGTGAGTGGCCCGGCCGAGATTTGGGGTATTAAAACTGGTTTATGGCCAACGACGTAATTGACGTAATGAAATCAATAAATCCCTTATGGCCAATGACGTAATGGACGTAATCGATTGATTCCCAATAATCGGGAGCTTATTGTCGCAAAATTTAGCATTTTTTAGCTAATTTTGCTAACGGCCGATGTAATCTTCCTAAAACCGGCCGAAAATCCGCGCGTGCACGGTCGATCGCGCACGCGCGTGATCGCGCATGCATCGCTGCGTAAAATGCGATGTTTTGGGCTTGATTAGAGCTTAATTTGACTTAGTTATGAAAAAGACGATGATAGCTTAGCATTCCGGACATCTTCCATTGTGGCACACTAGCAAAGCTACTGCCGGATATTTTGATCCTAACCGGATGTGGTCATCGTTCACTCGCTCCTTTTGGTCAGAATCGGCAAAATGGTGACGTTACCGCCACCATCAGGACTGATTGTCCCAATACTATGGTCTTGCCCCGTCAGAATGAGATATAGTGTGTATATCGCGGATTTTTCTATTGGCATTAAAAAGACAAATTAAACATTTGAAAAATGCTGGCTGAAGAATCAATCCACTGTTAATTAGGCTTGGCCACAAGAGGGTTAACACCCCAAGCGACAAGAACAGAGTTCTCCGTCCTATCAATTAGTAACGCTCCTCGCCCAGGACGGAGTTAATAAAAGGACAGACATTTATTGATATCAATTAAAAACCGATCGCGTCGCTCCACCAGTTGTGCAACATTCGATGTTATTTCCGGTTGGGACGCCATCGAAAATGTCCCCATTTTAGCGGATGAGATCGAAAATCTTAAAACAATCTAAATCATTCCGTCCAATTCTAAGCAAAGATTATGTTTTAGACGGACCATCGCGGTCCAGTCGCTATAGTCGCGTTAGAATTAATCATACCTCCCGTTGTTGTTGATCGCCTCGGGAGTGTTTTGGCTACATCAAGCTACATCAGCTACATCCGGGATAGCGCCTGGTGCGTCGTTAAATGTGCTCCGTTGCTGCAAATCACTGGGCGATCTGATTTAATGTTCCTAAATACCCCTGGGCGTTCTAGGTGTTAATGGATACTATCATGTACTGAAGAGCAATTAATATACATTTCCATCTCTGGTTCTCATTTGGCCTTTTTTTTTATAAGCCAGGTTTTTTTTTTTGTCCATTCCATGTGTGACGATGATCATGATGAAGGCGAGCTAACCACAACGCACACGAGAATTTAAAATCATCTACACTGACTGAATCCCAGATCTTTTGTCCTGCCAGGGCGGGTAGGCGCATGGGAGGGGGAGAGGCGGTGGAGTTAGTTGCAGTTTGAGGGTCCAATGGAGTTGAGGTTTTGTCCAAATCGTTTTTTACTACTTTCCATTGGTTCAATATTTTCAAAACAACACAGACGTAAAGGGTGTTCGCTGTTCAATAGCACTGATTTATGCAAAGAATAATAATCAAAGACCTCAAAGATGGAGTTGGTGGTTTCCTCCCAACACCAACAATATGCTACATTCAGGTTTCAAAATGAACCAGAACAAATTGTGATGAAGCCCGTTGTCACGGAATACAATTTAGTCCGTAATTATTTTACGGTCAATATCTGCAATGCTAGTGACTTTTACCAACCTTTAGGTTGAACATAATAAGCATACCTGAAGAGCATGAAAACGGTGGCTGGCATCAAAAAGATCTCATTGCAGGCAATGAACTTGAGGATGTTCTGCTGGTTGGATGTAAGCTTGTCCAGGAAGTTTCTGACGAATGCTAGGCTTTCGGGACCCACGGACTACATGGGAAAAAAGAAAAAGAAAAAAAGTCAAGAGCTGCTAGTGTCACTTCACCCTTTTTGCAAAAAATGGCCAACAACTCAAATCTAGCCTACTAAAGACTGCTACAGAGATTTATGGTTTCAATTCTTCATTCTCTCAATGACAAGGATTTCAATTCGATTAATCGTGCAGCCCCATTTCAAACATTTGTGTGATCTCATGCATTGTTTTTCTCCAGTTCATCTACACAGCACACGGAGGCAGTTATAGCGGACCCCCGCAGATAATAATAATAATGCAGCTGGTAATTGATTTAATCAAATTGGGCTTATTTATAGAGACATGTAGTACCCAGTCATCAAGTCCCTGAGGTGAATCTACTCATGTGGTTATTATTTAATCCCCTGTAGAAATTGAGTTATTACCAGTGGGTAATTGAACATGGATGTGAGAAACTGAAGATGAAGAAGATGATGAGATGAGAAGATCACAATACTGTTGATACGCATCAAGAAGTGGTTCAGGGGTGACCACCTTGGTTTACTAAGACTGTTGATACGCATCAAGAAGTGGTTCAGGGGGTGACCGCCTTGGTTTACTAAGACTGTTGATACGCATCAAGAAGTGGTTCAGGGGGTGACCGCCTTGGTTTACTAAGACTGTTGATACGCATCAAGAAGTGGTTCAGGGGGTGACCGCCTTGGTTTACTAAGACTGTTGATACGCATCAAGAAGTGGTTCAGGGGGTGACCGCCTTGGTTTACTAAGACTGTTGATACGCATCAAGAAGTGGTTCAGGGGGTGACCGCCTTGGTTTACTAAGACTGTTGATACGCATCAAGAAGTGGTTCAGGGGGTGACCGCCTTGGTTTACTAAGACTGTTGATACGCATCAAGAAGTGGTTCAGGGGGTGACCGCCTTGGTTTACTAAGACTGTTGATACGCATCAAGAAGTGGTTCAGGGGGTGACCGCCTTGGTTTACTAAGACTGTTGATACGCATCAAGAAGTGGTTCTGGGGGTGACCGCCTTGGTTTACTAAGACTGTTGATACGCATCAAGAAGTGGTTCTGGGGGTGACCGCCTTGGTTTACTAAGACTGTTGATACGCATCAAGAAGTGTTTCTGGGGGTGACCGCCTTGGTTTACTAAGACTGTTGATACGCATCAAGAAGTGGTTCAGGGGGTGACTTGGTTTACTTACATCCAACACTTTCTTTGTATAGGTGGTAGCATGAAGCAGGGAGAAGAGGAAAACTGGAAAGATGCTCACTGGAGGTAATGGTTAAGGCTTCAACGGGGATCGACATAAAACACCATAGCAACCAAGTCAATTCACAGCCAGTAAGGCCATCCAAATAATTTAACCCATTTAGACCTGAGGACGATTCTACAAATGGCTTCTAAATCCTGACAGTTTTCTTGAAAAACCCATGTTTCTATGTCAGTCGTTCTCAAACTATTTCATGTCAAGGACCCCCAAAAATATCTTTCTAAAACGGGTAGTCCCAATACTTGATTCTGATTGGCTGGTTACCGTCACGGTGTAAATTTCACCCACAACTTCAATCACTTCATATCATTCGCAGCTGATTCCGCATCTCTGTAGCTGTACTGGGGAAGGGGAGCGCTTGATTGCCTTGCAAACCCATGCCGTGCGGGTGTCTAAGCGCCGCCCGGCTCATATGACGGCCCTGTAAAGACATCCAGGGCTATTCTCCCGTCACAGCCTACTTGCAGCAAAACAAGGAGTGCTCTGGTGGCACAAAGCGTAGCTACTTGTGAATTTAATAGTTTTATTAGGTTAATATTTCTATACGTTTGTAACCGTTTTAGAAAAGCAATAAGCCACTCGAGGCCCCAGTTTACCGGGTATTTTACAATGGCTGGGAGGGTAGAAGACCCTCAGCTGCGCCTCGGGTCTGCCTACGCCTCCCAGCCATTGTAAAATACCCGGTAACCTGAGACCTCTCGTGGCTTATTGCTTTAGTATTTGGCCGCCGACCCCCATCTGAAAATATGTAGTTCCAGGGACCCCCCAGAAGCAAAGATTTGAGTTAAAAACGTTCGCTCTGAAACAATATATATTCGTGCCGCATTTTCACGATTTTTCAAAAATAGCAGACCTACAAGTTCATAGCGCGGCACTCGGTGCCGCGCTATGAGCTTGTAGATCTGCTATTTTTCAATAGCTAAAGTATAACATAATGCTTAAAACACCAAAAAGGGGGTTCCCGCCCAGAATGGGTTAACAGCAAATGTGCTTATTCTGCATTACGCCCCCAAACAGCATACTGCCATGGCATGGGGAGGCAAAACTTTGATGAAAATTAATCTCCATTCAAACCACTAAAGCTAACCGACGCCCCGTAAAGATGAGGATACTTGTGATGGGGTAGGAGTTGACGAGGATGAGGGAGTACAGAAGGTAGTGGCAGCTGTCCTCCTGTAGTGCCTGGGCCAGGAACGCCCGACTCAGCTGGAAGCGGGGAAGCCTCTGGTGCAGACGCAGAGCGCTGGTGAGGGCGTTTGCCAGCAAAGCCCGTTGGTAGAAGTTGGCGGCCGCTTGGGTTCTGAAAGCACAGCCGATATGGTGGGGATTTAAAACCAGCGTTGATTTCGTCGACTTAAAACTAAGGCGAGGAATGTTCCGTCGACTACCTTTTTCCCCACTGACGATAACTAAATGGAGAACTACATGAAAACTAAGCTATGATGACTAAGACTAAATATATATATATATATATATAAAAACTAGACTAAAATGTTAGTGAGGGACTAGTGGACAAGAGATCCAGTATGTCATTCTACAATTAGTTGCATGCTGAAAATAGCAGATCTACAAGATCACAACGCATCGCAGCGCGGCGCGTTGTGAGTTTGTAGATCTGCTATTTTCAGCAAGTGTAAAATCAGTCATTACGACGGCATCAAGGCCCGCCAAAATACAGTCTAGTCAACTAAATCACCTGTAGATTTAGTCGACTAAAACTAGACTAAACACTAAAACATTCCAGGTGACTAAAACTAAATGAAAACTATTCAAGAGACTATGACCAAAATGACTATGACCAAAATCAACACCGATTAAAACATGCGGTTATTAGTTATAACGCCCTGAATAGGGAAATGGTGTCCAATATTGCACAACTCAACATATTTCACAGGGGAACGTCAAGATACAAATGACTGGTATCCTTACCCCAACAGTGGCAGTATGAACATGACTGAGCAGTAGACAGTGAACAGTCTGGACAGCCACATCGCCGTTTCCAGCTTATTGCTCAATAAAAATTGCTGAAAAAGAAAAAAAAAAGTATTTTTTTTAATCCAATCATTTGGGTTTAACTTTTTAAGCAAGCACTTTCAGATTTAATTAACAAATTAAGACCCGAGCTAGATTCTAAAAAATGCCGTCTACATGCTGTTTTCGGACAAATCTATGTCGTTATATCAGTGGTTCTCAAACTTTTTCAAGTCAAGGCCCCCAAAATGATATGTATTTGGCCTTAGACGAGTGTTGAGGTTTGAGATAGTCTTTGTGTATATCCACTGACAAATTTCGAGCACCATTTTCAGGAGATAAAATACTTATTTTACTCCGCTCTCCAAACTAAATATGACTTATAAGGACGATACGGGATGTGTCACGCCCAACTTCTGTATGGATGACCCAGGGCTGCCCGTACGATGCGCTACAAACACACACACACGCCATACTAGACAAGTAATTGAGTCAATTTGGCCAACCCAATTTCTCTGTCCTGTCGTCAGTCAGATGACTGGAAAAAAAAACTAAAAAAGACCAGGGGTCTGCATGCAATCCATACATCCAATGACATAATTAAAATATGATCCTCTTTATGCTTTAAATAGATTTGATTATGACGACAGTAATGGTGACCCATTTCAGACCAGAGTAAATATGTATTCTTTCAAAAAATAAATGTAAATTCCTTTCATACATTTCTAAAATAGCCAATCTACAAGCGTAGATTGGTAATGCATCGTGACGCGTGAGCTTGTAGATCGGCTAATTTAGCCATTTTGTTTTTAAATAGGGCACCTAAAATGGTTAATTAATGTATTTGTGTACGTTGTGCAAGTTCTCGTTAGGGTCACGAGGCGCTGAAAAGGTTTGTGAAAGACTCACAAGGTGCCATTGATGGCGTGGTGGTTAATTTGAAACACTTTCTTTTCAGGATCACACTACCTTCCTCAACAGACATGTGGACATAAACACAGCGGAAGATAACATGAACATGAATGTGAGTGTGTGTGTGTGTGTGTGTCCTTTAGGTGTTTGTGTGTGCCACCTGCTGTGCAGTTACCTTCATGCTGGCACACAGACAGTCCTTAACCCTAACCCAATTACCTTCAGCAGTTTTTAAGGTGACTATGAGCTGTCCATGTGCCGTGTGCAGCTGTTGTAGGTGAAGGCTGTGACAAAGGTCTGGCTGTGCTGTAGATTTTTCTCTTTATATATATATATATATATATATATATATATATATAGACCATAATCTGTACATGACGGCCTGGTGATCCAAGCACCCTAGGCTGTATTTTGTTTTATATACATCTGACAAATTGTGGAAATAAATGCCCACTCATTTTTTTTAAAAGAAGGGGGGAAAACGTATCCAATACAGTTAACTGCAACAGTAATATAGTCACTTTCCTTTTAGAAAATGTATCCTGGTCGCTGAACAAGTAGGTTGCCATCACAGAATCATTGACCAATTTCACCTCATTGTAACATTGACAGAATTTGGCTTGCATCTCAAAGAAACATGCCATCTCTCTGTCCCCGTCTTTCTAAAATAAAATGTCATTGGACTGGAGCCCCACGAAGTGAACGGAGTTGTCGTAACTCTGTCTTACTCTATGGCTCTGGGCTCGGCTGGTCTGGTCTGCAAGCAGTTCACAGCTCGCCTCGCTCGCTCCTGCGGAACGTGCGCCGCTCGCTCACGTTCAGAGGCGAGACTGCTTCGCGCATGGTCGCAGACATGTTCCTCTTATCATCCTCATCCGTCGATTTAATTATGTTGTTACCCGTGTGGCGAGACCACTGGAGTTGGCTGGGGTATGATGCAGCCAAAAACAAGGTATTTTGTGAGCTCTGCAGTTCCAATGCCCACGACATATTCAGAGTTGCCGACAAGTAAGTTAGCGTAGCGCATATCCGGCCGATAGGTGTGAATGGTTTTGCCGATCGACGTGCTAATGGGGGACCATTTAACCCATTTTGGGGCGGGAACGCCTTTTGGTGTTTCAAGCATTCTGTTTAGCTATTGAAAAATAGCAGATATACAAGCTCTATATACTTGTAGGTCTGCTATTTTTGAAAAATCGTGAAAATGTGACGCAAATCTTTGAATATATATTCTTTCAGAGCGAACGTTTTTAACTCAAATCTTTGCCTCTGGGGGCGTCCCTGGAACGACATTTTCAGATGGTGGTCGGCGGCCAAATACATATAATTTTTGGGGTTCTTGACATGAAATATTGAGCACCACTGATATAGAAACATAGGTATTTCAGAAAACTTTTAGGATTTAGAAGACATTTTTTTAAGAATCGTCCTCAGGTCTAAATGGGTTAAAACAAATGCGGCTTGCATGCTGTGGTTTGCTACCAACAGAAATTTGCATGAACAAGGGCTGCCAAAGTAGTCTCTTGTTTTTTCGCTCCCCTTAGAAGTTAGACTGGGCCAGCTCTAAACTGACTGGGCCAGCTCTAAACTGACTGGGCCACGGCCCGCGTGGCCTAATGGACCCTACACCGGTGATCCAGGGAGTGTGCGCTCAAAGTTTGGCATCAACCGGGCCAACAGTGCCGGAGATTAGCTGTACACAGACGGACGGACGCGCCCACACACACGGACGGAGTGCAAAACATACTCCAAGCCTTCGGCCTGGTGGAGACAAATTGGAGATATTACTCACCACCGGCCCCAATCGGGGGGGAGGGCTTTGTTGTTGTTGTTGGTCTGCGTCAGACATCTTTCAGGAGTGTGGGTCACCCTGTTGGCAAGAGAAGTCAAACCATGATCCATTCAAAGCACTTACAGTATAGTAGCCTACCAGCTCCACCTGTGCTATGTAGGGATATAATAGAGATCTAAATCATCATAAATAATACAATGCAATAATGTCATTTACTGCATTGGTACTGACTGATTGTGTCATATCCACAATATCAAAGCCATGACTTAAAATAAGTCAATGTCAAAAATATCCATAGCTTTTTACCTGCTCGACGTACATAAGTGAAAGCTTAGCCTTGGATCAAGATCATTCATAGAAGTATTTTTATTTTTTTACTTTCAATTGTCAAAGTCGATCAAATACATCCCTTTGATTAAATGGATAGTCTTCATCAAAGGCTAGTGCTAGCTCTGGTGCAGAGCTCTAGTGACTCTGGACCAGGGCTAGGCTAGTGCAGTGCTAGTATGATCTCGTTAACTGGGTAGCTCAGCTGGCTATAGATGTGTCAGTACTGAATGTCCATAGTTTTAGCGCTACGTTAGCTGAACAGGAATGATCTGAAGGTGTGATTTAAAGTATTGATCATCAGGGAACAGGTTCATGTTAATAGCAGCACGCTAGCATCAGGGACGCCCAGTCTAGAATATTCTCACCGCTGCTGCTAACTAGCTAAGCTAAGTTGGGATAGCTAAGCTAAAGATAGCAGACATGGCTACAGCATTGAGCTTTCAGTGACTACCGGCACAAGTCTTGCAGTGCAACAACAGCAACAGATCACGCTGACAGCTTTCACCGGGGCAAAAAACATGGCACGTAGGTATAACCGGTTCTATGAACAACCGGTCAATGTGTAAATATATGTGTATTGTTGCTTTGCCTACCTCAATATCATTCAATAAAATCAACTCGTCGGTGCTGCTGGCATGCGCTCTCTTCTACTACTGGTCGTGGAGCAATGGATGGAGACCTCTCTGATCAGCTGACCGCTACATCGTTTCCCTCGCGAGATTCGTCTTCACAACGGGAGGAGGGGTGCTGTGTGGATGTGATTTATTTTATGAATGGTTACTTTTGGCAACATTGTGTCAACAGGACTTCTGAACAGACCAGACGAATTTATCAACATGTTGATAAACATGCCAAACATATAAGTTTAACAACATTCTCCAAATGTGTAGTAGTAGGCCTACCGCAGGTTTAGAGAATATCGTGCACATTATATTTTCTCTGATATTTGTTTTAACATGGAGCTACCTGTATAGTATACACAGTTACTGAGTTACAAATAATGTATTAATTATAGACTATATATCCCTCTGACTCTGCATGAGTCTGAGGGTATTCACTATATCTAGGCAAAACTAAAACACGTCTGGCTTCACTCAGTCATGACTCATGTCACTCTTTAAATCAAATTAATTTATGCTGCTCGCTCAGCTAAACTCAATTCAATAAAATTCAATTCAAAGAGCCACGTTTCGGACATCAACTGAACTTAAAGCAAACAGGGCAGGGACTGGCCTGGGAGAGAGAGACGTCAACAAGCATATAGTACTATGCAATACTGCAATTTAGAACTACTCCGTAAGTACGGAATTGAAAATGTACTTGAGTAAAAGTACAAAAGTATCAGCATCAAAATGTACTTAAAGTACTAAAAGTACTAATATCGCCAAAGTAACTAGTAACTAAAGTTTTCAAATCATTGTAGTGAAGTAAAAGTACTTGAAGTTGGCTCCGAGATGTAGTGGAGTAGAAGTAAAAGTACTGGAAATTGGTAATACTCAAGTAAAGTACAAATACCTCAAAATTGTACTTAAGTACAGTACTTAAGTAAAAGTACTTAGTTACTTTCCACCACTGCATAACAGTCATTCACATGTACAGTACTATGTCCCTTTGTAGTGTCTGTCAGCTGTTTCTCTCTTCTGCCCTGTAAAGCACTTTGCGCTGCAATTTTATGTCATGAAAGGTGCTATATAAATAAAGATTATTATTATTATTAATAGATGACTTGGCAGAAAGTCATTTTGGAATGTAAACAAGCATTTTGAGGACATAGCACAGGCAATACATCTATCTAATCTAATAACAATAATGATGACAATGCATGCAGTGCCATATGGCACAAGTGAATAGGGATTAGCCTATATATGCTATGTGGCATTTAATTCAATATAGCCTATATATACACTGGACAAAATAAATAATTAAATGTGCTGCAAAACATTATTGTGTGTGTGTGTGTGTGTGTGTGTGTGTGTGTGTGTGTGTGTGTGTGTGTGTGTGTGTGTGTGTGTGTGTGTGTGTGTGTGTGTGTGTGTGTGTGTGTGTGTGTATGATGACCACTGCCAATGTACAGCACAAGGAAGCTACGTCATCTTTGACAACGATGGACTACCAAGGAGGAAGGTGTGTGTGTGTGTGTGTGTGTGTGTGTGTGTGTGTGTGTGTGTGTGTGTGTGTGTGTGTGTGTGTGTGTGTGTGTGTGTGTGTGTGTGTGTGTGTGTGTGCGTGCGTGCGTGCGTGCGTGCGTGCGTGCGTGCGTGCGTGCGTGCGTGCGTGTGTCTTGAAAATAGAAACATTTTCAAAGTTTCTTTGTTAGAGTTAATGGTCAACATTCTGACAATCATTGAGTTTGTACAGTGACAGTAAGAGGGCACTTTTGAAGGGCACTTTTGAAGATAGTGAAAATAGCTGATCTACGAGCTCTCTGCAACCCAGCACTCTTTAGCTAGTGGAGAAGATGCCGTGTGTACGACATGGATTTCGAAACAAAATCTGTTCAGCGCAAAATGCTGCGTTCAAGTTCAGGAGACTTCGGAGAAGAAGAAATTCTCCTGAATGCATGCCTTCGGGAAAGGAGAGGAGGCCAATCGCATTTCTTTCACCATGTAGTAGGCTAAAATGCTGCATTCGTGGTCTGGAGAGGGCAGTTGTTTCACAGACGGGGTAAAAGGGCATGGGGGCTCAAGCCCCCTTTGATGTCTATGTGTGCACGCCCCTGAGTGGGCATAACATGTGCCAAACGAAGAAGAGCCATATATAGGCATGCAGGAAAAAGCCTCCAGGTCGCTCTGGTTGAAAGGGCAGAGAGCAGTAGCCTCGGTTGGAGCCTGGAGGATGGTGTGGTGTCTGTTGCAAGACCCGAAACACCCGAATAAGAAAGATTCCAGGAAACAACACTGATGACGTGTCAGTTTGTGCATCAGTAGATCTGCTAGATCAGTGGTTCCCAAAGTTGGGTCCGGGGACCCCTATAGGAGTCCTTGAGAGAGTTCCAGAGGGTCCCCAGCTGAATGATAGATTATGAACCAAATGGACCATTATGGGTCTGTAATTCAGTGTAAAAATGGAACCAAATGGACCATTATGGGTAACTCTCAGAGTTACATTGATTTTACAATATAAATTAGGGTCTCAGAGATATAAATGCCATTAAATGCGTGGGGGTCCATAGACTAATGCAGGTCAAACTAAGGGTCCTTGAAATTAAACTAAATTAATTAGTGTCATTTTGGGGGTCCTTGACATGAAGAAGTTTGGGAACCACTGTGCTATAGATCTAGATGTATTGTTAACGTGATACCCCCGTTATTGAACAAACACTGATTGCTATAGATTAGAATACAGCAGCAAAATGTGTGGACTGTTGTGCATGATAAAAGGTTAGCCAATGGATTACAAACACCCTATAACCATATTGTACCGAGCTGGATCTCTGACATACACCTATAGGCCTATACTGCACACAAAGCTACTATACCTTTAATTGCATTTGCAATCTGAGGCTTGTTTAGCCTATATTTTAATAGTTTGGGGAGAAATGCTGCTAATTGTCTATAGCTCTGGTCCATAGCTCTAGTCCAGGGGTGGGCAACTGGCGGCCCCCACCTTCACTTAATGCGGCCCGCATGTTAATATCAGAATACTGATATAGTATTGATTTCAGCTGTTACAATTCCAAACCTGCTTTAATTAGTTAATGACTAGTATTAAAATGTTAGTCTTGTTGTGTCCAATGTAGTTATGTTAACAGTTCATAAAGTAACTATAACTAAATGCAATTGAAATTCAATAAAAAGGTTACTTTTCAGGATTCCAATTCAATAATAGCAACAAAAAAAAAGGCTTTGACAGTGTTTTCTCATGCCAATAAAGCTCCTTTTAATTTAAAATTGTATAACTTAAGTTTAAAGGGTAAAGGGTGTATAGTTGTTACCTTGCCAAGTTGCCATGATGTAACTCCAAATCTGGACAAGAAATAAAAAAGATAATTGCTCCAGTGATTAGAATTTGATCATTCAAAATGTGCTCCTCGTTGACTTGTCTTACATTGTACCTAAAACAGCTCTCAAAGTCACTCAGTACGTAAACAAACACAGACAATATAGAGCATCACCAAAACTCATGTGGTTTTATTTGTTTTTATATGTTAACTTCCTGTTGATTTGTCCATTTTTATTAGGAAGAAAACGCGGACTGGATCCGTGGATCCGGATCCAGATCTTCAAATACTAAACTCAACAGGAAGTTAACATTTTTAATATAAAACCACATGAGTTTTAATTTGGTGATGCTCTATATCTTCTGAATCAACTGAATCAAATATAGATCAACAGGAGCAAGCAACAATAATAAAGTGATAAATATTGATGATGGTGGAGAGAAGGAGTCGAGACTGACTTGTGCTCTTTGAAAATAGAGAAAAGGTCCTGCAATTCCCATCTAACGCCACACAAAGAAGCTACCACAAGAGGGCGCCCTCGACCATTTTATAGTGTGTAATGCACAACAGCGTTAGATAACAGCCCACATCCTTCTGTAGATTGCTATTTTAGCTTTGAATGCACCTTATTTGTCCGAAACATGTTTTAAAATGTTACTTCCAAACGCCACAGTCCACCGCATGTGTTCGGAAGATTATTGGGGAAGAGATTAATCGAGATGGGCTTATGTGTACGTGTGTGCTGCAGATATCATTTTCAAAATATAGGCAGTGTAAGCACCAGAGAATCTAATTATTTCTTTGCAAAACCTAATTAGGCATTAAAAAAGGTTAACGCCAGCGCCTGAAACGTTTTTGTTTAATAATCCCATTACTGACGGCTCATCATGTATAAAATGGTGCAGGAGGGACACTAAGTTTCCACTTGTTAAAGAGAATCCCCGAGAAATAGTCGCAGAAGTTTTTGACACCATCTGCGTTTGGAAAAGTAGACAATAATTAAGCTCCGGAGACTCGACGCCCAGAGTAAGTACTAGGCTACCTCGCCATATGATAACATGCATGCTTTTTTCCCCGTTTATTCTTAAGGTCTGCCTAAAAATGACTTTTAAAATCTGGGCTATTCTAGAGGGGGTCTGTTTTATGGTTTGCTCACATTGTTTGACGCATCAGTTTGCTGGAAAGGATACAACAGACAGACAGACAGACATGGACCTGCGTTTTTTTTTAGCATCATCATGTCCTGGACTCGGAGGACCATTACCTGTCACAAGAGAGCAACATTTGAATTTTGATGAGAACATTGTTTGTCCGCGTGTTTTAAATGGGCCCAATAAACTCGTACATTGAGAGATTATAGACTTGCCGATTGACGATAAGACAACAAGGGACCCCCCCCCTTTTACATATACGCGTCTTTTTGCAGTGATAATAGATGACATGTCCCTTGCATATAGGCTACATATCTACACGCACATGCATTCTTTCAAGCTCATCAACAGAAATGGGCGGAAATTGTACGCGTAATAAACAGAAAGAATTATCTGTACCGCAGCTGTACGATTATTAAATACGTGTATGTGTGTATGTATGTATGTATATATATATATATATATATATATATATATATATATATATATATATATATATATATATATATATATATATATATATATATATATATGTAACGGGTAGAAGAAATACTCTGTTTATTATATATATATATATATATATATATATATATATAGCTTTAATTATTTTCTAAATGTCATTTTGAACGGCACAAGCACAGAAATGAACAGTTTTAATATTATAAAACTTATGACAAAATAGCATTAATAGTCAAAGAGACAGTCAAAATCGAATATTTAGGCCTATATTGCAAACAATTAGGCCTAGTTAATTTACGTTATAAATTATTATTAGCTTATAATAACAATTTAATATATTCATAATTATTATAATATTGTTGTTGCCGTTATTGCTCAAATGTAAATGTATTTTCGTAGGCCTATACTGCTTACAATCGGTCTTCAACTTCAAGCCAAAGCAAGGTTTTTGTTTCCCACAGTCTTATGCCAACATAAACAAAGAAGCTTTCAACCCGCACCCTTAACGCATATTTCAAAGGACCAGGCAGGTTTAAAAAGCGAGTGACATTAAACTGAAAGCCTAACTTATAGATAGTCCTCTCTCAAAAGAATGCGCTTGTAATCTCCAAAAAAAAGCAGCCTGTGTTTATTCCCTTATGCCTCTATTTTCACAGAACAAACAGGGTGTAAAAGAGGGTTGGAAATCACGACAAGCGAGGAAGACGAATAAAAAGGTCATGGTTGTTTGGTAGAGAGACTGAGAGGAAAAGAAGGACACGGTTAATTTCCCTCAGAACTCACTCTGGTTATAAAGAAACAATTCAGGCAAAATATCAACAGGCCCTCTCTCTCTCAGTCTCACTATTCCTTTTATCTCTTTGTTGCCTCTGGTTTCATGTTTTTTTTCCCATTTGCAAAAGGCCACAAGACCCGTTCAAAGGATTTTCACAATAAAGAATAGGCCTGTGTTAGTGTAGAGCAGGTATATAGTAGTCTAACCTAGATTTTTTTAGAATGCCGCGTCCAGACATGCAGCATTAACCATGATATGCATGCGTGACGGCTGTGTAAAATCAGCAACTCGATCAGCACAAGCCCGCCGCAAGACTTCAGCCAAAACTATTTACATTGCGGGATTCGCTACAACAAAGTGAACTATTCTTTGGGGAGTATAGGCATGCACATATAGGCCTATGTTTGTTTCTGGGCTGAATGAATGGATGGTGGTCTAATGGAATTGACCGCGCGTCAAGATTGTCACCAAATGGCTTGGGCGTTTTTTTTACAGAGCTGTTTGACAGCCTATTATGTCATTGGTCACATCCCATCCCCTCCGCTCCACTCCTCGCTCCTTTCGGTATGAATGGGGTGAATTAATCAAAAGGTTTCGGGGAAACCGAATGAATACACTTTTTTTAAATGAAGAAAACCTATATAGTTCGCGATTCTTCCCTTTATACACCTGTGTGATGTCGTTTTGTGATAGCAGCAGCCTCATGGCAGGTGCATAAGAAGGTCACGTCACAATTTCACAAATTCGGATTATTTGTGCGAGGACCTATAGCATATACTTAACTACTTTTTAGTAAAGAAAAAAACCCTCATTAAATTAGGCTATATAAGCTATAACCTGCAAAAATATTGATGAGTCGTTTGTGGCTGCTGGCTTATAGGGGTCGGCCAAGGTCCATGCATGCATGATATTTCATTCATCCCCTTCTGACTCGTTGATTCTGTGAAGACCGGAGGATTTATTCCCACATTTCACATGCAGCAATTACAGCCATATAGACTATAGAAGATGCGCAGTTTGACGACACGCGATTATGAGTGAATATGAATATGTCTTTGACCTGTTTTATTTTTTATACCCTGCATGCTTTAGAATGTCAAGACCACTCCGCACACTGCTCTCATATCATAGGCTATAGCCATAATATATACCACTAATAAATTAAATATTGATCAGATTAGCCTAAACAAAACAAAAACGAGACCACCATCACATTTTTTGGGGAGTGGGAATCTGTCCATATGCCCTGCGGCGCGGAGAGCAGAGCACAAAGTCAAGATCAGGCGGCACTAACGTTATTGCGTTATCAAACGCAATCATAAAATGAATTAATCACGTGCGCTATATATTTTTTTTTTTGCAGCGCCGTATATGCACGCGCATCGTTTGGCTGTAATGGATGGCTTTAAAATTTGACGTTATTATTTCCTGTCATTTCAGGAAACAAATTGAACATTTATTGCATATATATTAAAAATTATACAGTCGTCGCATGGGGCTGATGTCTGTTTTATTGAGGCGCACTGAAAGGTGAGGTCTCCCCGGATCAATTTCTCTGTCTTGTTACTCCCGCAAGAGAATGTTGGGGGGGGGGGGGGGGGGGGGGTGCCCTGACTGAAACCGCTAAATTGATTCAGAAACGAATTCATAACTTGGGCGAGTTACGGCAATTTTGGAGGCTGCTTTTATTCCCCAATTTTCGTGTTTCACATTTTGATTGCTTTATGCTTAAGAAATACAATAAGAAACGTTTTAAATATTGCCTCAATCAAGTGCATGCAACTATGGGTTTATTCTGCTCGGTTCTGTGGGCTATATAGCCCATGTTATTTCCAGTTCGTTGGGGGGAAATGCACTTAATACACGCGGGTTTGGTGTGGTTTCACAAACATAACCATTAAGCGGTCACAATGCTTTTATTGTGCACTTGATCTGAAAATAGAGTGTGGTCTAAAGGCTGCGAGGTCCAGACGAAACGAGGAAGAGGCCTTGTCTTTGTTTGGGCCCGGGGAGATGAATGGCCCGTGTCACGCAGATGATTAGTTTGCACTATTAAATTGTCAAAAAAGGAAGGATTTCCCTAATAGTGGCCCTTTTTTTCCTCGAAGAATTATAGAATGCGGAGTTGTTTGCGACTTTGCCGGGGAACTTAGCCGTGGCTTCGCGGGGGTCGAGGGCGGCCAACCCGCTGCGTCGCCGGGTGAAGGTCAGACAGAGTTCTCAGCGGTGGGGAGAATCTATCGGTCAACTCACTGCAGTGCAGACACCCAGACCCAGTGCGTATAGAATGCCTAATTTACACTCCCTGGGCTCGCCAATCATGACAACGTCGCTCATATACCGACGAGAACAGATCCCCGAGCTATATGCCAAAACGCGTCCCAGCGTGACGGTGACGTCCCACGGAGACTGCATGGCAGACTGCAGCTCACACACAAGTCACTGATGATGGAAGTGGAGCCACTGTCACTTGGCATCTCCAACTTGGAATATCATCATATTCCCAGATATTCCCCAATATGCGCACATGGCGGCTAACCCACAGGATGACTTGACAGGATATAATGATATCATAATCAACCTGTAGCTTAGCTTGTGCGCATATAAGTATAAGTGCACCAACCAAGTGCACCTGTGCGTCCTGTGCCATCATGAGTCATGTCAAATCTACACGTGCACATGGCCCACTCTTTCAATCCGATCAAGACAGGTAAAAATCACACCCGTGTGAAGTGAGGGGCGCTAATATATTAAAGTCTAACTCATGTTGATTATAGGTGATCATGTAATTGTGATACAAACGGTGCCAACACAAACAGTAAACGCCATTAACAATAAAGAGACAATGACGTATAATGAAGGAACATTATGACGTACATTTCCCTTCATTGTCACCATTGACATTTGAACTAAAGACAAACATTAAACCTGTATATAGGAGGGGCTGGCGCCCCTCAAAAATCAGCATAAAAATGAATCGAGGTGAATTAGCCCACACACAGACAGGGCTATATAGCCTATATACTTGTGAATGATTATCATGTTTTAATCGTCTTAAACGTGGGTGTGCTAGGCTGCTGCCAAGAGCCCAAAGACGTTGCATGCATGCATGGCTCCTCATGGCGCCAGATCGGTCCCCATGTGCACTGGCCTCGAGGCGCGGAGGGAGGCTCCAACATCATGAGCTGTCTGTCTGTGTGTGACATGACCGCCCTGGCCCAGGGAACCCCCTTCCATTCTGCTCCAACTTCTATTCTAGTGCCATGGGTTTTGTGTTAAATGTTAACAACTTTGGCTCAATCCATTTTATCCCCAACAACAAACCTGTGTTGACTCTCAACACTCGCCTCCTTTGTGCCCATTATACGCCTGCCCGCACTTGAAGATTTATGTATTTTTGATATTAAATTCCTTCTGTCATCAAGACTGCTCTCTTGTTGACTTTTCTTGACCCGTCGACCCCGTTCCCCAAACTTTCCCATATTTAACGCGGGAGCTCTCCCACAATCTCTCCCCCCATCTCCTCTTTATCTTGTTCAACGTTGGTTCGGACTTTATATAGCTCCACCGCAGAGCTGAATACATGGCTGTCCCCCTTTTGTTGGGCATGTGCTGTTTGCACTGTTCTTGAACTTCAGTGGTGGTGGGCCATACATACCAGGATGGTGCAGCCAGCCGGGGCCATCATCATCTCCATCCTCTACACTTTGAAGCGGGGCTATATCCGTGTTCCTGCACGCCTCCCTCCCTCCGCCATGCCCAGCTTGCTAATTAGTTAAACAAACGCTCCTACTAATGACTCCTCTGGTCTGGTGGTGCATGGTGGTGGTGGAAGCCTCGGGGGGGTTTGTTCGCGCTCAGCTGCGGCTGCAAGAGAACTTTAACTGGCACGTCCTGCTTGGAAAACTTGGCCCCGCTGACCCGAGTTAGTATCAGGGGCGCTGTTGAAATGGCTGGAGGAGACCGCCCTGTCCGGAGTGCAGTGCACCCCCCACCCTCCCCCGGGCCAAAGGCCAGTGTCCATGGCTCGGGAATGCCACCACCAGCTGCTCGCGGTGACACCAGCCACAAAGGCGCGCCGTTGAGCAATCGTTGTATGGTGGGTTGTCAGTATTGTGACATTGCTTCGGGTTTGACATTAATTTACTCACTCATTGGAACCTGCACACAAACAGTTCTTATAATAGGCTTCATATCATAGCCTCATGCAGTTTTCCTCCAAAACGTTTACCTTTCTCGGAGCACACTGTTGTCACGCGCGCGCGCGCGTGCGTGCGTGCGTGCGTGCGCGCGTGTGTGTGTGTGTGTGTGTGTGTGTGTGTGTGTGTGTGTGTGTGTGTGTGTGTGTGTGTGTGTGTGTGTGTGTGTGTGTCTGACTGACTCTGTGTGTGATCGCGGTCGTTTAAATTTGGCCAATGTTTGGCCATTTAGCCGGCCTGAGTCTGTGAAGCTCCAAGGAGGTCTTGGACAGAAATTGATACTAATTGCTGGGACTGTACACTGCTGGCTGGCTGGCTGGCTGGTGGAGCGCCTCGGGCGATCCGGAGGACCTGCTTGTCGCTGCCTAATTTGACAAGGGCTTGTCTGTCTTGGGAGCAGCTGGTCCTATAAAGCAACTGGCAACATAATCACAATCTTGACGTGGCTATAGTAGTGGCTTCCCACTTTGCCCGCAGGACTTTTTTGAGGGGAAAACGCCGTTCACGGGAAATTTATTGAAACTCCCTCTGGGAGAAGCTTCTAGGTGCAGGGGAGGGGGGGTCACGCTGCTCGCGGTATTAATAACAGAAAAGGCACCAATTAGCCTAGACAGGTGACATTTCTTGACATAATAAATCACACCGAAACAAGACAAGAAGACCAAATGAAGCCCATGTAGGCTAGGCTACAGCACTCATAACCCTAATAAAGTCCAATATTTTGTCCAATATAATAGGCCATTTATTAAAATCGTATAGGAAACAAAATTAGGCTAAATATAGGCCTAGTATAGTGCAACGGGGGATGTGATACACACATTATTCAGGGTTGAACCAACTAGGCTAGACATATAGAAACACAACCTACCACCAACCCTCACAGTAAAATAAATAATCAATTCTTTATACCAGGCTATAGTGCATATAGCTGAATGCATCAAGCAGGTATTGTTTTCGTCTGAAAGTGGGGAAAAAAGGTTTTCCTCAACTTTCCCACTGCCTGTAAAGAAATGCTGCTTTTCTGCGTCTTTTGAAACAGAAATCGTGATTTTTTCCCTCCCCCTGGTGCATGCATTCTCCTGACGCTCCCCTTTTCTTTGAAGGGAACAATGACAACACTGAAGCACCCCGCCGGTGCGCCACAGTCGGGGATCCCCCTGGATTGTTGTGGACATCTTTGGATTTCATCAATCAAAATGACTGCGGTTTTCCATAAAAATGCTGAATTTGGTTCGGGGGGGGGAACGAGAGAGCAAGGTAGAAAATACGAAGCTGTCCTTCTCGATGATAAATGGCCATCCTTTGATTGAGCAAATAGAGAAATTACGTGCCACCGTATGGTATGGTACTATGGCTGCTGAGAAACGGTCCAAAAAAAAAAAGATTGTTAAGGATGGAGATCTCATGCTATTGCGTCATCATTCCATTCCACCCAGCGTTTGCGCGCGCGCACACACACACACACACACACACACACACACACACACACACACACACACACACACACACACACACAGGCTATCACTTGCAACACTAAACAAGGTCTATATCATTTCAAATACGTTTAAGCCTATGCCTTAGCATGTTTCAGGATAAGGCCACCCACATGGCCATTTCAATAACGTCTTAGCCTTTTGAATATATATAGCAACAAATAACAAAAATGCCTCAAAAAGTCATTCAGAGACATGCCTGACCACTATAGCCTTGTGTCTTCTCTATATGCCTACTAAGGGCGTGTTAGGAAATAGCGCACTGAGCGCGCTGTGCAATGCAAACTAATAGGCGAGTGTGCTCCGGTGCGGTATTTCCGAACGCGGCAGGCAGGAGCAATTGATCAAATCTGGCCTTGGTATTGCTGGCAAGTGGCAACAGACTATAGACTACTTATTCAAGTCTTTAAATGTAAGTCATTCAGATGCCCATAGGCCTATAAGCCAATGAAATATTCGATCCCACGATTCCCACGGCTAAAAGCTTTAGATCATGATTATTTAATGTGTCTGTTATTGTTTTATTAACCTAACGTATATACCTATACCCTTTTTTGTTCAATGTTTGTTTTGTAAACGCCATTGCCAATGAAGGGAAAATGTACGTCATAATGTGTCATTTATACGTCATATTGTCTCTTTATTGTCATGTAATGTTTGTGTTGGCACCGTTTGTTTCACATCACCATTACATCACAATCAACATGAGTTAGACTTTAATATATTAGCGCCCCTCACTTCACACAGGTGTGATTTCTTTTTTACAATTCTGAAAACAATAATGAATGAATTAGCTATACTGACCCATGTGTCAAGGTGTCCCTTCTAACTATAGCATTATTGCACGCAGATAATTATCCATTATTGACATTGTGCCCCGCCTCAGGTCAGGGGGTCAAACGCTGAGAGATTAATGGCACCACATTGCCATAAAGATTTAGCCTATACATCACAGTGATTATTGCCCACTCCTTCACAAAAACATTAAAAAAAAATATGTGAGATTTGTCAGGCTTTGAAGAATTGTTTAATTTGAGCTTCTTTGGGGCTATAAGGGCACGGGGCCAGCCATGCACTAGCTGCAGTCTGTCCTGAGGTGAGGTCTGCAATGGCTGCTAATAGAGCTCTAATTGATGGGTGAAGTCCCCAGTTTCCGTGCTCTCCTCTCCTTTTATTGCGCCCTGGCGTCGACTGTAAAATAGAACTGTAATCAGATTGTTGCTATTCCTCCAGGAGTGGAATGAGAGAGAGCGCTCAGGGCCGGAGAGAGAGAGAGAGAGATAGAGAGAGAGAGAGAGAGAGAGAGAGAGAGAGAGACAGAAGGGGGCAAAAAAAAATCGTTATTAAAAAAGTTAAGCGCAGAGTAGAATTCGACATACTGTTGAGCCTTGATGAAAAAGAGGAAAGTGATACCGTCGACAGATTTCGACGATAACATTTCGCCTCCCCTGAAATAACCTTTTCCTATATATGTTTTAATTTTGTGGCTCCTATATATCCCTGCTGCTCCCTGTCAAAAAACATACTCAATATTATTATCGGTGTGTTTTTAATGACACAGACTTGCTATGCGACTAAATGAAACACAATAATCCAGCTCTAGTACATACTATAGCCTACTGTCACACATCTGATGGGTTGTCAATCAAATCAGGCCGCATGGAAACAAAATGACTCACTCTCTCTGCTTCTGTCATTCTTATACCCTTTCTCCTTCTATTCCTTTCATTCTCCCTCCCTTCCTCCCTCTCTCCCTCTCTCTCCCTCTCTCTGTCTCTCTGTCCCTCTCTCTCTCTCTCTTCCCCCCCCCCATCTCCTATAGAGCTTCCTGGAAGGCCGTGATTGGCTGCCCCTGTCTGGGGCCGTGATAGCAGCCCTGGAGCCGGGGATGATTGATGATGGCGAGGGCAAGGCCGAGTCGCTGGCAGGATAAAGCCCCATAGACGCCTCAATAAAGAGCCCGGGCTAGTGGAGAGAGAGCCTCAATACATACCCCCACCACTCACCCTCCCCCCCCCCCCCCCCCCCCCACCACCACCACCACCTCCCTCAGAAGACCCACGGCTAGAGCAGGAGTGCATGCAGGGGAGAGGAAAAAGTGAAAGAGAGTCAGCGCGAGAGAGAGAGAGGAAGAGAGAGTGGAGGGGAAAGAGAGGGGGGAGAGAGATGGAGGGATGGAGGGAGAGAGAGAGAGAGAGAGAGAGAGAGAGTGGAGGGGAAAGAGAGGGGGGGGAGAGATGGAGGGATGGATGGAGAGAGAGAGAGAGAGAGAGAGGAGGTACCGTTCTCTGTTGTTAGGTAATCCGTTTAGCCATTGAGCCAGCAGCCGTCTGAGGGTGGATAAGTGCAGCGACGGATGTGTGTGGGGTGAAAATAGCAGGGGTTGGCTGGTGGTGGAGTGCCTGGGGGGAGGGTGGAGGGGGGGGGTAGGGTGGAACTGGAAAGGATGGAGGGATGGATATATGGAGAGAGAGAGAGAAAGAGAGAGAGATCAGGATGTAGGTTATTGGAAAGAAACGGATAGATGAGAAAAGGAAACGATGCAGTACAACTGGAATGCAGCTGGGGCTGTAATATTCAAATTTCAAACTGTAAAAACCTGGATTATTAACGACACAAAAAAGGGGTGCATGTGTTTGATCCGACGGTACTAACAGTCCTGAGTCCAACACCCTATACCCAAAAACCCAAGCCTAAACTTAACCTCACAGGAAGCCGCAGGTTATAGTTTTAACCTGCAACGGACTAGTTGTAACCTGCCATGCATGTCTGGAGCCACAGGTTATATAGTTTTAACCTGCCACGGGTTAGTTGTAACCTGCCATGCATGTCTGGAGCCACAGTTTATATAGTTTTAACCTGCCACGGGTTAGTTGTAACCGGCAGCGCATGTCAGGAGCGATGTGTTGTCAAACTATAATGCCTGTAAGACTGTTATAGTATCCAACGTATGCACCCCACAAAAAAAGCCTGCTATACCAAAAAAAATCACACCCGTGTGAACTGAGTGGTGTAAGGTCTTATATAGCCTGATCAGCTGTGGTCTGACGTAATGTCTGACGTAATGAAATCACACCCGTGTGAACTGGGTGACCGTAGCAACCATGCTCATTTTTGAGTGGTGTAAACCACTCCTACAACTGGCTTTTGTGTGCATAAAAAAATGACCATGGTTGCTATGTTCAAAATAATTTCTGACGTAATTAAATCACACCCGGGTGAACTGGATGACCGTAGCAACCGTGGTCATTTTCTCTGCACAGAAAAAGCCAGTTGTGAAATCACATCCGGGTGTGATTTCATTACGTCAGATCAGAGCTGATCAGGCTACATAATACCTTACCTTATTTCATTACGTCAGACATTACGTCAGACCACAGCTGATCATGCTATATAAAACCTTACACCACTCAGTTCACACGGGTGTGATTTTTTTGGTACAGACAGACTGCAGACAGACAGACACGTAAACTAACAAAGCCAGTCGTAGGAGTGGTTTACACCACTCAAAAAGCTGGCACATTGTGGCCTGAGACAAGTAATGCCATGAGGGTAACTTCAGCTCTCATTAGGCAAGTACTATATACTTCAGATACAGCAGATATTTGTAGTTTTGTAGTAGTTTTGTTCATTCATAGACTTTGGGTGGGTGCTCTTCAAACCAGCTGGGATATCAGTGTTGTTTTGATATAAACAGTGGCACATTGTTTCCGAGTCCATTTGATATTGCTGTGAAGCAAAGTCAGAAGTGTTAACTTTGAAAGAAACACTCTTGATGAAGGTCCAGAGGGGCCAAAACGCCTGTCAATTTGAATGAAAAGTGATGCTGCGCAAGAGCAGAGTGCGGGATTTTTGTTCACGAAATATTCTTTTCATGATTGCTTCATTTGTCACTGTCCAACGCACCTGCATCTGAACAAAGTGGACGTGCAAATATTTTCACTTTGAAAAGAGTAAGAATGGACCCAGAGTTAAACAATTTTACTTTGTCACGAGTCACAGCCCGAGACGCAACTCCCCTGCTGACCCCTTGCCTTGCTACATGAATGAGACCCCGGCAGGGTTATAGATTCCATCGGTCATAGCCTCGTCCACTGCTGTGGCTCTGACCACATGCAGCCCTGTTATAACCCCCAGTCGCACTGCGTTCCCTCAAAGGCACAATTAGGCGAGAGTCGTCTCCTACCAAGGCAGCTTTCAGTGACCCCAGCGTCGCAACACGGTGTCCTGCAGACCTGCCATGGCTGGAGCCACGGGAGGAAGTGTGAGGGGGGGAGGAGAGACTAGGCTGAGGTTGGTTGGGGCCCGAGGGCTGAGGCTATGTGTGACCCTGTGGCTTCTCTGTCCTCAGCAGTTCCCACTATATAGAGCTATGGCCAAGAACAAAAGGAAGTGTTTTGTTTTTCTTTGTAATCTGCTGAGAATGCATGCTTTTTTGTTTAAGTATATTCGCATTTATTCAGTTGTTCATTTGGCTATAGTCTCGGGTATAGCCAATGCAGACAACTATTCCACAATCTCCGAAATAGAGAGTCTGGAACTATACACCTCCCGAAATCTGAACAAGGAGGCTGGCATCTGTTCGTCATTTCCGTTCACGAAAATATATATTTTAAAATTCAAAATTTCATTTTCTTTTTTTTCTTCCCCCATTTCTCTTAAGCAGCAAGCTATATAGTCTATATATGCTTGGATGATTTTTTATTGAATATTAGGATACATTCACGTGAGTGTAAAGATGAAAGCGGGGAGGAGACTTCACATCCGCTTTATCACTTGTTCATGATCTAGAGTTTCTGTTACTCCAGACTGTATGACAGGAATTCAAGCATTTGAAAATTGTGGGAGGCAACAGTCTGGCCGCAAGACTGTTGCCTCCCACAATTCATTGGCAGACAATCTGTACAGCCTGGACATCCAGCGGCTTGAGTTAACCCTGTATGTCTTCAGTTACAGTGGTGAAAAGTAACTAACTTCAGTAACTTGCCTACATTTACTCAAGTACTGTACTTAACTACAATTTTGAGGTACTTTTACTTTACTAAAGTACATCCAATTTTCAAAACCTTTACTTCTACTCCATTACATCTCAGAAGCAAATAATTAGCCCTTCACTAAGTCCCTCCCCAACCCATCCTTGTCCAATAGGCACATTAGCAGCGAAGAAAGCTTGACCTGCATAGCAACCGTTGCTAAACTATTTGGATTGGTATTGGACAATCGCTTTTTGGGGTGGGATTTAGTGAAGGGCTAATTACTTGAAAACTATAGTTACTAGTTACTTTGTAGATGTTGCTTATTATTACAAAACATACACCAGTAAGACACCGAGGGCGAGAAGCGACTGAAACAGAGCTTCTTAATATGGCACAGTTGAGAAGCAGGAGTTATTAATTAACTACTGGAACTATTAATCTGGTGTCAGTGAGGTCAGATGTAGAGTTGCTGGCCGGCTCCATATATGCAGATCTAGTATGTCAAACCATGTATGGCCATCCAGGGTTTGAAGAGGTCAGTGTCGTGATCTTCATATGGAGATCCAGGTGATGATAGTCAGCTCCACATATGGAGATCCATGTACCAACTTGGTTCATTTGCAAGTCTGAGTCGCGTCGCAGCAACCACACTGGTTATCATGAGACTGTCACAATATGGTAATATATTGATATTCCCATATAGGCTTATTGATGACATCAGGGATGGGTCTGGGAATGCCCATATATGGACCTTTTTTCAGGCCTGAAACAGTTGAGAAGCACAAGTTAAACTATTAATCTGGTGTCAGTGAGGTCAGATGTGGATTTGTTGGCCGGCTCCATATATGCATATATATATATATGCATATATATGCAGATGTACTGTAGGTGATGATGCAGTCTTCTCCATGTCGTGATCTTCATATATGGAGACTGATTTATTGATTGATTGTATATTTTGATAAGTATTTATTAACAGTTTGCAGAATGGGTACATTTCACATGAAAGCACAACTCAATACAAAGACTGTTACTGCATGTGGACGACACACTGATAAAGAATTATACACTTGTTTACAACAGTGTCCACCATTTTCAATTCATCAGAACATTTAGAGACGTACACTTCTATATAAAAAACAGGAAAGCATGTAAGGAGGTAAAAAGGGAAAGGAAACATGTACAGTAAGGAGAAAAGGGGGGAAAGGGGGCGGGGGGATTCAGATTTTACGGGGGCCAGTTTCGAATTGCAGCCGTCCGTAGGTGCCCATTGAGAGCGGTTTTGAAGGAGTCAAGGGATTCGCATTAGGGCGTTCCACATTTTGGTCGCATAGGAGCGAAAATAATTGAGTCCCTTTGTTTGTGCCGAATCTGGGTTGCACATGGTTTGTTGAACTCCCTCTGGTGTTGTGGGTGTGGACTTTGTTGACATTAAGGAAGTATTTAGACAGGTACATGGGTATCTTGGTGGTGTAGCGATTCTTGTGGACTAGACCCATTAAGATGCTGTCATCAACCCTAAGCCATTCCAGCCTGTCAAAGTGGGCAGGACTGCCATATATGGAGTGTGACATGAGGCGTGATGTCACGAGGCATGATGTCACGAGGCGTGATGTTCTGACAACCATATATGGAGGCGTGACCGACCGACTGACGGATGGGTTTTGCAGGTTTTCATAGTAACCCGCGACCTACATATTAAATCACAATTAACCCTTTAGTAGCCTATATGGATAGGCTACATTTCGGCCATTTGAAAATAGCCGATCTACAATGCTTGTATAGATCAAAAGATTTGTATACATTTAGAAGGTCAGATGTCAGGATGATGTGATTTTCTTTCACTTTTTTCTCCATTGCAGTATCAACACTTTTACTTAAGTAGAAAATGTCAGTACCTTTTCTACCCCTGTTCAGTTATGTCTCATAGCTCTCATAGTTTTTGATTTTTGGCATGGTGTTAGGTTCGAACATTGCAAACGTGTAAAATAACTGTAGTATATGCGCCGTGTCGGGGTGAGCTCTTCCCCGTGAGTCTAATCATGCTGCTCTGCTGTGTTGCTCTGCAGCCTGCCTGGTTGGCTGCCAGGGATATTTGCCGTTGTCCCATTGGCCAGAGGAGACAGACAAGGCAGCCAATCAGGATAGGCCTTCAGTATGACTATAGGTCTCGAATAGGTCGCTTACATTTCATGAGCGTTCATTAGTCTGGTTTAACCTGACAAAAATTACTAATTATGCACTTGGTGACAAGTTTTAGATTTTTGACATGGTGGCATAAGGTAGTATAGTCAATATATGGTTGAAACCCCAAATAATTGATAGAAGAGATTTCTCAATGGATTCTGTACCTAATGGGTATGCTAAATAACATACAAAAAATTTGGAAAATCCTGGAAAGGCATAACTTTCAAGATGGCGTCCGAGGTGGCTTAAAATGCCTATAGAGGGTATGCGTGTGACATCATCATCAAACCAGGAAGTTATGCAGGAACGCCTACTGAGTGGCAAAAAACGACTTTCTGGCCTTGACAGCCCACACATCCACACAGAAAAGTCTTATCTGATTGCATTAAACAACATTAAACAATGTTAAACTCACTTTGCCTGTTGCTTTGCCACTCGATTTGACACTCGATGTGCCATTCACTTTAAGCATGCGCATACTCTCTATAGGCTATAAACTGGGAGCCATCTTGAAAATGATGCCTTTCCAGAAGTTGGATTTCCATAATCTTTTACTATGTTATTTAGCATACCCAATAGTAATAGAATCCATTGAAAAGTATTTTCTATCAATTATTTGGGGTTTCAACCATATCCTGACCTATTGGATTCATTGCCAACAGATCACTAGGGGGCGAGCTCAACTCGTTTGCGATGGTTTTAGAAAACTTACCAATACCTAACACCATGCCAAAAATCTAAAGCTTGTCACCATTGTCACCAAGTGCATAATTGTTATGATTTTTTACGTATTATATCAGAGTTTATATTAGGCATTATAAGCTCCCGGCATCCATCGTGGACGCTATCTTTAAAACGATGGCCTTCCAGAACTTCCATTTTCCTAAATTTTTTTGTAAGTCATTTAGCATACCCAATAGTAACAGAATCCATTAAAAATATTATTCTATCCTTTATTTGGGTTAATGGGTTTTCAACCATATACTAATATTGGATTCATTGCAAACAGACCATAGAGGGCGAGCCCAACTCGTTTGCAATGGTTTTTGAAACCCTTATGGCTTATGCTCATGCCTAACACCATGCCAAAAATCTAAAAGTTGTCACCAAGTGCACGATCTTGATGATTTTGGCCGAATTCCCTCCCAGCTTGCATAAAGGACTGATTCCTGTCTCAAAATGTATCATTTACAGTCAGTTTGTGTATATGATCGATGATTATTATTATACCATATGGTTCCTGTTTTTATGTTTCATGATAAAGGCTTTTGAAATATAAATAAAAACATATTTGCATAAAATACACCAAATGTCTATGTCTTGTTGGTTAATGTGCCAATGCATTACTGTTTTAATACTTCATATCATTAAAAGAAAGTCTGGTTTTATTCTTGAGATGCGGGTATTTCACATGTAGTGAAACATGTTTAACTAACGTGACTTATACTGTTTACTAATGAAGCTTAAACAGCTACATAACAACAAATCATGGATTATTATCACCTAGCAGTTATCCAATTAAAGCCATACAGAAATCCGTGTGAACATTTCAATAGCGATAGCTTAATGAAACTGTAACAGTCAAATGTGTCTTTGTTGATTTGTGATTAGAGCAGGGGCGTGTTCATGGGGTATCACACATAACTTGATTCCACCTTGGGTTTTAATTGCCTAATTGGAGTGATTATTTAGCAATGGGGAAACCATTGCACCTGTTCTCTGTTCTTGCATGAGGGGGATTTACAGTGTTTGATAATCACCTGACTGTGATCATCCAATTCATCTGTGACTTCTCTCTTGACATCTAGATCGATTTTTGTTTCCCGAACAGTGTGTCGGGACTAGGGATGCACGATTAATCGTTAGCATAATCAGAATTGGCTACATCGGCCATAAAAATGCCATATCGGTATCGGAACGGTCTCAAAATAAGACAGATTATTTACCAGCAATTGTTTTTTTGTTTTTTCTACATTTAATTTGTGTACTCATCTCATTCAGTAGTCATTCAGTTGTGAAAACAGACACTTGGAAAAGAGGATATGCTATTTATTGATTGATTGAATACTTTTTTAACAGGCTTTGGGCCAAGCCCCTATAGGGCCTATAGGCTTGTTTCCATTGTGGTCCTCTGTATAATATCGGAATCGGTCAGAATCGGTATCGGCAGATATGACCCTGCAGATAATCGGAGATCGGATATCGGTCATAATTTCATAATCGTGCACCCCTAGTCGGGACCCATTTTTGGGTCACACAGACCCATTATTATGGGGTGCGAGTGTAAACAACCCTTTTTTCTGTTTCCTATACCTTTTGTTTTTAATTATCATTATTTCAAACGATTTACAGAAATGTTGCGTCCTCAATAATGTCATTATCATGATTTCATGATCAAAGAAATTCCATTTAAAAAACTACTTTTAAGAAGTAGTGAAAATAGTAGATCTAAGTTCACAACACAGGTTGTAGATCGGCTATTTTCACTAGTTTGGTTTGCGTCCCGAGGAGACAAATTTCTCCTTTGGGTCTTTGGCTAAAAGGTTTGGGATCCACTGATCAAGATTATGGGGATGTCTCCCATCTACATATGGACGAGAGATTGCAACAAGGTGGAATATGAATTGATTTCATACTGTATAACACAAGTATCGCAGCTGGCATGCAGGCAAAAACCTTGTATCTCCTCTAGCTCCATATTTCATCTTTTTAAGCTCACAAAGTAGCTCAATGAGATTCTAGATCTGGTATTTTGGAAGTATTTCACCTATATTTTATGTATTTGTGGGTTTAATTAAGATTTAACCGATGGAAAGTATTATAACAAGAGCTTGTCACTACATTGGATCTATTGGAACACAGGTTCCATTTTCCATTTACTAAAAAGTAACTATACCTACATACTTAATGAATTGCATTTTTATATCACTTTTCCAAGTGCTCAAAGCGCTTTAAATGGTTCATTCATTCATACATTGGGAGGTGAAGCGGCGAACAGTCGACTCCAGCGTCCTCACTTCCCACATTCACACACACCAACGGTGGCAAGCTCACACCGACCAACTCATTGGAGGCAATGTAGGGTTCAGTGTCTTGCCCAAGGACACTTCGACATGTGGACAGGAGGAGCCGGGATTCGAGCCGCCGACCCAGGGATCATTGGACGACCTGCTCTACCTCCTGAGCCATAGCCGCCCCAACTTGCTATAGGTTTCAGCCTTCAGCCAGACAATGACCTCCCTTTGTCAGACTTCTGATTGGTCCCTGACTGACCGCCCTGGTTCCGCCTTGTTTATGTTGAATTTGCTATAACATTTTTGGATACAACTAAAAACAAACATGATATGCCCAGTCACCTGTGATGTTCCTTTTTACTGACACCAAGTTTAAAATAAGAATTGAGTGCACAGAATATCAATACGAAGCAACTGAAAAACACGTTATTTCAATGGTAGTGGATGGAGAGAAAGGACTTTTGTCCAACCACGAAACAGCAACCAATGGGTGTGAAGAGGGGCACAACCATGGGCAGGACTTGACAAAGGGTGACGTTCCTTGACTTAGGCCTATATTAAAACTGCTCTTATTATGTATCAAGTAAGAAATAAATTACCTATTAACATCCAGAAATTATTCAAGTATAGGGAGGGGGGCTATACGAGTTTAGCTGGGACCTTAATTTTCAACAACCCAGTGCAAGCACCACTTGGAAGCGTATATGCATCTCTGTCCGTGGGGTGAGGATCTGGAATGGCTAATTCAAACTATTGCTCAAGCATATTCTTATGGCCAAGTATAGCAAGCATAGTATAATAGGGCATGCAAAGTATAATATGATCTGATGATGATTATCGTATTAGCCAAAACAGTAACGATGATGATAATAATAATGATAACGACTAGAATAGTAATTAATAATGACAATATAGTAATAATAATAATAATAATAATAATAATAGTAGTTATAATAATAGTGATAATAATGAGAATTGCTATTATTATAATGCCAAATACGGTAAATGGTTATGTAGTGCAAATTAATGTAGGATCTCTATGGTGACACGGGTGGGGGATGGGTGTGATATTGATTTTTATTTTTTGTTTATTATGTATTATGTATGTGTGTGATTGAGAGGAACCCAAGTGGAACAGTGAGGATACAGGGAGTAGACGTGAAGAAGGTGGAGGACTTTAAGTACTTATAGGGTCAACATTTCAGAGCAATGGGGCGGCAGTGGCTCAGGGGTAGAGTGGCCGGATGGGAACCGCAAGGTTCCCAGTTCCATCCCGGGCTCCCCCAGAGTTAGTGTCGAAGTGTCCTTGAGCAAAACCCCTAATTCCTCCCGATGTGCTGGTTGGTGCCTTGCATGGTTTCCGCCGCCATCGTGTGTGACTGTGTGCTTGAATGGGTGAATGTAATGCACAATCTATGTAAAGCGCCTTGGATAAAGGCACCATTTTACCATTTTACCAAATGGAGAGTGGAAAAGAGGTGAGGAAACGAGTGCAAGCAGGTTGGAATGGGTGAAGAAAAGTGTCAGGTGTGATGTTTTTGGCAGCAAATTTTGATTTTGGTTATAGTGTCTTGAATAGTTTTCATTTAGTTTTAGTCACATTTTAGTTAGAGAAAAGTATCGGATCGGCCCTTATTTGTCATATCGGTATCGGCGAATATACCAGTCTAACCACAGATCCCACACAGGGGTAAGGGGTTGACACTATGGCAGGTAAATAAAATGTTGGGGCATGTGGAGTTTGCTTTGGAGTTGCCCAAACTGCAAGTGCACATTTGAGTGAGGAGTCTGCTATAAACACAACACGAGATATAGCTATAAACACAACATGAGATCACTACACTGGTATCGGTATTCGGTATCGGCTAACACAGAAATTGAGGTATCGGGATCGGATCGGAAGACATCCCTAATTTTAGTCACCTGGAATGTTTTAGTTTTAGTTTTAGTTGACTAAATATCATAAGATTTTAGTCGACTAAATCTACAGTTGATTTAGTCAACTAAAATGTATTTTGGTGGGCCTTGATGCCGTCGTAATGACTGCTTTTTTCAGTCTATTTTCAGCATGCAACTAATTGTAAAATGACGTATACTGGATCTCTTGTCCACTAGTCACTTCCTAACATTTAGTCTAGTTTTTATTTGTTGACGAAATTGTCATGCAGTATATTTAGTCTTAGTTTTAGTCATCATAGCTTAGTTTTTATTTAGTTTCCATTTAGTTTTCGTCAGTGGAAAAAGGTAGTCGACGTTTTTCGTCTTAGTTTTAGTCGACGAAATCAACACTGATGTGTGATAGGAAAGTATCAGCAAGACAACAAGATGGTGGTGAGACCAGCTATGTTATATGGTTAGAGACTAGAGACAGTCGCACTGAGGCAAAGACAGGAAGCAGAGCTGGAGGTAGCAGAGACTACAATGTTGAGGTTCTCTCTGGGAGTAACAAGGATGGATATAGGATCAGGAACGAGTACATCAGAGGGACAGCGCATGTCAGATGTTTTGGAGATAAAGCCAGAGAGGCCAGACTGAGATGATTTGGACATGTACAGAGGAGGGATTTATTAGTGAGTATATCGGTAGAAGGATGTTGAGGTTGGAACTGCCAGGCAGGAGGCCTAGAGAGGAAGACCAAAAAAAGAGAAGATTTATGGATGTAGTGAAAGAGGACATGAAGTTAGTTGGTGTGAGAGAAGAGGAGGCAGAGGACAGGGTGAGATGGAGGCAGATGATTCGCTGTGGCGATCCCTGAAGCCCAAAGGAAAAGAAGAATATTCAGAAAAAGTTGTTTCCAAAACAAGTGCTAAATTATATATTTTTCTTATAGAAACTGCTGATCTCTATCAACAGTATTCTTTCATTCTTTTATAATGAATTGCAATGAATTGCATTTTTATAGCGCTTTTCCAAGTGCATTCAGTCATACATTGGGAGGTGAAGCGGCGAACAGTCGACGGCAGCGTCCTCACTTCCCACATTCACACACCAATGGTGGCGAGCTCACAACGACCGACTCATTGGAGGCAATGTAGGGTTCAGTGTCTTCTTGCCCAAGGACACTTCGACAGGAGGAGCCGGGATTCGAACCGCCGGCCCAGGGATCATTGGACGACCTGCTCTACCACCTCCTGAGCCACAGCCGCCCCTTTTATGCATGCAAAAGCATATAGCTGTATATGACTTAACATACAACCTCACAGCCATCTTGTACTAGCCTGGCTAATAAGCCAGACTCAAATCACACTGTCGTGTGGTATTTGAGTCTGGAGATGCTGTGTATGGATCTTGTTTCCCGGGGGGCGGGTTCAAACATTTTCTCTTTGACGCAATTGGTCAGAGCTACTGTCAGTCAACGGTCTCAAGCATTGAACGTCACTGTACCAAAGCCCGCCCATATTGCATACCGTGTCCCAATTGGCCACACCAGTTCTCTGGTCTAGGAAATGGGCGTACAAATGAGCCTCTCCAGACCGTAATCCGCCGGCAGGCAATTTTTTTTTTGCCAACGGCTGATTCGGTCTGCCAGGCTAATCTTGTACAGGGTTGTCAAGGAAAATCTCAGAGACTAGTAGATAGTCGGCGAGCCACATGGCCCAAAAGCTCAACGGTTAACATACTTTTTATTTGTGTTTTTTCTATTCACATGGTCATTAAGATCCACAGAATGAGAGGCCTGCTCTCCCGGAAACATCGCGAAAAATAGCCATTAGTCATTATAGCCATTTTTGTATACCCCACCATATAGACAACCAATATAAGGCAAAATGTCATCATACTTTAAGTAGCATGTGACATGTCAAACTAGGGGGTTTACATGATTCTGAATCCATTGCAAGCATTAGTTTTGCACGAAAAACACTCCTTGGCCTAAAAACGGCGATAGCCGTCATCACATGTGTGATGAGGTCAGCACATTTGGGCAAGTGGATATGGCCGAATTTAGGCCAAGGAGTGTTTTTCGTGCAAAACTAATGCTTGGAATGGATTCAGAATCATGAATACCCCCTAGTTTGACACGTCACATGCTACTTAAAGCATGATGAAATGTTGCCTTATATTGGTTGTCTATGGTGTGGTATACAAAAATGGCCATAACCTTTTTTCACGATATTTCCGGCAGAGCAGACCTCTCATTCTGTGGACCTTAATGACCAAATTAATAGAAAAAAAACACAAATAAAAAGTATGTCATGACATCACACTAGGTCCTCTCAAATTTTGGACGGCTGGCTCCCCGGCTAATAAAAACTAGAGTCCCTCCCCCGGGTCCCCCAAACAAAACACATACAGCCTTTGATCGCATGAACATGACCACTTTCAGCGCAGCATTAGCATTAGTGTGGAGTGAATCTGTGTTGGGCAGGCTTGAGGGTACAGCTATTTTGCCAGCATTGAATTATCTCATATTGTGGCTTTTGCTGCTGCTGCTGTTGTTGTGTTGGTGTTGTTGTGTTGTTCTTGTTGGCGGTGGGCAGAGGTTAGAAAAAGGCCAACAACAAATTCAAGCCACCGGCGTTGGCCGCATGGGGAAATGCTGGCAAGCGGGGCCGGAGAATAATCATAGGCTAATTGGATTTCCAGCTCTGATAATGGAGGCCAGGCTAAATAAGAAAAATTCCGGGCAAATTTGTGCAAATGAAAAAGGATTCCTCCTGACATAATGGCACGGTGCAAGGCTGCCTCTAATAAGCAATAATCTGTCTAAGAGCTTCTCTCTCTCTCTCGTCTTAATCTCTGTCTCTATCATTTCTTGTCTCCCATTATATTCCTCATTCTCTCTCCTTGTTCTTCTATCCCTCTCTCTCTCTCTCTCTCTCTCTTTTGGGGGGGGGGGGGGGGGGTACTGGTGACATTGTTCATTGTTATTTGAGAGAAATATGAAATATACTTTGTCTAACAACGAGGTCTAATGGGGTGTTCTCTCTGTGTGTGTGTGTGTGTGTGTGTGTGTGTGTGTGTGTGTGTGTGTGTGTGTGTGTGTGTGTGTGTGTGTATATCCTCTATGAAGAACGTGTGAGGAATGGATTCGCATAATTTGTATACCTCCAGAATAAGTATTAGGCCCACATATAGGAAGGGAGAGGGAGAGAGGGCAAATGTTTGTTGTTTTTGAGATTTGAGCTGAAATGATATGGGGGACGCAACATGTTTCACTGCTGTTACGGTCCTTAAGAACTTGGCTCGAACACCAGGACCATACCATAATAATGCAACACAAGGCAGATCAAAAGTTTACAAAAGGTTTATTTAAAAATTGAAATCAGGCATACAAATCATGAACTAAACACCAAACGAGCAATGAATCAATTAAGGAATGAATTGAACTTGAACAAGTAAAAAAGGATCACTGAATAACTAAGGAAAAGCACCTGGATGCCTAAAGCAAATTTTCTTTTTAGGAATTTATTGTCATCTGTATCATCTTTTTCCCAATTAAAAAACATCAATCTGTAAGTGTTACGTCCCTCCGATGGAGAGATGTAATTGTATCTTACACCTGAGAAGTCAGTTATAGTCAGACCTGCGTGGCCGGTTAAGACTCACCGCGCTACGGGTTAAAAAATCACCCGTGGCTCCCGACATGCGTGGCGGGTTACAACGAATCCGTGCTGCGGGTTAAAAATCACCCGTGGTTTCCTGTGAGGTTAGGGTTAGGGATTGCCATGGTTCACATGACGCTCGTACTTCACGGCGCAACTGCAGCCTGTTTTACGCGATCGCTATACATTTACAGAGCAAACGTGTACATAAACATTCAGATTTCAAATATAAAGTACTCACCACATATGGGCCACGGGTGTTAGAAATGTACTGGTACAGCGATTAGCATTGCTGCATTCCGCGTTGTTTAATAAAGGGCATTTTTATCCGAGCAGTTTTTTTTGCCATAGGCTTTCAACTACGCGCCCCTATATCGGTCGGGAGGAGTGTGGCACTCTGAAACACTGGGTGTGTTCGATATAGGCACGCTGACCGCAATGCCAATACAAACTAATAGGCGAGTGCGCTCCCGGTGTGCAACTGTGAGTTTTCCGAACGCACCCCGTTTTGAGAAAAATAGCCGGGTCGCTCGGATAAAAACAATCCTTTTATTAAACAACGCGGAATGCAGCAAAGCTATAACCGCTGTCCCAGCAAATTTCTAACACCCGTGGCACACGTGGCGAGTACTTTATATTTGAAATCTGAATGTTGATGTACGCGTAAAACCATGACAGTCATGTTTCAGGGCTAGGTTAGGGATAGTGTTAGTAATGGTCTAACTAACAGGGAGGGCCAAATATCTCCCGCTCACAGAGGGAATAGGGGGGGATATTGGGTTTATGAGTTTCAGGCAGCACGTGTCAACCAGTAGTTGTCCTTTCCTGACACTATAGCCAGGTTCTTCTACATTCCTCAGTGGAAGAGACCTGCTTTACCACATCTCAAGGACTAAAACGTAATTCATAAACCTCATTCAGCACACAAATGCCCTTGTCAACAAGAAACACACGACTCGCAAATGACCTTGCAAAGCTGAAAAACACCCAAACTGCAGCCATATACACGTCTTTCCCTTCCCCATATAGTGGTAATATCCCAGCAAGCACTATAGTGAGAACATGTGACCATTTACACACCACCGTTGGCAGCAACAGCCGCTCCGAGACAATTTTTAACTCCAGGAAAAGATGACACCTTTTTTTTTCTCTACAGTATCCCATTCCCCCTCCCTTCCTCCACCTCATCCTCTCTCCCTCCCTCCCCATCCCCCTCCCACACAGAGGCAGCAGCAGCAGCGGGCTTGGGCTGGCTCGCTTTATCTTGACAACTTCCATAAATTATTGGAGATTTTCATATTTCAAATTTCATCTGCATTCATGCGGTGCGCTCGGTGTGGGTCCCCCGGTGGAGGAGTGTATAGCGTCGGGGTGTCGGGTATTGGGAGGCTGGAAGCCCCCCCCCCCCCCTTCGATATAGCAAAATGCTGCCACCGGCTGCCTGGCTCACTGGCCCCCGGGACCCCAGGCTAATTGAATTGCATCCTCTGATTAGATTATCCCTGCGGCAGCTTGCTGCCGATCTGAAGTATGGGTGCCTTCTATCCTACTTAACCCCTCTGCCCCCGCCCGCTGCTGCTGGCTGGCTGGCTGGCTGGAGTCACACACACACACACGCACGCACGCACACACGCACGCACACTTTCACACAGCTGAGGCAGAGTGCCCAATATATTTGGGGGGGATGGGAGGGGATCAAAGTTGGCCAGTTGTGTTATTTTTCTTTTGCATTTGTCTCTCCTGGTAAAAGTGGCCATCTTTCACCCATGCAGGCTCTCCTCACCAAATGGCTTCAGCCTGCATGGCACACACAGGAACAATATTCACACTTCTGCGTTTGTCTCATATTGCTTTAACCCATTTTGACCTGAGATCAGATTCTAAAAATGTCTTCGATTTTTCAAAAATAGCAGACCTACAAGCTCGTAGCGCGCCACTCGGTGGCGCGCTATGAGCTTGTAGATCTGCTATTTTTCAATAGCTAAAGCATAACATAATGCTAACACCAAAAGGGGTTCCCGCCCAGAATGGGTTAATAATTACCGCACATGTTGTCAACTATTTGGAGAAGTAGCTTCGCAGTGAGCTTTCAATGAAATAACAAAAAAAATAGAATAAAACAAGAAGCAACACTGAGAAGTATTATACCTTAAACAGCCACAAAATCCATGAAAACCAAACGAATGGTGGTGCTCCAAATACAAAATGTCGAGCTAGATTATATTTCCATTGATCTCTTTTTATAGTGTCTGCATTC
Organism: Electrona antarctica; assembly: GCF_951216825.1. Lineage (NCBI taxonomy): Eukaryota > Metazoa > Chordata > Actinopteri > Myctophiformes > Myctophidae > Electrona > Electrona antarctica. The sequence continues at coordinate 52,078,182 of NC_136806.1, forward strand.
ACATATTTTTCACTATACAGCCTACATATGGTCGATGTTAAATATTGAGTGGGATCATTTTGTTAGAAGACAATAACATTGATCTGGCCTCTGTACGTTTTTGCTCTTTTGCCAAAACACATCAGACCATATGCAATGATAAATGATAAACAATTATCAAATGAAATTATTAAAATCATTGAATGTGAGTGATCGTCTCCCCCATATTGACCCAATATGGACTACAGCAGCAATAATTTCATCTACTATTGTGTACATTTTTTATTTTTTATTAATACCGTCAATTTTAACATGTAGAGACATTTTATATGACATGTCATATATTGCATGCAATATGACTGTATATGTCATATACGATATATTATGTCATACTGGATAAATTGTTTATATTACTTACGCTATATGTTTCTAGCATAATACTGTATGACATACTATGTATAGGAGGACTATAGCCTACGTATAGGTATACAATGATACGAATAATAAGAATTGTCACATAATAGAAGAATCTTACAAATCCTATAAAATCTACACCGTCTTTCCACTATGAACCCATTCTGGGCGGGAACGCCTTTTGGTGTTTTAAGCATCATGTTATATTTTAGCTATTGAAAAATAGCAGATCTACAAGCTCGTAGCGCGGCACTCAGTGCCACGCTACGAGCTTGTAGATCTGCTATTTTTGAAAAATCGTGAATATATATTCTTTCAGAGCAAACATTTTTAACTCAAATATTTGCTTCTATGGGGGGGGGGGGGGGGGGGGGGTCCCTGGAACAACATATTTTGAGATGTGGGTCGGCGGCCAATTACATATATTTTTGGGGGTTCCTTGACATGTAAAAGTTTGAGAACGACATATAAACATGGGCTTTTTTCAGAAAACTGTCAGGATTTAGAAGACATTTGTATAGAATCGACCTCAGGTCTATAAATGTGTTCATAGAAATGAAACCTAAAACAAAGCGGTCTTCAATGTGGTCCTATGTTAACCTGGTATAGAACATGATGCCACTAACATGGCAGGAGGCCACCAGAACGGCAATAAACGTATATGCACTCGTGGTCCTGTAACACCACTTTGGATAAAACAACATCCACCAAACAACATTAATATTTTCATTTCTGTCTCTGCGACACCAGAAATATGGCTATACAAACGCCGTCTGATTGCCATGCCGCCACAGGCACTGTCAGGTGGCATTTTTAACCCTGTCATCCCGTACTGTACACATTGCCACATCTCAGTTTTGGGCCGATGCATAACCTAGATGACTATAAGTGTTTTGCTGAGAGAAAGTCATGTCGTGATGTAATTATCATCTATTGCTTCCTGTAATCGTATCAGGTCTCTTTTGAACAATAATCTCATGGCGAATGTCTGGAACGGAGCCCTGCCCCTGTTTATTGTTCTCCACTCGGGCTATAAGAGGGGGGGGGAAAAGGCAATTGAATTGAGGACTCTCGCTATTGGATTTTTTGCTCTGTAGAATAAACTGAAATCATATTTTTGCTGGAAATTATCAATACATCTTGGAAGGAGAGCGAAAAGTAAGAAGACACAGGCCCTGGAATAGCCCCAAAGGGTGCAGGGAAGGCAAGGTGGAGGGAGGGAGATAAAATAAGAGAGTCTCTGAGAGATGATGAAGAGTTGCTGGCGAGAGTATCACCAAACTGCCAAAGACGTTCGTTTATTGACATGTACGCATGCAGGGGGTAAGATATGGATCCAAGTCTAGGTGGAAAACACATGTCTTCACGTGTGCAAATTAACACACTGTGACTGGGCTATTATTTTATATCCTGGGCAGAATAAAAACACACACACACACACACACATACGAGCGCGCGTGCACACGCACACACACGCACACACACACACACACACACACACACACACACACACACACACACACACACACACACACACACACACACACACACACACACACACACACACACACACACACACACACACACACAGTCCCTTGTGTCATTTCACACCAGAAATGGTGTATATTATAGATGTTCCACAATAATTTTACCCATGTTGTCATTCCTGCTTTTCTCCTCTGCCACCTGCAACTATAATACCAAACAGCCTATGTTAACCTTAAGATGAGGGCAAAGAAAGTATAAAGCCAGGAGTCAGTTACTTAAATGGTGCATTTATAATATATAGCGCATTTTTTAACCAAGGCGCTTTACAGACATTGTGACATTACATTCACCCATTCACACACCGAAGCCGGAGGAAACCATGCATGCAAGGCACCAACCTGCACACATCGGGAGCAATTAGGGGTTCAGAGTCTTAATTGCTCAAGGGCACTTCGACACTAACTCTGGGGGAGCCCACAGGGTCCGAACTGGGAACCTTAAGTTGAGGTTCCCCATGGTCACTCTACCCCTGAGCCACTGCCACCTTATCAATAGGGTACACAATTAGCTGGCTAGTGGCTACAAACCAAGCTAACAAAAACTCATGAAATGAACACATCTCAGGTTTGTATAGATAATCTGCACAAAACATGTGTAAGTGTAAAAGCTAACAATATGGAGGGGGGGTGAACTCACCATGCTTGCTTGGGTGGCTAGCTGTCTCAAGTTGTGTTTGTTTGTCCAATGCAGCTGCAAGATTAACGAGGTGGGAGGGCACTTGTTGACATCATCACTGCATCAGGTGAAAAGTGAAACTGACTGATGGCAGCCAGCTCATTTTAATTATAATAAAATAGTCAATCTCATAGCTTATTTCTTCTTCTTTTTTATGGCACCTTGGGCATCCAAGGCAAAGGACACTGAATGCATGTGCTGTTTGGTTTAGGGACCAGTCTAATGGGATCAAAAGGCAGCATTCAGAAGAATTGCTTTTTTTCCGAAGTCTCCTGAACTTGAACACACTATTTTGCGTTGAACAAATTTGTTTAGAAATCCATGTCGTACATCGCATCTCCACTAGCTAAAGAGTGCTGGGTTGCGCCCCGAAAATAGCTGATCTACAAGCTCTCTTAACGGGATTTCAGCCCCTGCCTCTCTAACACTCTCTGCACGTCCCTGATTAAATGTCTAAAGGGCTTAAAGAGGAGCAGATGAGAGATCTCTTCCCACCAAAAACAAAAACAAAACAACAACTTTATATTCACTTTGAGAAAATCACCTTCTTGGCTTTCCGTATGACAAAAACATGGACGAGCTCATGTTTAAAAGTTAGATAGACCACAACACATTCTGATTTGAAATGAAGATTTATTTTTTATGGTAATATATATTTTTAATTAGACACGTCAAATATTCCACCAATGTATAGTGGTAGGTGGGTGTGAGACTGTGAGTGTGACTATAGGACAGTGGTAGTGAGGTGGGTGTGAGTGAGTGTGACATGGTGTGAGTGTGACTACAGGACAGAATGCATAGTGGTGTGAGTGTGACTACAGGACAGAATGCATAGTGGTGTGAGTGTGACTACAGGACAGAATGCATAGTGGTGTGAGTGTGACTACAGGACAGAATGCATAGTGGTGTGAGTGTGACTACAGGACAGAATGCATAGTGGTGTGAGTGTGACTACAGGACAGAATGCATAGTGGTGTGAGTGTGACTACAGGACAGAATGCATAGTGGTGTGAGTGTGACTACAGGACAGACTGTATAGTGGTGTGAGTGTGACTACAGGACAGAATGCATAGTGGTGTGAGTGTGACCAGGACAGAATGCATAGTGGTGTGAGTGTGACTACAGGACAGAATGCATAGTGGTGTGAGTGTGACTATAGGACAGAATGCATAGTGGTGTGAGTGTGACTACAGGACAGAATGTATAGTGGTGTGAGTGTGACTATAGGACAGAATGCATAGTGGTGTGAGTGTGACCAGGACAGAATGCATAGTGGTGTGAGTGTGACTATAGGACAGAATGCATAGTGGTGTGAGTGTGACTATAGGACAGAATGCATAGTGGTGTGAGTGTGACTACAGGACAGAATGTATAGTGGTGTGAGTGTGACTATAGGACAGAATGCATAGTGGTGTGAGTGTGACCAGGACAGAATGCATAGTGGTGTGAGTGTGACTACAGGACAGAATGCATAGTGGTGTGAGTGTGACTATAGGACAGAATGCATAGTGGTGTGAGTGTGACTATAGGACAGAATGCATAGTGGTGTGAGTGTGACTACAGGACAGAATGCATAGTGGTGTGAGTGTGACTACAGGACATAATGCATAGTGGTGTGAGTGTGACTACAGGACAGAATGCATAGTGGTGTGAGTGTGACCAGGACAGAATGCATAGTGGTGTGAGTGTGACTACAGGACAGAATGCATAGTGGTGTGAGTGTGACCAGGACAGAATGCATAGTGGTGTGAGTGTGACTATAGGACAGAATGTACAGTATAGTGCAGGTTCCCAAACTTTTTCATGCCAAGGACCCCCTAATTGACCCCCTCATTAGCCCACGGACCCCCATTTGAAAACATATGCCAAGGACATACGATAAGAATGATATGGCTCTAGCAGTGATTCTCAACCCGTTTAATTTCAAGGACCCCCAGTTTGACATGCATATTAGTCTACCGACCCCCCATTTAATGGCATTCCTATCTCTGGGTAAAGAAGGAAAACGATATGCACATCCCAGTTTCAGAATACGGTGCTGGACCCTAAAAATGACTGAATGAAGAAAAAAGTGGAATGTCTGCACACGATATAGTTCTGCTCCCCGTATTTCACCCTAAATACAACAACGTTTCGCCCCTCCGCGCTTTCTCAACTTGAGAAAGCCCGGAGGGGCGAAACGTTAGGGTCCATTTGGTTCCATTTGTACACTCTCAGAGTTACAGACCCATAAGGGTCCATTTGGTTCCAAACTATCATTTAGCTGGGGACCCCCTGGAACTCCCTCAAGGACCCCTGGGGGTCCCCGGACCCCACTTTGGGAACCACTGGGATAGTGGTGTGAGTGTGACCAGGACAGGGACAGATGATGCTCTCTCAGGCATGCTGAAGATGGCCACTATAGTGGTGGGCCTCTCTCCCATAGATATTAAAAAAATAGATGCCTCATTGGCCGCTGCAGTTCGTTGGAGCGATGTGTGTTGAAGGAGGGGCGGAATAATTTACACTGGGGAAGGAAGTAGTCCGGAAGTGTGGAAGGCACGTTATACGTCACGCTGCCACTCAAGTGATTACTTAATACTGGCCAATCACAGCGCATCTTTTCCGGGACTTACAGACCCGAACATGCGCTCTGTGACGCACGCTCATGCTTCCTTCCGCGGTGCTTTCGAAAGGAATCTCGGGAAAGTTTTGCCCATATACGCTCCAGAGCTGGGAAGGGCGTCTACGTTTATATGTCTATGCTATACGACTGCCTCCTCCTTCGGTATAGTAGCCATACAGCAGAGCCATAGAGTAAGACAGAGTTACGCAAACTCAGTTCAACTTCATGGGGCCAGTCCGGCGGCGGATCTTCTACATAGACTTCTATTGGTTTGTCCCTATTTGAAGGCTTCAAATAGGGACAACCGGAGGTTTACGGAATGCATTGGAGTCTATGGGCTCACGCGAGTATACAAGAACCACGTGACCGGGCTGTTTTCTGCCCCCTCAATGTCGCAACTCTTCTATTAGATGGCTCTGCCATACAGCAGTGGGGTAAAGTCACTACAGTACATTTACGCAAGTACAGTACTTAAAGGTATAGTTCACCCCCAAAATGACATTGTTTTCAATCGATTATTGACGGCATGGAGACTTGAATTCATGGATGGCTTTTTCTTTCTTCCTTTTTTCGTTGTTGCATTCTTAAGCCAATAATATGGAGACACCAAGGAGACTCTTTGTGTCCCCATAGGGAGCCACTGCTGGTCATCAAATTATTGGCTTATAGGAATGCGACAAAAATGAAACAATATCCATGAATTCAAGTCTCCATTTAGTGAGACATCTTTACAATTTTGTTCTTCCTCTCTTTTGGGTGAACCTTTAAGTAGTATTATTCCTTTTTGTCTCCACCAGGCCGAAGGCATGGGGAGAGAGTATGTTTTGCACTCCGTCCGTGTGTCCGTCCTTCCGTCCTTCCTTCCTTCCGTCCTTCCGTCCGTCTGTGAACAGCTAATCTCCGGCACCGTTAACCCGGGCGATGCCAAACTTTGCACACACACTCCCTGGATGCCAATGATGAACCTCTGCCCCACATTTTCCAGAACGGCCTGTTATAGCGCCACCATGAGGCAGCTTTTCACATTTTGTACCTAAAACTGCACCGATCTGCGTGAAATGTTGCATGCACACTCCCTAGAGGCCAAGGACAAACCTTTTACCTGCATTTTCCGCATCTGCCTTTTATAGCGCCACCAGGAGGCCGACTTTTGTAAAACACATTTTTTGATATTACTCCTCCAGATTCTGTCCAAAAATCTCACAAATCGTTACACAGTATCTCTATGGTCATGTGCTCAAGTCGGATCTGTCTGATATTTCATATTCCATCCTAATTGGCTATAATTGGCTTTCACAGTTTGCAAGATTGCCCCGTTTTGAACAATAGCCTCAAATCATGAACGCAGCATGCAATTTACGTGAAATCTTTCACACATTTTCTTACTAGGCTGAGGAATATATCCCACCCTTTTCACATTGGCCTGTTATAGCGCCACCAACAGGTTGATTTTTGCAAAACACATTTTTGGAACAAAATGCCTCAAATCGGTACACATGATCTCTGTAGTCATGTGATCAAGACGAGTCTGTTGGATTTCTCAGATTGTACACTGATTGGCTAAGATTGCCTTCCAAAGTTTTCAGGAGTGGCCCGTTTTGTACAAAATGCTGCACATGTCCTGCTCATCCAGAATTCTATCCTCAGAGATGCTATGAGTGATCTGGCTCTGCATTTCCTCAACAAAATGAAGGAAAAAAAATCCTCCTAAACATTTTGCCAAACATCACACAAACTCCTATCCTCCTGGTGGAGACCTGTGCCCGGAAGGGCACTTTTTCTAGTTTTGACTGATATTGTCCTTCTAATACGTGTTTTTTTCAATTGTTTTGGAAAATAACCTTCAGGAGGAGGCCAGAGGAGACTAAAAAATCTAAAAGAATTATTACAAATAAATGAAAACAGTATATGGAAAAACACGCCCCCTCACGTATTAGAAGGACAATATCAGTCACCAGAAAAAAGGACGGGTGTTTTCGATGAATCTATCATGGTTAAAATGGAGTTTGAAGTTACAATGGGTTTGTATATATAGGAAGGGGGCGGGGCAGCTAAAATTAATATCAAATATCTAAATACTGAATTGAGCAACTTAAAAACTGTCTGGGGTGCTCACATAAGCCTGAGTAGACGATGAAATGAGAAAAAGTTTTTTTTTAAAGTGAAATATCCCTTTAACCCATTTTGGGCGGGAACCCCTTTTGGTGTTTTAAGCATTATGTTGTACTTTAGCTGTTGAAAAATAGCAGATCTACAAGCTAATTTTTCAAAAATAGCAGACCTACAAGCTCGTAGCGCGGCACCACGAGCTTGTAGGTCTGCTATTTTTGAAAAATTGTGAAAATGTGGCGCAAATCACTGAATGTATCTTCTTTCACAGCGAACGTTTTTAACTTAAATCTTTATATATATATATAAATATATGAACCTTTATTGAAAAAGGATATCCCCTTGACATGTCTCATCTCGTTTTCGAGGGGGTGCTTCTGAGGGGTTCCTGGAATAACATATTTTCAGATGGAGGGTCGGCAGCCAATTACATCATCATTTTTGGGGTCCTTGACATGAAATATTGAGCACCACTGATATAGAAACATAGGGTATTTCAGAAAACAGATTTTTTTTTAAATTTCGACGTCAGGCCTAAATGTACAAAGTGTGACTGGCTACGACCACTGGGCAGTAGCCTTCCAGCCGTCCGTCCGTCCGTCCGTAGCGCTCTCCTGAGTCACTTTTCATAATTATTGAATTACCTTCCTGGCAACCCATTAAGCAGGACATTCTCTTCTTAACCACCTGCTCTTCCCCGCTCCTCCGCCCCTATTTTGCGCCATCAATCTTTCAGCGTTACCGGAGCCCCTAAAAGCTTTCTGACTGCACTATAATGGGGGGACAGCGCGGGGTCAGGGGGGTGCACCACTTCTGCAGGACTCTCTCTCTCTGTGTGTGTGTGTGTGTGTGTGTGTGTGTGTGTGTGTGTGTGTGTGTGTGTGTGTGTGTGTGTGTGTGTGTGTGTGATCAGGAGCAGTGATGCCTCAGCATTTGGGTGGCTGGGTGGTGGTGGAGGTGGGGGGGGGGACGGGGGGACAAGCGAGGTCACTTTGCAGAGCCTGGCGGCAACAGGTCACTTGCCTTGACCTTTGGTTGGAAAGGGTAAGAAGTGTGTGTGTGTGTGTGTGTGTGTGTGTGTGTGTGTGTGTGTGTGTGTGTGTATGTGTGTGTGTGTGTGTGTGTGTGTGTGTGTGTGTGTGTGTGTGTGTGTGTGTGTGTGTGTGTGTGTGCGCATGAGCGCGCACACAGACTCATGCACATGTGTGTAACCTCTTTGAACCAGCTTGTTAAACGTACTAAATTTGACTCAACTTGACATGACTTCCCTTGATTCATTTGAGTGTGCAGTGTGCAGTGTGCAGTGTGCAGTGTGCGTGCGTGCGTGCGTGCATGCGTGCGTGCGTGCGTCGTGTGAGAGAGAGAGATTTGAAATGGTTCAAATCGAACATGTGACATTTACATTTCAAATGTTCGTGTCCAGAAAAGATCACAACAATGAAATATTCAATTGCATTGAGTTTTAAGGGCTTTAGATTAATATATCCAAGGCTGCCGGGATTGTTTTATTACCTTTGGAGCATATTTACGCCAAAGTATTTGCAGCTTTGATACATGTAAATCCGCCTGAAAATAGTCCCGCATGGTTTGTTGTCAAAGAGAAAAACATGCGACCATCGCGATGCGAAACGACAACAGGCTGTGAAGGCTGCTGGAGTGCAGTAAGAAACTACCGGTTTCGTCATCATAACGCGACGGCCTCGTCACCAGGTCCGCGACAAAGCCACAGTTTATTTTTAATTATTAAAAAACAGCGAATTAAACACACAAAACAAATAGCAGGTTTAGCACCAAAACATGGATTAAATAGCGTGGAACACGTACCGGTAGTATGCAATACTACTATAGTGAAGGGAAGTTGATTTTAAGAGTTTGAAGTGAGTTTCAGTGCATGGCCATCTGCAGAAAATATTAGAACAAATACATTTGGAACACTTATGCCATATCGAAATGGATAAAGGTTCCTGTGGTACACGTATCTATACATTCTACTGTATTTTCACTGTTGTAAATATACGTTTTACGACCCCCGTTTACGGCAGGCCTCTTGCGGCAGCCGCCTATGGCCTGAAACGGCATCCATCTTGAAACGGACGAGAGAAAACAAAAACAATTGAAAAACGGTCATCCGCTCTCCATGGAGTCCCATAATGGCCTCGGTCTTTAGCGGAGTTTATCTCGTAATTAATCCTCAGATTTGGTGAAATGAGATGAAGTAAGATCTTATAGGATGCCAATGAAATTATCGCGCTTGTCTCCGGGTAGCATATCATCGTGGTGCATGCTAGTTTGGGACCCGATTGATCGACGGACAGGATGCGCTCTTACTTCCGGTTTAAGATGGCCGGTCTCAGGACCCGTGTTTTGTAGTCTTTTTGTAGTTTTCGCGTGGCAAGGGCTACTGAGTACTGAGGTGCCCGAAAACATGCCGGCAGGGAATGTGTTTAATGAATGGGGTAATAGTGCAGTCCATGATTATGGTTCTAATGATGGTAGGAAGTAGGATGGAAACTGGTAAATGATGGCTGTTGTTTAGTTTGCACACCGCCTGGGTAAGACGCTGCCATGCTGGAACCATATAGCGCAGGGGTTCTCAACCCGTGGGTCGCGACCCCTCGGGGGGTCGCCAAATTATTTTAGGGGGTCCCCAAATTATTTTCAAAAAAAAAAAAAAAAGATTTATTTTTAAATTTTATTTTTTCAAAAATAGCAGACCTACAAGCTCTATGAGCTTGTAGATCTGCTATTTTTCAATAGCTAAATTATAACAATGCTTAAAACACCAAAAGGGGTTCCCGCCCCCATGGAATTAATTGACAATATATAAAGTTACAACACCAACTTTGATAAAGCTGTATTGCTTTATTTAAAAAATATATAAGGTTTTCTTAATTTCCTGAAAAATGTATATTTTTCATTTCCTGAGAGATATCTTTCTATGCTCCACCACCTGACCCCTGATAGCAGGCAGCAGAACAGTAGACAGTCATGGTGGTATTTGTTCATTATAATATACCATGGCTCTATAGTGCATAATGCCTCCACTCACTTGATGTTTGCCTTATGCAGGTTAGGTTTAAATTGCCACACACAAGTCATTTTAAAGATAGCATGAAATTCTACTACTAAGAGTATTTCATTTCAATATATGACATAATTCCATGTGACAATAGCTGATTTACATGCTCACAGCTTTTCGTAATGCGTTGTGAGCTTGTATGTAGAATTGTAGATCATCTACTTTCACTATCGTTTGGGTCTGGGGAGACATAGTTTCTCTGTTGGGTCTCGAGCTAATAGGTTTGCACCAGTGACTAGTTAAACCCTTCTTAAACCCTTCTTAAACCCTTCCGCCGCAGTCTGAAAACGCACCTCTTCAGACTCCATCTTAGCCCACAGCACTTGCCGTAGTACTTGCCCTCGACCTCCTACAGGCGTATGCACAGGCTCAACTTATGGAACTTAAATAGCACTTTATGTAGACATATAGCACTCTATAGTGTATACACATAGTTTCCTTAGATAGATATTCCACTGTTAGGTTCTTAAGCTTACGTAGGATTCATGATGACTTTTTTTTTCATGTCTTGATGTATTACCATGTTTTTTTGTTCTTGCTTATTGTAAATAGCTCTGGATTAAAAGCGTCTTCTAAATGCCTAAATTGTAATTGTAGTGTTAGTGAAACAGAATGAAGGAAAGACTTTGCGCTCATCAACCGACACCATCAGGGTGGCCATAGCTCAATGGGTAGAGAAATGTCCACACTGTATGCTTGGTAGCATTTTGTATAATGATAATGGAAATTAATGATATCAGCTATAGCCAGTAACCGTTGACATCTTACTTCTGTCTCCCTTGCTTGGACCACATCCATCTTTGTAAGTTCTGAACTAGTACAACACATGTAACATTTTGTGACTGCATCTCGCACGGTCGTGATGCTATTGCACTGACAAAATACACAGGCGCACATATCAGCAGATGAAAAACAATGGCAGTCACGTTGTCACGGCTGGTTAAAAAAAAGAGCTGTGTGCGTATACTCAATCTAGTACCCAATTCCCGCCAGCATTAATTAATCCCCATAGCGTATTGCCAAGGTTTTATCATGCGTAACACTTACTTTGAAGAGCCAAATATCCGTAATCGCATGTTACAATGACAAAATGCTGTGTGTGGTGTCTTGACCAGTTGACCGGTTGTTGTTGTCTCGGTCGGTGGAAAATCCCGACCGCGAGTATCACAGCGCCTGCTACAGGCCCTTGAAAAACCTTGTCTTCCCCAGAAACGGCCCCTCAATGTCTGAGATAGAGGGCTTTGAATGCAGCATATACAATGCAAGTGGATGCGCGCGCATCTTCAAAATGGCCGCGGCCACTGTCCCACTTTGAGTTTTACGCTAACGAACGGTAGCTAACGATTCGATCGGATAAAAACATGGATTAAAGAATATAAACCCTGGAAAGCGGAGGTTCCGGGTTTGGCAGGCTAGGGTACTAATTTAACCATACGGTTTCGCCGGGTTTGGCGAACTCCGTGTTAACCACCTAATATAGCAAACTACTGGGTCTCCAGGACTGGACCATTGATTCAAAGGAGCAATAATTCTGAAATGCTCAGAACAGAAATACATCAGTAGACTACTATAGCACTGTAACATGGAGTGCTCCTGTCAGTGTGTTGGCCAGGAAAACCTGAGGAGTCAATGTTAAGTGAATAGTAAGGTTTGCCTCTGCCCTGCCGGGCTATCGACTAGCCTGTCCATAGCACTGCCAGGGAAATCTATAAAGGCCAAGAAATGTCAGCTCAACATCCGCTTTGTGTGCATGTACCGTGTGTGTGTGTGTGTGTGTGTGTGTGTGTGTGTGTGTGTGTGTGTGCGTGTGTGCGTGTGTGCGTGTGTGTGTGTGTGTGTGTGTGTGTGTGTGTGTGTGTGTGTGTGTGTGTGTGTGTGTGTGTGTGTGTGTGTGTGCAAGCTTGCATGTCGGTATAATGTGCATAATTATGCTGTATGTATAATAGTACATATTCTGCATTTTCTTTTTCTGTTTTATTGCGTTGTGTTTTTCATTGTGATGTGGATCTTCCCCGTGGGTCTGAAATAAAGATTGAGTTGAACTGAAAGGAATCACATAATGTGACAATGTAAACATTACAGTGCTCTATGTAGTCACAGTGCATTCTGTATAGTGTATACTAGTATATTCATGGGCTAATTTATACTTTGTCGTGCGACGGTGCCACTCTCGAAAATAACGGATTTCGACTCAAATATGTGATGCATTGCATCGTTCGTGTGATCACAACTAGACACTCTGCAAAGCTTCAGGCCAGCGAGGCAACATTTAAAACTCACCTCACAGCTGGCTGCTCATTACCTAACACTCACAACACAACACATATTATTCATCCCTGACAGCTCGTCTGCTCTGCATAACGCACACGCGCACGCATGCACGCGCGCACATGCACCCAAACTCATATGCTGGCATAATATACACACACGGGCATGCATGTGTACTCGCACATCATGTACAAACTATAAAGAAGAGCTTATTCTGCATATGTATACTATATGCATTGCATGCATATATGCATGCATGAGTGCTGAACATGTACACTCACAGCTTACATCATTCATAAAGAGCCATACTGTACAGTGTACACGCTCACACATACATGCACACATGCACGCGCACCCACGCACGCACACACGCACGCACGCACGCACGCGCGCCATGATATGAGTAATGAACAACCTTAATAACACCTCCAACTTTTCCTCCTCCCGTGTGTCTCTCTGCTGGCTGTTTAAATTCACATCCTCCTTTAACGTCTCTCTAATCTGATTACTGCCCAGCTAATGGCTCTCCTTCTGCTGCTCCCAGACGATCTGCCCAGACCCTGGAACACACACACGCACGCACGCACGCACGCGCGCGCACGCACGCACGCACGCACGCACGCACGCACGCACGCACGCACGCACGCACGCACGCACGCACGCGCACACTGTGCCGCTGCAGAACAGCTGCATCTGCAGAGTACTGAGAGAGAGAGGGAGAGAGAGAGAGAGGGAGAGAGAGAGATGGAGAGAAAGAGGGAGGGAGGGAGAGAGAGAGAGAGAGAGAGAGCTTGGTCGGTGTGTATAGCAGTTTGTTTATGCTTGCATATTATGTGTGTTGGATGCAGAGGCACTGGGTGGGGGAGGAGACTGACTCCACTACCCCCCCTCCCCCCCTCGTTCATTCAACCCCCCCCCCCCCCCCTCTCTCCTCTCCTTCAGTAGATCTATAGGGAGGGAAGGCAGAGACAGGTGCATTTCTCCACAAATTGAGTTAGCCAAGACATGCCACATCCAATTGGGCCAAATTGATGTGAGAGTTTGTGATGTTTGCTATGGGTACTACAGCAAAGGTCAGTGTGCCGAGACAATGACATCAATCTGGTCCACGTGGCTCGAGCGAGCGCACGGTCGGCTACCCTATACCCCACACACTCTCACGCGCACGCATGCACGCACGCGCCGCGCACACACGCGCCTATACCCACCCCCGTGATTCAAGATGCAAATACCCACAAATACACAAGCCGAGAGATGTATAGAGGGCGGAAATGCCTGGTAAGGCATCTCGTGATTGCATTTGAAGCTGAACGTGTTGTTGCCATATGCACTGAACAAAAATGCATGATGTGGTTTTTTCACTGCATGGGAAGTCTGTTGTTTACGTATGCGCTGCAGGACCTTAACTCAACTCCAGCAGTGTCACCATTAGGGCACGTTTGTTATTTCCAAACTGTGTTTGGGTTTTGTTTTTGTACTAGCAGTGCTACGACTAGAGAAAACAGCCGATACAAGCTCACAACGTGCCACATCACAGGCATTGATACAAGCTCACAACGTGCCACATCACAGGCATTGATACAAGCTCACAACGTACCACATCACAGGCATTGATACAAGCTCACAACGTGCCACATCACAGGCATTGATACAAGCTCACAACGTGCCTCATCACAGGCATCGATACAAGCTCACAACGTGCCACATCACAGGCATTGATACAAGCTCACAAGGTACCACATCACAGGCAGTGATACAGGCTCACAACGTGCCACATCACAGGCATTGATACAAGCTCACAACGTGCCACATCACAGGCATTGATACAAGCTCACAACGTGCCACATCACAGGCATTGATACAAGCTCACAACGTATACCACATCACAGGCATTGATACAAGCTCACAACGTGCCACATCACAGGCATTGATACAAGCTCACAACGTGCCACATCACAGGCATTGATACAAGCTCACAACGTGCCACATCACAGGCATTGCGAGCTTGAATGGCCTCTATAGAGCGTCGCAGTCCCGCCTCCTACCCTGGACCAGGAAATGAAACCCAATGCATTATTCTCATAGACATTTCTTAAAGTATTTATTTAAAGACGGTTACGCCGCGGACAAAGCCAACTCGAGTCGTGACAACTCATGACAACACAAACAATATTTTGGACCAAACAAATAATTAGAAAGAAGAAAAAAACGGCAGGTTACAACACTTTTTTTGTTGTTTTTCTTCTTTGTAATTATTTGTTTGGTCCAAAATATTGTTTGTGTTGTCATGAGTTGTCACGACTCGAGTTGGCTTTGTCCGCGGCGTAACCGTCTTTAAATAAATACTTTAAGAAATGTCTATGAGAATAATGCATTGGGTTTCATTTCCTGGTCCAGGGTAGGAGGCGGGACTGCGACGCTCTATAGATCTGCTATTCTCGCTAGTAGTGTTGGAAATGTTTTGAAATGTCTAGCCTGTAATATCATGACCAAAACAGGGATGCCAGGGATACCACACGGTATATACTTCAGTACACGTCTGCACTTTTGTCCCCCATGTACACCAAAACTCACAGATAATATCTATAAGCTCACAACATGTTGCAAGCTGTGAGACATTGTGAACTTGCATTACTTCGGCAGTAACGTCCGCCTGTACACGCGGGTTAATGTGGTCAATGTCTAGATATATTCATCTGAAACATTCATTTAAAAAAGAAATCAAGCTATAATTTGTATCCATACATCTCACTAAAAGCTTTAAGTTCACCAGCATAATTTGTCCACACATACATTAAAGTTTGCTGTGTAAATATAATAGAAAAACGAAAAGAAAAAAGAACCCAAATGGACCCAAAACACAAAGGGACACAACCTATCAATTTCTCATAACTATACTATATACGGGCAGTAAAGGTCTGGGCCTACTTTGCCTCAACTCTCTCCGTAAATCCAATAGAAGCTTCATCATGCTGTCACCACGGCAGCGTGTAGTTCTGCACATACAGATTTTTGGGGCGTATATGGCTTTCATCCCACCTCTATTCAGAGAGAGCCATTTTCTATGATCACATTAGCTTTATTGCTCCTCTTACGGCTTGCTCCTCGTCTCCTCCTCGCTGATACTTAATATCAGCCCTGGGCTATTGGGTTTCATATTGTGTGCCTTCATATCTAGACCGGGACCGGGCCAAACCAGGGCAGCCCTTACATTGGCTTAAATATCATAATAGAAGCTTTATGAACAGCCACGTTCAGCCGTAGACTGCATGGGTCACTGTCAAAACGGAACATATACGGTAGGCCTATACTGGAAATTCAAACCAGTATAACATGGCAATTAGATGCATTAACACGATCAGCGCCGGAATTTCTTTCAAAATAGAAGCTTGGGGTGCCGCGCAGATACAGTATGGCCGCTTTTACTCTGTTCCGGACAAAAACCGGGAGACATATTTTTGCTTGCTTATACCTCGCTATCATTATCGATAAAGTCACGGAATAATCCCTCAAGTTCATATTTTGAACGAGAGGCATGTTGAAGTCAGAAATGAAGAGCTTATAGTATATCCATCTGGTCAAAACCACGGAGAGCTCCTTAGATTAGGAGATACGAGGCATTCTTTCTGAGCCGTATACAGGGAAGTGAGCTACAACGCGCATGCGCGAAGAGCAAGGAGTATGGTGCAGAAGGAGAGGCGGATTAAAAAAAGAAATAAAATGAAATCTGAATATTTTTCTCTCGTTTGATATCAATGAAAATGTGCTAACAATGCGTCGGTTGGATTAGTTATGACGTGTCCACAGGTCTAAATGGGTTAAGTATAGTCTTTCTCACTTTCACATTTTTTGTCAAATGTCTGTTAAAGGTGTTGATCATCTAAAGCACTTGCAGTGCATTATGGTTCTGTTTGCATGCATGTGTTCAGTTAATAATTAAGTTTAGATTGTCAATAGAGGGAAGTAAAAAAAAAAAAACATGGTCAGGTGCCTATTAGGGACGATACAAGTCATCATCGCTTGTCATTTCACAAGGTTTCCTGGAAGCTCAGGGATCGAAGAAGAAGAAGAAGAAGAAGAAGAAGAAGAAGACTAAATTCATCCCCCACTTGGTGGAATCCCAAGCCGGAGATTTGTCTGAGAGGTAATTTACTGTCATTTGCCAGAGAGAGAGAGAGAGAGAGAGAGAGAGAGAGAGAGAGAGAGAGAGAGAGCTGCTGGCCCTGCTGATGCATAAACATAGTTCCTAATACGCCAATTCATCATCAGAAAAGCCAGGGGGATTCTGGGTGTGTTCTGATCAAATTTGCGTCTGGCGATGATGAGGTGCATGTTGGATTTTTCTTGCAGAAAAGCACAGATCCAGCTATTTGTCACATCAAGCTATCTCAGGGGCAGGCTTCTAGGAAGGAAGGTGGAGAACAACACAACATAGAATTAGATAGAGTAGAGCAAATTTAACCGTTGCTTCACCGCAGCAATGTCCACGTCTAAAGTGGTTGACATAATGGGTGTGTTCATTTTCCGGACAGTGAACGAGACTCGTGCAGATGGTCAACATAACTGTGCCCCATGCATGCATTGCCAAAGGTACCAGTTTTCTAAAATGCCAAAGTAAAATAAATCCCAATTTCCTAGGTTTCACAACATTATCAAATTGTCTAAAGCAGGGGTCTTCAACAGGGGGTCCGTGTCCCCTATAGGCTATAGGAGGTCCTCGGAGTTACTACAAATCTTTGTGTGATAGGATACTTTTTTAGCCTTAACCACTTGAACCCTGCATGGCATCCCTATTCTGAAGAGAGGCTATATCCGAAATATCAGATCGTCGTTGTGAGCTTGTAGATCAGCTCTAGATTTAGTGTGTAGACGGATAAAAAGTACAGAGCCAAATGTTACTTTACTAAGTATTGAGGGTTTATGTGGTGATGTGTGAAAATAGTATACACATTAACATGAATCCAACACAACACTTCACTGATGTCATATAGTGCTGTCAAACAAGTCTATAAAGATATCTATAAAACAAACGTTTAATCTGCAACGAACTTTGTCCCTGCTTCATCTCTCTCTCTCATAGCCTTGACGTTGAAATTTAAAAAATGTCTTCTAAACAATTTTCTGAAAAACCTCCTGTTTCTGTATCAGTGGTGCTCAATATTTCATGTCAAGGACCCCAAAGATTATATGTATTTGGCCGCCGACCCCCATCTGAAAATATGTTGTTCCAGCCAGGAACCTCTCAGAAGCAAAGATTTGAGTTAAAACGCTCTGAAAGAGTATATATATTCAAAGTTTCGAGTCACATTTTCAAGATTTTTCAAAAATAGCAGACCTACAAGCTTGTATCTGCTATTTTTCAATAGCTAACGTATAACGTAATGCTTAAAACACAAAAAGGGGAAAAAACGTTGCAGACTGCTCTAAAGCAGGGGTTCTCAACGTTTTTGGCCGGGGACCCCCGGAAATGCTTTGGCAACGTCTCGGGACCCCCCCATTGTTATAATTTAGCTATTTAAAAATAGCAGATCTACAAGCTCATAGCGCGCCACCGAGTGGCGCGCTACGAGCTTGAAGGTCTGCTATTTTTGAAAAATCGTGAAAAAATAAATAAAACCCCCCCCTTTTTTTTTTTCTTTTTTTTTTAATAATTTGGGGACCCCCTAAAATAATTTGGCGACCCCCCGAGGGGTCGCGACCCACGGGTTGAGAACCCCTGCTCTAAAGTACAGAATGGTATATGCACGGTAGGTACAACTGACCTTCAACTGAACAGGGTTGACGGTTCTATGCGTCCCAGCTCTGCAGTGCAGGATACATTCTTCAGAGTCCCGGAGAAGAGAAGCCCTCTGGGAAACAGGAAGTAGATCAGAGTCTGGATTGGACCGACCGTGTCTGATATGGCTCCCATCTGGCTATTCTTTAAGGATTACATCCAATCAAATTAGGCCTGATTGATCAACGGGCACTGCCATTGGATGGTGGCTAGTGTCACTATAGTGCAGATGCCCTGTTCCATCACTATATACTATGAGTGGGTTTGCTGAGGAGATGCAACAATGACAAAGAACAGTCAAAGAAGTTCACTTATTTCATAATGCCATGCTTCAGAACATTGGAACACACATGGTACATGCACAGCAGAGTAATATATAGTAAGAGAGTGGCGACACTATAGCGTTGACTCCCATTGCAACAATGGAATGCGGAAGTGCTCATTCTATCTCAATGGGATAGTTCCATGCCATAGGAGCAATGTTTGGAACCCATAGGCACCCGCTTTGCGGCGAGATCAAAGCGTGTCGCCACTCTCCTACTCTACACTCTGATGCACAGTATGCATTCACAGTAAGTTTCTATTCACTTGGAATCCCCAGCAATGATGATAGGCAGGTTTCTGAACTGTCCATGATCCACCAATGAGAGTAAATTGAAATTGAGCATTTATGAGGACCAATTATATGAAGATAAGGTTGAACATGGGTGAAGTGCACGTTCATTTAGGAGTCCAGGAAGGAAACAGAATGCAGCTATACCCTGAATACAAACAAAACTATTTTAAATGAGTTTGTATAGTGATAGTTGAATTTAAACTATTTAATTGGGGTAGCAGAACAGAAACAAAGCTTATGTTTTACAACTCTCTAGTCTGTGCTCAGTTAAATGGAGAGTTCACTCAGTCAAGAAACACTAATATGTTTGCAAACCTCAGCCAGTTTGGCTAAACAATGACATAAAGGCTTTAAAAAAAGTGACATGACATAAAGTTTATGAAAAGTGTATTTTGTTATCACCACGTTTAGCCCATGTTTTAGCCTATTGGTTATCATTTGGATTAGCCTGTTCCATCCCTATATGTGAAATATTAAAAGTATATATTGTACATTATTGTGTACTGAATTAGAGCTTAAAATGCACTTTTTAAAGTCTGTATTTTTACCAAGTTAGCCCACTCTTATAGAACATGTCAATAAAACAAGTAAGTCATAACAGTGCCTTATTTGATGCTAACTTTGACGCAGCGCCCTCTATAGAGACATTCTCAACCTGTGACCCATTGAGCCTATAGTATAGCATTACATGCCTATCCAATCATATTGCGCGGTGTGAGCTATAGAGCGACCTGTGTAAAACTGTACAGAGTCAGACAATAGGCCCATATTATACCGGAAAAAAACAATATATTGGTTTCCTGTATACGTTTATAGCTTAATTCTGAGGAAATAATTAAGAAGGAATTTGATTGACAATTTGCCTAGGGGCCGTGCATATAAGGCAACCCTCGCTGTCTGTGGCCGTGTTAGTCACACACATGGACGGCAACAGAATATGAACAAGGGGGTCCTGGACGGTCGAGGCGAGACAGACACATTAGAGGCAGCTTTTGAAATTAATGGCAGGTGTTTATATACATGTTGAATCTTTTGCATATGAGAACAGGGGGGGGCTGCAATAATAAACATCACAATGCGCTGCTGTATGATAATCAATATGATCCCACAATGACCTTGACGGGTTTTATGATGGATTGGAGAGGCACGGCCTTACTGTAATTGCGACTCTCTCCCCTGGACGCCTCCTCCGCCTCTGAACAACAAGCGACATCCGCTCTCTCTCTCTCGCGGTGCCATTTTTTTTGTTTTGTTTTTAACATTAAAAACCGCTCCATCATTCTCGATGTGGCCTGCCCTTGTCGCCCACACCCCACACAGCCCTAGATGGCCATTAATCGCTTAATTCCAGTAAACCTTACGTGTGCACAATAGCGCGCTGTCTCTCACTAATGCATGTGTGATTAAGCTTTTAGCCTCGACCACCACACGGCATTATTAAACCAGCAGGTCCTTGTATAGAAGCGATCCCCCAAATGCCTTCGGGGGGCAGGCATGGCCGGCAGGGCCGGGAGGAGGAGGGAGGAGGAGCACGCAGGGATTCGGGGCGAGTTAATGACACTGACCCTCACTTCCCCAACAGCTATTCAATTCAACAATAATAACGGGTCACGCAGCTGATTTATGAGGCCGGGGGCTAATAATTGTCAATTGCTTGCTGTGTGTGTGTGTAGTATGTGTAGTGTGTGTGTGTGTGTGTGTGTGTGTGTGTGTGTGTGTGTGTGTGTGTGTGTGTGTGTGTGTGTGTGTGTGTGTGTGTGTGTGTGTGTGTGTGTGTGTGGTGTGCGTGCGTGCGTACGTGCGTGTGTGTGTGGGGGGCTATGCTAAATAAGATGAGCCTTGACCCCTGCAAGGGGTTGATAACTCAGGCAGCAAAAAAAAAATTAACAGATGACGCGGGCTCAAAGTGACGTCTGTCTGGCTGTTTAATTATGACGTGTTAATTAACCGTATAGCAATATTTACGAATAGTTACCAAAAGTCACCAGCCTTATTATTCGAATACAAATAATAGAATAAATATAGTGCTTTCTCATATTGACTAGAAAAGGCTTGTTGTTGTTACTGGATTAAAAACATTTCTATAGAGGAGCATCGTCTTCTAGAAGCCATTAGGCTGCAGTCATATCCATCCGACTCACTGCGATAAATTAATAAGAACCGATGGTCTCGCGGAGAGGAAAATTCAATTACTAAGTTTATTTACAGGGAAAATCTCATGAAGGCCATTGACCAATGTTAAACAGCACGGGATGAAACGATGACAAGAGCTCCGATAAGAATTTAATTCCATCTCATTTCGGGACGATTTTATGAATCAAATTCTTGAACACACTGGCCAAGGAGATTTAATGATCACATCTTTTCGGAATCTTATTGCCCGAGCCGGGTCGATGGCATTTCTCTCCGTTAATGTCGACTTAGAGGTTGGAGTAATTTAGTAATTGATTCCTTTTGCCTAGCTCTCGCTCGTGCCAAGGCCGCGTTTGAGGGCAATACGTTTGCTAATCTTATCCCCCGGAATAAGATTTCTATGCTAATCCCCTTTCGCCGGTCCTCTTGGTCACTTGGGAAGCCCTCAAGAGAGAGAGAGAGAGAGAGAGAGAGAGAGAGAGAGAGAGAGAGAGAGAGAGAGAAGAGAGAGAGAGAGAGAGAGAGAGAGACACAGACAGACAGACAGACAGACAGACAGACAGACAGACAGACAGACAGACAGACAGACAGACAGACAGACAGACAGACAGACAGACAGACAGACAGACAGACTATATTGACTTCTATATTGTAATTTCCCCGTCGCCCCTGCACACATAAGGCCTATCCAACAATCACAACAATTCTAATAGCCTATATAAGGCCAATAAAAAAAATGTTGCATCAATAAGCCAGAAATTAGGTCATATAGGCTATACTTCGTCAGACCGATGGTGTCGTGCGCCCAAAATAACTAAAACATGTACAACAAAGCTCAGGGTGCTTTGTTTTTGTGAGCTTGTATATTTTCGAGGAGGGGAAAAAACGGCATATTAGCCTGCTCCGGGAAAAAAACCTTTTCTTGACACCAAGAGGAGGGCAGGCTGTTGTAATTGAATTTATCTCTTCTACAACAGATGTCACTTTCCATCTGCGCGCGTGGAAACGTGAGGCCGTCTCTCTTTTACGCACACAGCGGAGCGGAGCGGAGCGCGGAAGGAACAAGTCACATCTGTATTTGTGCATCAACATGTTGGTCTTGGAGGTTGTTTACGGTTTACACACACTGTCTGTCTGGCATGCAGTTCAAAGCAACAGCAGCTAAAACATAATCCCTGCATTGGGCCACATGTAGGCCTACTTAAGTTTTAGCCTTTTCCTTTTTTGGCAAGCAATTAATGTGTCACCATGCAGTGGCGTTTCCAGGAATTACATTTTGGGCAGGCAAGATGTGTTAATTGTCACAAAATTGTTTTAATACTGAATTCATAGAATAAATAGCCTATACGCGATGATTTACAAAACATGTCCTATATATAATTCACAAAATGTCCTCGTTTTCCTGTTTCCATAACATCACTGCACAAATTGCTTGCATTGCATGCAGGTGAAATCAAAAGCGCCTCCCGCGCACCATCTCAGCCATGCATGCAGCCCCTGCATCATCCATCCCCCCCATGCTGTCAAATTGAGACATCAGCCTGAATTGTCACGAGAGCATCTTCTTGAATGAATATTTGATGTTATCTGTTGCCGAGCCACTCCCTCCTCGTCCATACACACCCGTATTAATAACGGCTTTGATAAGCGTTAAGATTTCCTGGGGGCGGAGGAGGGGAGAGAGAGAGAGAGAGAGACATTAAGGTGAAATGTGACAAGCGGTCCCTCCCCATCGCCCGCTCTCCTTTATCTTCCTCTGTTGTGTCTTTTTTTGGGGGGGACTAGATCCATCCAATCCATCCGCAGACAATGGCATTTTGTTCGCCGTTTTGTCCCCTCCTGTCGGCCCGCATTCCGATATTGCTGAGCAACGATGGCGTCGCGCTAAATGAGAGAGGAGTTTCCCCATACCAGCGCACCACGGTGCACGCCTTTAAAACGTCCCTGTCTTGTCTGCCAACTATTGTCCGGCACTTGCCCAGGAAATTTAGGGGCTTGCACACATCGCATTTTCCTGATTTATTTAAGTGACAGCATACGGTCGCCGCTCTTTATGCGCCATGAATTACAAATTAACCACCGCTTTAGTTGAGTTAAATGGTCATTACGGGCTACTGTAAATCACTGATTCCATACAGACTATAAGGCCCGGTGTTTGCTTTAAGGGAGGTGGTGCTTTACTATCAAGGACCATGTAATTATGCTGCTATATAGAGTAAAGACCCATTTAATGTATAGGCCTATACGATATCTGGATAATAAACGCACATTTTAGACCATGTGCACGGGAGAGTTCAAATTTGTAAAACGTTATAAAAACTGATATATAATATATAGAGACCGATTTAAGGTTTTTCCACATTATAGATTATAGGTTAACTGTTCATTTACAGGCCTAGTAATTTAGCTTAAACTTGAGGGAAAATGGGTTTATAAAAAAAAAGTTAAATCAACATCAACAGACAACAGCTTTAACCACAACAACAAAGTAGCCCCCCCCCTTGCAGAATTGAGTGACCGGCTGATGGAATTGACGGAGATGTTGAAAACTATAAAAGGAGTAAGGTTTCAATAGCTGGTGGTGGACTTATGGTGGACTATAGACCGCAGAGAATAAAGAGTCCGCTTCAGTGAAAAGGGAACCGCTGGCTAAAAGCTATAATTGTATTTGCCTCGGCAAAATATCAGAAAAGACTTCTCGTTTCTTTGAGCGTTATTAGATTAATGCCCAGAGATGGGCTTCTTTTCTCGCTGCCAGACGCGTGGAGGGAGGACGGTGCACCATTTGGTCTTTGGTTTCAATAATCAAATTAACCCATTTGGTACAACTTTTCGGCCGCGGCTCTCGCGTGCAGAAAGGAGAAAAAGGAAAACATTTACATAATAGGCAACGGGTTGTGTCAAGAAAGAATTAACTTTTTTGTTTTGTTCACTTCTCCTCGTTGATCCCTGAAAAGGCTGCGCGCGCGCGCGCACACGCACACACACACACACACACACACACACACACACACACACACACACACACACACACACACACACACACACACACACACACACACACACACACACACACACACACACACACGGCAACAACACATCAGACTCAGCAATTGTGCAAAATGTAATTGATGGGCAAAGTGTCCAGACTATTGTTGCGACACACACACATGCACCTATATACATTTTATATATATATATATATATATATATATATATATATATATATATATATATATATATATATATATATATATATATACACACCAAAACGTTTGAATTGTATAGGAATAATATTGGACCTATAAATAAATATGTAAACATGTAACAATGGCACATTCATCCGATCGATGAGCGCTCTTCATCATTCATAAGCCAATAATATTTGCTATATGAATCTCATAGCGTTGCGGTGATTCGGGGACAGACACTTCAAGGCCCTTCAGTTCTTTGACGTAAAACCGGCGACGAAGCAAAGCCATCCTGACCTGAACCTGATATACCTTAATACCGGGACATGAGGAGCTCTGTGCTCGGGCTGCTGTGCTGCTGCTGCTGCTGCTGTGCGCCTGAATTCAATCCCGTGGAAGAACAAGACAGAACAGTGTGTAAACACAGCGTAAATAAATAAAGGTTCACCTTATTAACCAAAATAACCAAATTAACCACTCAGCCCAATATTGTAGAGAAGCCTAAAGAGGTCCGACGATGACTCCCCTCTCTTCACTTCGTTACTTTCATTAGAATCGTGTTATTCGACGAATAAAAGGAATAATGAATGTGATAAAAGTTAATTACACACTCAGACTCATTATAGAAAAAAAAATAATAAAAACATTCCCCGACATTGTGTTGTGTAGCCTAAATTTGACATCGTCACTATTACGTAACAAATTAAAGAAACGGGAATGTATTTTGGAAGACGAAAAAAAAATGCTACAAAATATTCCATTACTATATACTTAATCGATATAAACAAGTATAATTTCGGTTACTTTCGTTTTTTTTACACCGTAAAGCTTGGTCACACACTAAGAATTACATGTGTAAAAAGCCCCACATATTTATTATTATTTATTAATAATAATAATAATAATAATAAATAATAATAATAATAATAATAATAATAATAATAATAATAATAATAATAATAATAATAATAATAATAATAATAATAATAGTGGACCTGCATTGGTATACGATTTAAAATAATTTAAAAATGAGTCAAATAATATTACAAATAAACATGTCAAAACATTGAGTCAGTTTGGTTATGATATGCATCATGTTATTTGTATGTCTATATTTGTATAGACACCCATGCTATGGTGCAGAAATAATATAGTATAGCATTTCTGCAGTCAGGTTTAAAGGGAGTGAAAACAGTGGGATATCATATAAGACGAACAGAGAGAGAGAGAGGGAGAGAGAGAGAGAGAGGGAATACTATATGTGAAATTCTGCCCAAGGTATACGGTCGGTTAAAAGGCTTAAAAGCTTGGAGAAAATTGGATCAGGGAGAATCGTCACCCAACTTTCATTATTTCCAAGTGGTGTGATTGAATTAAAGGGCAAGATGGTGGTTAGAGCGGAGTGGGGTGGGATGGCGCGGGGAGGTGGGTGGGGGGGTGTTGGGGGGTGTGTGGGGGGGGAGCTTGGCGCGTAATGGCGTGGTATTAAATTCTAATTAGAGATGCAGGGGATCAATGATAGGGAGGTTGGACAGCGGCGGGCCCCCAGTGCACAGCCCAATAGACTGATGAGTTATTGTCATGTAAAAAAGCGCTAGCAATAAGACCAAACGCTTTGCTATTGTCCAAGCAGGAAAGAGCCAAGTTTATTATGAGGACTATATGCTCTAGAGACCTCGGGCAAGGCGGCTCTTAGGGGGCTTTTCATAAAACAGGGCTAGGTTGCTATAAAGGAGGCCAGTTTTGGAGCGGGCGCTGAGCAGTGCACATCTATCCACACGGTCTATATAGCCTCTTTTCAAACCAGTCAAAAAGCAAGCAAGTATAGTCTAATCTCTCCCCAACTCAAGCCTTGCGCGCCGCATCCTTGTCATTTTTTTTAATCTAATTTTGAGTTTTATTTGCCTTTTTGTTGTTGGTTGGTTGGTTTGTTGGTTTGGTTTCCCCGGGATCAAGTTGCAACTTTCTAACTCCACACTGAAGCCTTTTCAAATGTATAAAATGGAGTATTCTTACCTAAATTCCTCCGCCTACGAGTCATGTATGGCCGGGATGGACACGTCGAGCCTGGCGTCAGCCTATGCGGACTTCAGCTCGTGCAGCCAGGCCAGCGGCTTCCAGTACAACCCCATCAGGACGACGTTCGGCGCGACCTCCGGCTGCCCGTCGCTCACGCCGGGCTCCTGCAGCCTCGGGACCCTGCGGGACCACCAGAGCAGCCCGTACGCCGCAGGTAAGCCGCACCCGAAACTTTGGCTTTGCTCGGCTCGCCGCAGCTCCTCCACGCGGATCAGTCTTTCTATACTCGCGCGGGGTATATACATACCTACTAGGACCGTCCTTGATTGCATTTGAAAATGGAAATGTGTTTAGTATTTACCAAACGAAATTTGCTTACACAAATGAAAGAATTTATCACGTTAGAAGCGATTGCAGGCGAGCCGGTAATTCGGTTACGGGGTTATACTATCCTAGTCACACCCAAACCGCCAACAAAATTATCTTAAGCTGCCAAAATGATAGGCATAATTTATTTACTTTGCGATGAGACATAAAGCTTCGAAAATAATTAGATAACCAAAGACTAAAGCTCATTATTGACACCGAATTGGAGTTTACAGTAGCAGCGACTGACTGGGAGGGATATGGGGGAACATTATGACAAGTTTCCAAACTTGAGCCCCCCAATCTCCGAGCTTCAACAATTAGTTTATCATTACAATTAACCACATCACAGGTCAGCAGCATCAATTCAGCGCTCATTCGCGGGTAATCAAAGCCATAATACAATAAGAGTAGCCGCGGCCAATAATACCAAGCTATATAACGGGATTTTAAACAAAATATTGAATTTGGCTTTACCTCAGTTTTTTGCAATTACAGGTGCTTCATCATATCATATGTTCCCCGCAGTGCAACAGCGAGCACGTTTTTAAAGCGGTGTCACTCATTCCCCTTTTTGTTTTATTTTGTACAGTTCCATACAAACTTTTCACCGACCACGGAGGACTCAACGAGAAAAGGAAGCAGAGGCGCATACGGACCACCTTCACCAGTGCCCAGCTCAAGGAGCTGGAACGGGTCTTCGCCGAGACCCACTACCCGGATATTTACACGCGCGAGGAGCTGGCTCTCAAAATCGATTTGACCGAAGCCAGAGTTCAGGTATACATCCCTCGGAGGATGATCTCCATGCAAGGCTCATCATAGCATCAGTCCACCCCAGCCATGGTGTCACCATTATACGCACAGATATACGCGACGACGCACCCTGGTATTGCTGTAGTGTATAGGATTATTTGACACATCTTTTTTTACTCATTTATTTTTATTTTTATAAAAGTTGACAAATAAACATGTTGGTCTGACTCTATAGCCTAGCCCACTACATATAGCATATATTGTACAAATTTCGCTTTATTTGGTTTATTGTATCAACACGAATATGTAAACTCTAAAATGCCCTGGTGGTTTTATTTTAATAATTTGTCATTTGCAATTGTGGCCCCATGGGGTTCGAGGAACACTATTAGTGATTCGATGTTTTGTAAAAAATAAATAATAATAACAATATCGGGCCTATTTAATTATTATTACGACAGAAATGTGATTAGTCATGGGTCGTTTGTTGTTTGATTTTTAAATCTCAGGTGTGGTTCCAAAACCGGCGCGCCAAGTTCCGCAAGCAGGAGCGCGCTGCCGCCGCTGCCGCCGCCGCCGCGAAGAACGGCTCCGCCAAGAAAAACGACCCGAGGGACGATCTTGACGGCAAGGAGCCCAAAGCCACCGACCCGGACAGCACGGGCGGACCGGGTCCGAACCCCGTGCCCACCTCCAACTCATGCGGCGGCGGGCCGAGCCCGAACGGAGGCCAGCAGCAGGTGAACACGAGCGGGAACAACGGACAGATCGGGCAGGACCAGGTGAAGACCTCGGTGCAGGCGAGCGGCATGGTGGGGGTGACAGCGCCGAGCCAAGGCTGGGCCAGCGCCCCGGGAACCATCACCTCCATCCCGGACTCATTGGGCGGGCCCTTCGCCAGCGTACTGTCGTCTTTGCAAAGACAGAACGGAGCCAAAGCTACACTAGTAAAGACCAGCATGTTCTAATGCAAGCGAAGGGAGAAATAGAACAGAGGGAGAAATATGGCTTCCGAAGACTGACACACACACACCGCAGCGGCAGTGTGTTATACATCACAGACCAACGGGACAATGACACGCACTTCAACATGATGACAAGTCTTTGTATCTATTTTTTTGATTGTTTGTTTGAGTTTTTGGTCGCTTTGCGCAGTTCCCTTCGGGTTCTTTATGTGTGTGGTTGAAGTAACCACAACTTCACAAGCGTCGCGTGCATTCAGAAAGCATAATGCATATAGTGCCATCATAGAAGCAGTATAGGCCTACAACATTTTAAGTCACGTAAAAAAAACCCACCTGCTTGGTTTTTGGTATATAGCCGCGGACTTTTAAGTTGACGCCTGAAGAAGATGCCCGTCACACAAACAATCGTGTGAAACTCCCATCCAAGAAGATGCTGATAACGTTTTTGTCCGCTTTCTTTTTCTAGACACAACTTGCTA
Source organism: Electrona antarctica (assembly GCF_951216825.1). Taxonomy (NCBI): domain Eukaryota; kingdom Metazoa; phylum Chordata; class Actinopteri; order Myctophiformes; family Myctophidae; genus Electrona; species Electrona antarctica. Next base: position 52,107,160 of record NC_136806.1, read on the forward strand.
TGTGTAGTAAAAAAAACAAAAAAACAAAAGGGGAAAAAAAAGAAGAGGAAAAGTTCAGGGCTCGCGAGAATTTAGTTTCTTTAAATTATGATATCAACGGAAACAACATTATTTCTTCGACAAAAAGGCACAAAAGTACAACAAATGTTCACAGTACCACTGACAGGAATATGTATGTTTTGTGTGTCTTTATACGGCAGTGTTTTTTGTGGCTCAAATTGTATAGTGTTAAATATGTATTATTGTCTAGTTGAACCATAGGCCATTACTTCCTTGTAGATCATGCAGTCTTTTTGATGTTTTACAAAATTCCCTCGGGAGAATTTATTTTGGGTAAAAAAAAAAGAAGAAGAAAGGGAATGGATGCAAACATTATTGTATTTATTTCTATATCATTTGCATGTTGTCTCTTTGTCTGATTTTACATTGATTTCCCCCCCATTTTGTGAGCATTATTATGTATAACATGTTTTGTCCAGGATCTGAAAGTTATTTATATGTAGGTAATGAATGCTTATATTTAAGAAGGAAATATTTCTACATGTGCACATAGTTTTCCAGGTGTACCATTGAAATGGTTGTTGATGATAAAAAAATAATAATAATAGTCCACATTTGCTTTGTCATGTTTTCTTGAGTTATGGGCGATAACGGTAATAATAACGTAGTCCCTTTATAGTTAAATGTAATGCTTTTAAAAAAACAAAACAATAACACGCCATAGTCACTGTCTGCGGATAAACTTTTCCTCAACCCTAACATCGAAAAGGCCTCAATGATCTGTCCGTTTTTGAAAAGACCAGCGACAAGACAATTAACGGGCCTCCGAGTTCAGCACCATGGACAGCGGCATCCATCCAGCAGTCGCCATGCAGTCGGTCGCGGGTAGAAACCTCGTATCTGCACATTTCTCAACTTTATCATCATCACATACATACAAGTACAAAAAAAAGCTTATATAGTGAAAATAGCAGATCTATAGAAGCTCTCTCAACGCGTTGCAATATGCGATGTCACTGCAGCACTCAGCTCTACAATGTACAGGGCAACAAGCTGCAGGTTGCTTATACCTGGCTGGGACAACAGCTAAATAAATAGTGCTATAAAAAAAATAAAAAAAAGAGAAGAAAAAAATGAGAAAATATATATATATATATATATATATATATATATATATATATATATAATAAAAAAAACTAAAACAAAACACTAAAACATGTTTATCTGAAATTATGGCTCTTATTTGATCTGCAGTGTATTGTAGATATTCTTTGTAGAGTTTTGGTTCTTTTTTGTTTTTGTCTTCAGTGTTAAAACAAAACTAAACAAATCTCAAAAAGCACCAACAATCTATGCTTAACGATTATCTACGACATGGATGGTGCAGCTATGCTACTTTATATATACTTTATAGATTTCATTCTCCCCTCAGATGCTCAAGTCCAGTGTAGAATGTATAGCTGTTCTCGCGCAATCTTGTGCAAGTATAGAAATCAAACGTTATAAATATAAAGGGTCTCCCATGCTGGCATTCCTCCCAAATTTGTACCGTGCAGAAATGACTTAATTCCGTTAATATAGTCGATCAAAGTGCAGTATAGTCAACTTTTTAAATCCTATAGGCACTAATCGTCTGAGTGTTGTTCACTAACGTCTCTCCAAATGTACATCATGCACAAACATTTTATTTATAAGAAGGAAAGCTTCAGGAATGGTTCATTGTTTAATAGTTTGTTATAACATTTTGTTGTCAGTGTTGTTGAGAGAAGCAACACTTAAAAAACCAAACACGACAGACAGCACAAGTTAGTTAAATTTCTTTTTATTTATTTATAAACATACAGTATGCTATAAATGCCGTTGCATTTTTAACATCAAATGAATCTATATTTTCCGATAGTGTTCAAGTGAATATTACAATAAATACAGAACAGACGTCAAAGTAGGCTATATCATTCCCAAGCTATATCGACTGTTTGGATTTCTCTGTCTCAGACATCCATCCTCCCCTAAAAACAGACTCAGCCGCCAGATTTATTTATGAACTAAATAAGTAAAAAAAAAAAAAAAAAAAAAACACAATCAGAACCGAAACTTAAAAATACTGTATATTAGTGAAATGACCCAGGGCAGAAGAGTGTGGTTGTGATCTAATACACTATAAGCTAAGCTTTATAGGACATGGTTTGAAAGGTTCAGAAAATCCAGAAAGAATACCGCTATTGGTTGCTTTCGCAGAGCAAATCATTTGGTATAGGCTTAAAACGTGCATTTTACATATATCCACAATGATTACCAATTCATTTCATACAGTTTCAAAAGTATAGCAAGTGAGCTAAAATGTGGAATTGTCAGTGACAAATCTTTAGTTTCCTCCAACCAATATTGCACAAGTGCAGCTGCTGGTGTGATGTGGGTTTGTATTATTTTGCCATTAAACTATTATGCAACATGTACTGGTGATATTTTTAAATTAGTCCTATTGCTGAGCGTTTATCAAAATTATTTCCATTATAATAGCATACCGAAGCCTATACTTGCTATAGAACAAAAACAGGAAAAAAAAATGTTTCGATTCGATATGCAGAGACTGAAGCCAACCAAATATCTCCAAATAGGTATTCTGTTTTCCTTTGAGAGAAACGGTATGACCAGGCTACATCACTGCAAATCACAAAATCATAAAGATGGTATAGGCTTTCACTTGCGTAAAAAAAGAAAGAAAAAAAAAGTAACGCTTAAAATAACATGGTGTGTAAGCTAGGATGGGTTTACACAGCCTTTTCTGTTGTCTGCATTTTAGTTCAAAACTGTCAAAGGGATTTCGACACCATTTGGTGTTCCCTTCCATTCATTCCCACCTGCTTACCTATAAGGCACATTATTATTCTGTCTGTGGTGACATTCTCTAAAACCGATAGAAACCCATGTCATTCTTTAGTAGCAGAAACATACGCAGATAACCCGATGTGACCGACACATTAAATAGCTCGCCATTCACGTTACTGCCGTATTACCCAAGCTACATCAAAAAAATAAAAATAAATTAAAAGCAAAAAAAAAGTATTTCCAAGCAAAGACTGAGACACATTTACAGGCCATGGTGATGATGGCGTATAGAAGTAATAGTAGCGCGTTAGGTTTGATCATGTTAAAGCTTGTCTAAAGCAATGGAAGGAGCATCTGAACCGCCTGCTTCAATCATCAAGAACGTCATATCCATTCTGAGGAAGGAAGGAAGTTCATATCTCTCTCAAACAATAAAAAACAACAACCCATCTAATGGAATATCCTTCCATTCTTTTTGTATATATGTCATCATATTCCAGTATTCCATATTAACTGTATATATAATAAGGGAAAAGTCTTCACAAATGTCTTGCAAAGAAATTAGAAGCTAATCTAATTATACTTAACAAAAGACTATAAGACCTGGATACCAGTGCGTTATTGTATTGTTCCCCCCCCCCCCCCCCCCCCATGCACTTATCCGTGTGTTCAGCCACAGTACTCGTGTGTTCAGCCACAGTACTCGTGTGTTCAGCCACAGTACTCGTGTGTTCAGCCACAGTACTCGTGTGTTCAGCCACAGTACTCGTGTAACCATCGAGGGGTGTTTCAGTACTCGTGTAACCATCGAGGGGTGTTTCAGTGAAGGAGCACAACAATTTTCAAAATGGCGACTCCATGCCCGGAAGATTCTCTTGGTGCATGGCCAAAACATAGTGTCTGTTATGGACCAATCGGATCCATATAGGATGAATGATTTCATTTACATTATCAGGTGACACAAACACACAATTCTTACATTTCGATCTCAGTCCCTATTTGGCCCATATAATTATAATAATAATAATAATAATAATCATCATCATCATCATCATCATAAAAATCGATGGTGTATGAATTGCACAGGCTGCAGAGATCCCGAGACACGGAGCTTCGGAGGACAACAATTTATAGATAATCTGGGAGAGGATTTCTCAGAGCGTGGATGCGGAGCCCTCTGTGTCATCACAATGTGGTGGGCTGTCCAGCCGCTACAAAACAAAGAGAAATACAGACAGACAGAGAGTAAGACAGAGGGAGAGGAAATGGGGAAAATCATAGTACGTACAGTACATACCGGTAATTATTCTTTTCAGAGATTAGGCCAATAGCAATGCCTCTCTGAGGAAGTGCGTGCCATCATGTCACATGCATGGCTAAGATGGAGTTGATGTTATGATATAAGTGACTTCCTGTGATAAAAATATAAAAACTGGTCCCCATTATGACAGTGAGAGAAGTGCTAAGACTTTTAAGACCTTTTTAATACCTCAACATATAAAAAGAAAGAAAGAAAAAAAGACCATTACTGCATCAAAATTAATCAACAGTTAATAGTATAGTTAATAGTGAATTCTCCCCAATTTAGTCTTTATGCCAATTAATTCCTCCCCACACATAATTCTGTGTTGTCACTGCTATAGCATCCTATACTGACTCACCTGCCAGTGAGGAGCCTCCACCGGGAGGACTATTCCTCCCGACCAACACTCCCTGCTGACAGGTGCCGCCCCAAGTCCATATAGGAGTACATGCAATGACCAATATCACCCTCCCAGCCTAGCTTCCCTCGCCCCCAAAACAGGGGGCGGCATCTACAAGCTGAGCTTGTAGATCTGCTATTTTTGAAAAATCGTGAAAATGTGGCGTGAATCTTTCAGAGCGAACATTTTTAACTAAAATCTTTGCTTCTGGGAGATCGCTGGAACAACATATTTTCAGATGGGAGTCGGCGGCCGAATATATATAATCTTTGGGGTCCTTGACATGAAATTGTTTGAAAACCACTGATATAGAAATATAGAAAACTGTCATGATTTAGAAGGCATTTGTAGAATCGTTCCTCATGGTCTAAATGGAAGCAAAATGTAATGCTTCAACTCCTACAATTCCAAGCGCTTGTCAGGATGGGCGGTCCCCGGGGAGGAGGAGGGGGGGGGGGGGGGGGGGGGTCACGGCCTGAAAAGGTTGAGTACCACTGCTGTATAGACTTCGGTCACTATAGTACAGTATTTCCCCTCCCTCCTACTTCTTGGCTGGACCAGGTCTGTACACAGACGGACCCTCATGGGTCAGCGTGTACCCTCTCAGAGTTCAATGAACACACACACACACACACACACACACACACACACACACACACACACACACACACACACACACACACACACACACACACACACACACACACACACACACACACACACACACACACACACACACACACACACACACACACACACACACACACACACACACACACACACACACCCCTCTGTGCTCAGCAGCACTCTTTCATTGTCTCCGATGTTCCATTATTTCCGAGGACTGCCTTCTTCCTGTTCTACTGTTTTAGCGTCTTGGTTAAATACGCGGTCGTGGTCTTGAACGCCATTATATTATAATTAACCCATTCTGGGCGGGAACCCCCTTTTGGTGTTTCAAACATTATGTTACGCTTTAGCTATTGAAAAATAGCAGATCTACAAGCTTGTAGGTCTGCTATTTTTTTTAAATCGTGAAAATGTGGCACAAATTTGGAATATATATTCTTTCAGAGCGAATGATTTTAACTCAAATCTTTGCTCCTTGGGGGGGGTCCCAGGAACAACATATTTTCAGATGGGTGCAAATACAGATAATTCTGGGGGTCGTTGACATGAAAAAGGTTGAGCACCGCTGACATTGAAACATAGGTTTTTCAGAAAACCTTTAGGATTTTGAAGCCATTTTTTAGAATCGTCCTCGGGTCTAAATGGGTTAAATGCAATGTAATGGTAATGAGACTTTTCACCCAGGGTTCTGCTCTGTACGTACGGTAGAGAGTCCTCCATTGGGGAGGGCATACTGAGCAATGTGCATGCGTTCATAGGGCAGAGCATTGCAGAAGTCAGCATGCACACCACAACCCTGGGAGGCAGGCAGGCAGCACACGTTGAACGTGGGCCAGTATTGAATATGTTTGAAGCCTTTTGTAGGACCATGCCTTCCGCCCACGCACAACAAGTGAACAAAACAAAGTGCGGGGGTCCCTCGTCGGGAGGAGGACCCTCGTCGAGAATTTATTTGGGAACATTGTCTATACGTGCGTGGGCACACACACACACAGACACAGAGAGAGAGAGAGAGAGAGAGAGAGAGAGAGAGAGAGAGAAAGAGAGAGAGGGGGAAGAGACAGAGGAGACATGGACATGGACTCACAGCGGGAGCGGATGTAGCACTGGTGGCAGTTGAGAAGGCCATTCCTGATCCGGACGTCTGTCCCCGTGGTGGTGTCTCCCAGCTGTCCTTTACACACCCCACACTGACGGACAGACAGACAGAGAGACAGACAGACAGACAGACAGACAGACAGACAGACAGACAGACAGACAGACAGACAGACAGACAGACAGATAATGAAAAAGGGTTAGAGGCAAAATAATGGAGGGCAGAGAGGACACGCAGTGAGAGAGAGAGAGAGAGAGAGAGAGAGAGAGAGAGAGAGAGAGCAAGAGAGAGCAATAGAGAGAGAGAGAGAGAGAGAGAGAGAGATACCTGGAGAGTGAGAGAAATAAATAGAAACAGAGGGAGAGTGAGAAAGAACAGCCAAACCTACACCTTAATGTCTTTGCCAAAAAAAAAAGAACCTTAAAGAAAAAACAGCTCACAAGCAAGCTGCTATTCATTCATTTATTTATTTATCTGCTTATGTTTATTCCCAACCCATGATATGGATGCTGCGTTTCAAGTGCTTAAAGCAGTGTGTTTGTTGAGCAGAGCTGACAGACCTTGAAGCAGGTGATGTGGAAGTACAGGCTGAGGGTCTCGATGATCATGGCCGCTCCCTTGCCCAGCGGATGACCGCAGCTGGAGCACAGCTTCTTCCCACTGACTGACCTGAAGGAGGAACCACGTGTGTGTGTGTGCGTGTGTGCGTGTGTGTGTGTGTGTGTGTGTGTGTGTGTGTGTGTGCGCGATACAAGAAGAGAGAGCAAAAGATGGAGGGCGGGAGAATGAGAGATGGAAGGATTGCAGAGAGAGTTGTAGAGTTCAAGTTAATTCATTATAATATATATATCTGAAAACTTGTATGGTTTCAACTGTCAGTTTTGAATATTTCAACAGAGGTTATACTACTTTGGCAACAGATGACGGAAAGAGAGAGAAGTAGAGACTGACAGAGATGTAGAGTAACTCTTATAGGCTTGTGATTAATCTGGTGTATACCAGACGTGATCTGAATGACTGTCAAAGGCAAGATGACACCAGACTGTGGAATTGAAGTGTATTATCTTCCTTTATGTAGAACATTGTCTCGCCTGTTAACCACACGAGCGACCCTATTCTGGGCCATGTCAGATAAACGGTGAACATTCGTCCAAAATATATGAACGTTCAGCGAAAATAGCCTAATCTACAAGCTTCGCAACGCAACGTATTATGATGTGTTGCTTGTAAATTGGCTATTTTATAGCTATATGTGATGTACAAGGAAGTCCATATATAAAGCTAAAGGATAGAGCAAGGAATTTAGCTTTGTGTTTTCAGCCTATATTCCTTTCTCCTCCGGGTCGTCGGATTTACATTTTGTGCGTGAGTTGGTTGGATATGATTTATGACGATGATTTCCTTTGTTGTATATAAGTGTGTTTTGAGACAAAAAATACAAAGACCAAAAAATAAAGTGATTAACCCATTCTGGACGGGAACCCGTTTTGGTATTTTAACTAAGCATTATGTTATAGCTATTGAAAAATAGCAGATCTACAAGCTTGTAGGTCTGCTATGTTTGAAAAATCATGAAAATGTGGCACAAATATTTGAATATGACATTCTTTCAGAAGACTTTATTTATTTCGCCTAAATGGGTTAAGCTTCATTTTCCATCGATGTGGGGGGGGGGGGGGGGGGGGGGCGGGGGGGGGGGGGGGGGGGGGGGCGGTGAAGCATAAAATGACGAAGCAGTAAATTCAGTAAATTCATTCACACCCCCCCCCCCCTCACGTGGGACATCTGTGGTGCGGTGTGTGTATACCTGTTTGGAGCAGGAGGAAGCTGCTGCGGTGTGTCTGCTGGAGGCAGCAGCGGGCTGGGTGAGGGTGACTTAGGCAGGCTGCGGCCCGTGTTGTTATTATCAACGGGGCCGCACCTAGAAAAATGGGACAGCAACATGCAGCATGATGATGATGATGATGGTGATGATGATGATGATGATGACGGCGACGACGATGACGACATACCGTACCATTGGCTCCCACAGTGACAAACGCGAACCAATCCCAGGCCTAGGAGCGAGCGTGCTCACGGACGACCATGAAATCTAGTTACCATGGGACCACACGCAGGAACCACCCCCCCCACCCCCCCCACGCAGCCTCATTGTTTTTGACTGGATTTGGTTTTGCGTGATAACTATAAACAGGGATGTGATGTTGTGTATAATGCGTTGCAATATGATTCTTATAGGAGCCCATGACTGAAAACAGCAACCTTTTTTCGATGTCCATGGAGCATTATAAAAGATTTACTTCATGGTGTGACAGGGAGAATAGTGTTACAAAATGAAATAAAATGATACAAGACGCCATCTGGTGGCCATACAGGTGATTTATATAAAGTCAGTCTGTAAAATGTCCTACTGGACCTTCCAGGAAAAAAGTAAATAAATAGCAATTAGAAGGAGAAAAAGTGCTGCACTGAGAAACACTTATGTCAATACCTTCCACACACTCAGGGACGTGCATACGAAGACGTCAAAGGGGGCTTCAGCCCCTGTCCTTATATCCGTCTGTAAAACAACTGCCCTCTCCAGACCACGAATGCAACATTTACTACATGGTGAAAGAAATGCAAAATGCCACTCCTTTCCTTTCCATGCCATATATACCGGAAGGCAGCATTTTGGAGAATTGCTTTTTTTCCCCTAAGTCTCCTGAACTTGGAACGCAGCATTTTGCGTTGAACTAATTTGTTTCAAAATCCATGTCGTACACGTACACGTACACCGCAACTCCAGTAAATAAAAGAGTGCTGGGTTGTGCCCCGAAAATAGCCGATCTACAAGCTCTCAACGCGTCGCGCTGCGACGCGTTGTGAGCTTGTAGATCGGCTATTTTCGCCAAAAGTGGCCTCTTACGGGATTTCAGCCCCTGCCTCTCTAACACTCTCTGCACGTGCCTGCACACAGTCCCCCAAGCTGCAACTGCAAGTATGTTTTTGGTTTGGACTTCACCAATGTATGCTACGTTGGTAGGGTAGATGTGAACCTTGGAATGCTGTTCCACAATGCTCAACCATTAAAGGAGCATTCAGTGATTTCACTTCATTCAAATATCACTTATTTTTTCTTTTTTTTTTGAATAATCCTCCCTACTATAGAGTGTGCTGACCATATAAGGAGTTCCTCCCTGTCCCCAGTGAGCCCCTGGGGTCAAAAAACCCTAGTTTCAGTTTTGGTGGCGGGTGGCAAAGCCTTCATCCAATCAGGATGAGAGGGGCCTTCCTCCAATCATGATCGAGTGTGGGCGGGCCTTGGTGCACATGCTGTTGTCCTGTTGCACTTCCCCCCACTGTAGTGCGTGCATGTGCACATTTTGTTACCGGGGCGGACTGGGTGGTTTTCCAAATCACCCAAATCACTGAATGCTCCTTTAAGACCCGAGGCCGACGACGGTTTTCAGAAGAAAAAAGAGAACGTATCATGTTTCTTCTATATCAGTGGTGGTTAAAGTACTTTGTCATGTGAGTACCACAGACGAAAAACAGTCTAAGTCCAAATCCCCTCCACGAAAAGGCCTCGTTGTCCTGAACCCTTATCTATCATTTATATATTATGGATCAATAGTGTGGACTTAGGCTGTTATTCGTCTGTGGTACAAGGCGCCCCCAAGATTATGTATTTGTCCATGAACCCTCATCTGGAAAGATTTTGTTCCAGGGACACCCAGAATCAAAGATTTGAGTTAAAACAGTTTGCTTAAAATTATTCAATTGTTCAAAAGTAGCTGATAAGCGAAGTGATGCTATGAACTTGTATATATGCTATTTTTGAATAATCAGAATATAAAGAACCGATGTGCTATATATAATTATATATACCTTAGGAGAAAGAAGGGACACCCGCACACCGCCACTTGCTAGGTTCAAGAGCATTTATTTTTAAGAGAGCTTGTAGATCGGCTATTTTCAGGCCACAACCCAGCACTCTTTTATCTTCTGGAGATGCAGGTGTACGCCATGGATTTCGAAACAAATTAGTTCAATGCAAAATGCTGCGTTCAAGTTCAGGAGACTCTTGAACCTAGCAAGTGGCGGTGTGCGGGTGTCCCTTCATTCTCCTATACGTTGTATGACTCGTCACCATCGCACCTGCTCCAAATTGCCTACCGGGTGTGCGGAAGTTATCTCTCTATAACAAGTAAGACGCGCAAACGCGGGAAGCGAACGCAGCTCGTAAATTGCAATAACAACAATTAGAATAAATTACGTACTTTTTAAGGTTTTTTAAGTTAAGTGTTTTAAATTAAATGTTTTTTTAAGTTAAGTTTTTTAGTGTGTGTATGTGTGTGTGCGTGCGTGCGTGTTTCTTTTTTAGGTTTTTTTTTTTTAAGTTTTTTCTTTTTAAGTTTTTTTTTAAGTTTTTCCTTTTTAAGTTTTTCCTTTTTAAGTTTTTCCTTTTTAAGTTTTTCCTTTTTAAGTTAAGTTTTTATTTAAGTTAAGTTTTTTGTGTGTGTGTGCGTGAGTGCGTGTGTGTGTGTGTGTGTGTGTGTGTGTGTGTGTGTGTGCATGTGTGTGTGTGTTTTTGTGTGTGATACAGCTGCGCCCTCTGGTGGTGGGCGGGTGGTGTTACAGCGTGACACACACAGACATGATCTGCTGGGTCTCAAAGTAAATGCTCACTGCATTCGCAATCACTGCGTTCGCAATCACTGCGTTCGCAACTATATATATATACTGTAGCTAAAATCTAAAATGACACGCTGATGCTTTTAAGGGTTAAAGTAGATTTGAGCAGTAATACCAAGGAAGGCATTCTATAATAGGATTATACTGTAGGTATGACAGGTATGATTTGAACACTGCAGCTATAAGTAAAGTTCATAGGAATTGTGTTTTTAAGTAACTAACCTCAACATCCTCATCCACCCCTTCACCAACAGCCACCCACCTGCGGTCTCCAGATGTCTTGCCGGACTTGCGGCCATCCAGCTGTTTCTTGTCAGGCGTCAGGGCCTTGTTCTGGGGTGTGGCCTGGGCAGTGGGCGAGGCCATGAGGACTCTTTGGCCGTTGGGTAAACTCTGGCTGAGTGGCTCTGTCTGGCTGCTCAGCGAACTGAAACAAAACAGGATAAAACTCATTTTTTGAGATGTATTAAATTACATGAAAGAAAACACCAGAGCCAGAGCCTATGATTTTAATCTTTGGCTGGAGGGCTGCGTTAGGCCACTGGTAAAAATGTACAATATTATGATGCTAATCCTTCTCTCGTAGTCTTTGGACGTCTTTATCCTGCTGTAAATCCAACAAATTTCCTCCTCAAGGATCAATTTAAACGGATAATGTTTCAGATTATCGTGAAGATTGGGGGCCATTTTGCCTTTGCACCGACCGTGATAGAATTAAAAACAGACAAAGCTACAATAAACCAATCGATCACCAAAAAGACACAAAGATTACAGAGCTTCCATGACATGTTCCGCTAGCTTAGCTCATATCAGACAAGTGTAATGTACAGGAAATAACGTATGACATTATGGCCCGTGTGTGTGGTGGTTTCAGTAGATCTCTACACAGATGTGTGTCGTGATGTGTAAAGTGGTTTTGTTTGTTGTGTAATGGCTGACTCATGTTCAGACTGTGTGAGCTGACGCAGAATACGCACAGTACTATGTGGAAACAAGCAACCATTGGGCTATTTAAAGGGTATAGTTCAGGTTTTTTAACTTAAGCTGTATGACATACTTGCCATTAATATAGTGGTTGCAACTGTATTTATTGATTGCCCCGAGTCCCGTGGTGGGAGTTCTGCTCTGGTTTTGGTCAATATTAAGTAGTTCCGGTCATTTTGTGGGGGGGCACAGGGGGGCCACGCAGTAAAAGTAAATTAATTCACAAAACTGACATCATTTGTATTGTTGACCTTTTTCTAAAATATTAGCGCAACTTTCGTTCAACTTTGACCCCTCTATCACATGGAACTATTTTTTGGGCGTAGTGATAAAAAACATGTGATAGAGGGACCAAAAATGATCGAAAGTTGTACTAATATTTTCGAAATAGGTCAACAATACAAATTACGTTAGTTTTGTGGATTAATTTACTTTTAATGCGTGATGAAAATAGCCGATCTACAAGCTCACAACGCGTCGCAGCACGTAAAACGACTTATACTGGATCTCTTGTCCACTAGTCCCTTCCTTTAGTCTAGTTTTTATTTCTTGACGAAATTGTTGATATATTTAGTCATAGTTTTACTCATCATAGCTTAGTTTTCAAGGCAGAGGCAAGGAGGCAACCAGGTGCTCAGGAGGTGTGCAGGTATAAAAATAAAAAAAAATAGTAAAAAAGGTGCTCCTGGGATCAGTCCAGCAATTGCAATTAACTGGTCTGGTCCAGACTTGGACTGGTCCCCACCTGTCTCCAGCCCTATTTAATGAGTTTGTTGCTCTGTGTTTTGTTAGCCCTGATGAAGACCGTATAGGTCGAAACATGTCGGTTCAATAAAGTGTGCCAGGATCTCCTCTTTGTTCTATAGCTTAGTTTTCATTTAGTTTCAATTTAGTTTTCGACCGTGAAAAAAGGTAGTCGACGAAAATTTTTCGTCAAAGTTTTAGTCGACGAAAACAACACTGGAACCAACCTTCTTCCGGTCTTCATGCTCTCGTCCGCCGTGCTGATGTCACTGCTCCGGTCGTCTCGCCGCTTCCATTCCACGCTCTCTGCTGTGCCCCCCCTCTGTGCCGTCCAATCAGAAGACAAGGGAATTTAGTCCAAAAAACGGCCCCCAAACAACGAGAAATGTGAGTGGTGACTTACGGTACGTATTCACGTCTATCTTAGGACATGTGTGTATGGCTGAGCTCACACCTTTCATGCAATTCTCTGTGCTCGTTGGGTGTTGTGTCATGGCCGCCCAGCGGCCCAATGCATTTCCAATGGAGGTCACATGGTTTGACCCAACATTGTGTTGTGTGAGGGGGAGGGGCGGACGACTGCGCCCCTCCCCCTCACACAACACAATGTGTGAGGGGGACATTCTGCATGTGCATAATGTACCCCGTTACAATGCACACCGCGGAAATAAGCGTTGCCTAGTGACGGGGAAGCCACCACCCGGTAAATATAAGAGTATTCATTCTGGATTCATAGGAATAAACAAAAGACGAGAATTGTCGTTTTGGCACAGGCGGGTTTAAGCTCTATATACGAGAAATCTCGTACGTGGAATATATTGTGTTAAAGGACCACTTCACCACTTTTCAACATATCTTCATATAATAGGTCCTCAGCAATAATCATGATAAAATGGCACAATGTTATTCTACTCAGTCTGTGTCTCATAGGAGGGCTGTGGGCAGTTCAGAAACGCGTCCACCAGTGATATCATCGATGGGGAATCCAAGCTAATAGAAACTGCAGGCTTTCTAGTCCTGAAAAGTTGTGTGAAAATGGAAGCCATCGTTCTCACGATAATACAAATCTGCCCACAGACTGAGTAGAATTTTTTTTTGCCATTTTATCATGATTATTAGTGAGGGCCTATTATATGAAGATGGGTTGAAAAGTGGTGAAGTGGTCCTTTAAGTAAAAATTGTGAGTACATTTCCCAACACATTTCCCATCTGGTTAGGATGCCTCTCGGGCGTCTCTCTAGGGAGGTCCTGGGAGGAGACCCCGGGGAATTAAGACCAAGGCGCAGTTGGAGGAAACACATCGACTCACTGGACTTGGAACGCCTCGGGATCCCCCAGGGGGAAGCCACTGACGTTGCTCTGGAGAGGGAAGTCTGGAACACTCTGGTGGATGGATGGATGGATGGATGGATTTCCCGACACTTCGCCGGACGTGTGTGTGAGTGTGCATGTGTGTGTGTGCGTGTGCATGTGTGTGTGTGTGCGTGTGCATGCGTGTGTTTGTGCCCAACATGAATCATAGTTAGTTAGTCAGTATAGTTCAGTAATTCCCTCACCGTCTGCCTCTCCAGCAGTTCCTGCTTGCGTTCCCAGTCGGCCAGCGAGCGGACGATGGCGTCCTGCGGCCCGGGGGTGCAGGGGGTGGAGCCTGTGGAGGAGGAGGCGGGGTCTGCTGGGTTGGGGGAGGGCGTCAGCGGGGTCACCGTCTCCTCTAGTATCCTCATCTCCTGTCAGGAGGTGATGGGGGGGGGGGGGGGGGGGGGGTGTTAGAACTTAGAGTTAAGAGTTACATGGGACTCTGAACCCTACCACACCCGGTCAAGTAATGTCCCCAAATTCAAGGTACCAAAAGTTAACTCCGAACTAGGTAAATCAAAATGTACTTAAAGTACTAAAAGTAAAGGTACTCATATTGCAGAATGTCCCATTTCACAAGTTCAAAATGTGTACAAAATCTATTTTCAAATGGCCGAAATGTATAGGGTTGAAGTGGTTAATGTATGTCTATGTCTAATCAAAATTAAAATCGCCAAAGTAACTAGTAACCAAAGTTTTCAAATGATTGTAGTGAAGTAAAAGTACAAAGTATTTTGTCTCCGAGATGTAGTGGAGTAGAAGCGTAAAAGTACTGGAAATTGGAAACACTCAAGTAAAGTACAAATACCTCAACCTTGCACTTAAGTACAGTACTTAAGTAAAAAGTACTTAGTTATGTTCCACCATTGGGTGTGTGACAACACAACACAACACGACACGACGCACCTCTTCGTGGTACCTCCTCTCCTCCTCGGCCACCTCTCTCTGGGCCCTCTCCCACTCCTCCTTCAGCTTGGCCTGCTCACAGTGGTACTTCTCCTGTTACCACGGCAACACAGAGGACCACAGACAGCACAGCAGCACAGAGCATCACGCCAGAAAACAAGAGGAGGGGGGGGGGGGGGGTTATGTCAGTGAATGAACTGGCAAATTCAGGGCCCGAGCACCTATTTATTTATTTTTGCTGAATGTTCGGCTATTTTACGACATGCCCCCAGAATAGGGAGGCTAGTAGGTTTCATGTGGTTATAATAAGGCTGTTTGAACTCTTATTAGACTTACAGCTAACACTGGCAGGAATGAAACCTTCAAACGGAATGCTCGTTTTGCCTGCCTGAACAGTTTCAGACAACTTAAGCTTAAGGCTGCATGACGACGTCCTGTGACATCATGGCTGACATTTGCTACAATGTCCAATGCTATATTCTTTATTCATTCTTTCTGTTATGCTCTGACAGTATAGCTAGAGAGAGAAACGCAAACATGGAGACCAAGAAGAAGCAGGCTGAGCAAGAAGCAGCAGATCGTGCAAGGCTTCGGGTTTCTACACACCTTTTATTGCTATGAACTCAACACTTCCACGACCTTTAAGGTCATTAATTAGGTCATGCATGGCTGGCCCATAACAATATGCGTGAAGGTTATTCTTCACAAACGGATTGAAAGAATAGCAGATCTACAAGCGCATAGAGCGGCACAAAGTAACGTGCTATAAGCTTGTATATCTGCTATTGTTGAATAGCCAAAGTATAAAATATGGTTTAAGTGGTTAAAATGACATTGAATGGGGTTAAGTGCAGTAGAGTGACAGACCACTTATTTTAAAACCCTCCAATCTCAGTAAAACGGTGTCAAATTAATTTCTGTGGACTTCTTCCAGACGTGTGTGTAGGAACCCTTATAGAGCGGCGTGCAGACAACAGGAGACAACAGGAAGGATTAAGGGAGTCAGGTCAAACAAAGGTCATTCATACGCCGGTCATTCGTCCGTTTCAGTGCATCTCAAATGGAACAGCAGACAAACGTGTGCTTTCTTCCCCGTTGTTGTTGTTGTTGTTGTTGTGAAAGGCACACGTTGTGCGATTGTCACAATTCAGTGATGATGTGATTGTCCAAATTTGGGGGAGTGCAGTTTTTACGAGCTCCAGAGGTCATCGCCATGAGGCTGTGGTGGCCATTTTGTCCAACATTCTATCCATGGTCATCATGGACACACAAATGACCGGACAATAATATTACCAGAAAACACATACCAAGAGCAAGAGCTATAGTCTTAAATTACCTTTACATGTCTGTAACTCTGAGAGTTATTATGGGGGTCGTTGGAAATTAAAACCACTGTCCTAGTGGACAAAAGATCTAGAATTTGCCACAGACAAGACCAGGTCTTGCCACATTTTGTCCGTGTATACGGGGGAAATGTTTATGTTTATTCAGCTTTCAGCATGATCACAGGTTTTAAAAGACAGAGGTGCCATTAAAAACACTGAATTATTTTGCCGATCACAATATAAAAACTTCAAATCTAAAATGCAATAGCCTATCTAAAAATCCAAATGGTGTAAAACAAAAATCTATAAAATCCACTATCATTTAAAAGTCCGCACATACTGTATATGGGATTGGTGATTTTCTGTATCTCTCAGTTCTGCATGATGGGGTATACGGACATTCGGACACATTGATGACCCCTGGGCCTCCAAAACAAACAAGGTTGGACAAAGGAGGCTGAATATTGAGATGCACGTTTTGGTTGCGTGGAGGAGGAGGAGGAGGAGGAGGAGGAGGAGAGAGGGTGGTCTGGGCAGCAGCAGCAGCAGCAGCAAACCTTGGACAGTGATTTGTTTCACTGCGTGGTGTGGGTGGTTGTGATGTTGTGAGACACAGGCAGCATACTGTACCACCAAGCTATAGCAGCAGGGCTCTTCCATTGCACAGGGCTGCCCTCTAGTGCTCAAAGTAAGTATCTAGCCACGCTGTGACTTTGGAGTTGGCTGGCTCATATTATGCAGTCACGCTGAACAAACATGGAACCATAAAAGCAAGCTGGCACAGGTCAATGCAACAGGGTCAGTCCTCCAGCATGTTAGTGAGTGGCAGTGTAGCTCAACACGATTACAAACTCAAAGGGAGCATCAGAAACCGCCTTGCTTATGCACGCACGACACGACCCATGCTTTGTCTTATAGCAAGCCCCCCCCCCTGCCTGTTTATTTAGCCAGAACGGCCATGCTAACATGGCTATACTCTAAAGGTGGTTGCACACTGGACGCGTTTTTCGGAAAAACCAATGGAGAAACGCAGCTAAAAATCTGAAAAACGCGCCCGGTGTGTGGGGACCTTAACTGGGTTATTATTATGGCTAATGGTAAACAACATCACATACTGGATTAGCGTTATGCCATAAGGTTTCTGTTTCTTTTTTTTTTTAAATAATTTTTATCCCACGATTTTGTAACCCATTTTTCACCCCTGTGTCAATTATCTAATGTGATCCTGGGCTCTACACACCCTCCGCCAACCTAGTCCCCATATATGGGGGACATGGGGAGAGCAACGGACTTGAACTCATGCTTCCTTCATGCCTGAGTGTCCAAGTTGCTCCTTTACACCTGACAGGGGGGAGTTTCCCTGGTTGGACGTAGCGCGTGGAAGGAACACGTTATTCCAACCAGTTCCTTTCCCCTCCATCAGGCGCCCCGGCTGGCCAGGGGGAGGTAGTTTAGAGACCAAGATTACTGCATGTTTTTTGTGAGGGTACCTATACCCTCACAAAAAAAGGTTTCTGTTTCTATGAAGCACGTATACCAGACACTAGTACCAAGAAAACACATGCGGTTAAATCTTTATTGTCTGTATGGTTGCGCACGGCAAAATCCGGAGCGTTAACTAAAAACTTGAAGCAAAACTGTGTAGCTGTGACAGTGTTGGTGCTGTGCTCCCCCAGTACTAATGTATGTTGAGGTAGATTGTAGCTGTGACAGTGCTAGTGCTGTGCTCCCCCAGTACTAAACTGTGTAGCTGTGACAGTGTTAGTGCTGAGCTCCCCCAGTACTAATGTATGTTGAGGTAGATACATGCATACCTGGGACACAGATATGCCCATGTTCTTCAGGCTGAAAATGCCCCCTTTAAACATTTTTGGGGCGGGAACCCCTTTTGGTGTTTTAAGCACTACGTTATGCTTTAGCTGTTGAAAAATAGCAGATCTACAAGCAAGTAGCGCGGCACTCGGTGCCGCGCTACGAGCTTGTAGGTCTGCTATTTTTGAAAAATCGTGAAAATGTGGTGCAAATCTTTGAATATATATTCTTTCAGAGCGAACGTTTTTAACTCAAATCTTTGCTTCTGGGGGGGTCGTCCCTGGAACAACATATTTTGAGATGGGGGTCGGTGGCCAAATACATATAATTCTAGGGGCTCTTGACATGAAATAGTTTGAGAACCACTGACAGAGAAACATAGGGTTTTTCAGAAAACTCAAAACTGTCAGGATTTAGAAGGCATTTTGTAGAATCGTCCTCAGGTCTAAATGGGTAAAAGACCCCCTTTTTGTAACTCTCAAATGAAAGTTAATTCTCCTCATGTTGAGGCTCGATCCATCCAGGCATGTGTCTAGCATAACAAATAGTATGGAAGCCAAGGCGAGAGCTATAATAACACCGGTGCATTTTTTCCACAACCACCACTAGATAGCACTGCGGTAGCGTTGAGGAGGCGGTGCTGCCACCACCACCACCACCTTGGAATGAAAACGCCCCAATACAATCTTGGAAGCAGAGCAGCACAAACCCTGATGATATATATATATATATATATATAATGGAAAGAAATATCATTCAAATCATTCTTGGCAAAGCAAAGTTCTTTGTCGATATTGAGAGCTATAGAGCGTCGCAGTCCGACCCCCTCGAGAGACCCGGAAAATAATTCCCCTGTTTATTTTCCTCATAGACTTTTCAAAAAGTATTTATTTAAAAGACGTTTACGCGCCGCGGACAAAGCCAACTCTTGTCGTGACAAATCATGACAATAAACACAATGTTTTGGGCCGAACAAATAATTAGAAAGCAGAAAAAAACGGCAGGTTACAACACCTTTTTTGTTGTTTTTCTTCTTTGTAATTATTTGTTTGGTCCAAAATATTGTGTTTGTTGTCATGATTTGTCACGACTCGTACGACGCTTAAAAGGTCTTTAAATAAATACTTTTTGAAATGTCTATGGGGAAAATGCATTGGGAATTATTTCCTGGGCCTGGCGTCGTCATGAAAGGGTGGCGGGACTGCGACGCTCTTACGAACAATGGAAGTCCCGTTAGCGCCGCCATGCTAGCCCATAATATAGTTCCAACACGGTGTACCTGCAGCATGCGCTCCTGCTCGTGCTGCCACCTTTCCTGACGCTTTCGCTCCTCATCGGGGTCCCAGGACCAGCGGTCCCCCCCCCGCACGGCCTGGGACAACACCGGGACTGACACCTGACGCACAGACACGTACTGACATACAGTACATGCACACACACACACACACACACGGGTATGCGCGCGCACACACACATGCACAACCCCCCCCCCAACCCATGCACACGACCGCAAACCCAGACACACATACAACAACAAACACACACCGATAAAGACAGATATGGACCCCCCCCCGCAGTATTATACACCCCACCCCGGACATCATCAACACGCGCACGCACACGCACACACACACACACACCCGCGGAGAAAGGAGGAGAAAGAAAGGAGGGAAGGAGGAAAGGAGGAGAAATAGTTTCATCTACCACAACAGCACTAATCCAATGCTAGCCAAACGACTCCTACTAAGGAGAGAAAAGAAAACACACACACACAGAGAGAAAGATGAGCATAAAGGGAAAAGGTAGAGAGCAACGTTGGCCACTTTCTACAGATTCTGCATCTGGCATGCAGAAGAACGCCAAGGCCAAAAGAGAAACAACTATGTGAGTAGAGGAAAAATGCCCTATCAAAACTGTGGCTGGTATATTAGGCGGACAGTGTTATCAGAGTAGGAGCACTTGTGATGTTATTTGTTGTTACAAACACACAAAAAGGTATGTCCCTATGCTGTTCACCTTTGTACGGGAATACTAGATAAAGGTAAGCCAAGAGGGACAGGTAAAGCCTTTTGAGTTTTAGCGTCAGAAGATACAACAACACAAGTCAGATTTACTCACGTTTCCACAGTGATTGGTCTCAGCCTCGTCTGTAGAGAGCAACATTAAGAGAACAGTTAGTAATGATTGGTCTCAGCCTCGTCTGTAGAGAGCAACATTAAGAGAACAGTTAGTGGGGAAATGAACATCCATCAGATAAATGTAATCACACACGAGATATTAAAAGGGATTACAAAACACAACGACATGAAATACTGATGAATAATGAGACACCTTTTACAATAAAAAATAAAACACCAATGAGTTATTTGACAGACCCTGAACAACTGTACAGTTGACATGGATGGAAACACCTACAATAATCATATAACAGCACAAATAACGACATCTCCACCCAAAACACCCCTGATCACGAATGGAACAGATAAAACCAAATCAAGGGATGGGACTCAGGTCCTGCATCTTGGCCCCCATGGGGAAGAGGGATGCCAGTACATTCAATGCTCCTAAGTCATTGGTTCCCAAAGTGGGGTCCGGGGCGGGGACCCCCAGGGGTACTTGAGGGAGTTCCAGGGGGTACCTAGCTCAATTAGAGATAGTTAGGAACCAAATGGACCCTTACGGGTCTGTAACTCAGAGAGTGTACAAATGGAACCAAATGGACCCGTCAGGGTCCATTTGGTTCCATTTGTACACTCTCAGAGTTAAATTACCACTGGTTTTATATAAATTGGGGTACCAGAGATAGAAATGCCATTAAATACTCTCAGAGTTAAATTACCACTGGTTTTATATAAATTGGGGTACCAAAGATAGAAATGCCATTAAATACTCTCAGAGTTAAATTACCACTGGTTTTATATTAATTGGGGTACCAGAGATAGAAATGCCATTAAATACTCTCAGAGTTAAATTACCACTGGTTTTATATAAATTGGGGTACCAGAGATAGAAATGCCATTAAATCAGGGGGTCCGTAGCATAATGCGTGTGAAACTGGGGGGTCCATGAAATTAATATGTTTCGGAATCACTGCTATAGAGCCGTAAAAATCCTCCCTTATGGGGGTCACTGCATGGCATATGTTTTCAAATGAAGGGGGTCCGTGGCCTAATAAATGTTGATTTGGGGGTCCTCGACACGAAAAGGTTTGGGAACCACTGCCCTAAAGTGAGTCGTTTACCTGGCGGAGCGAAGAATTCCCAACGCTTAGGGTTGGCGGCTGCCAGAGGACACCTGACACTGTTTGCAAGCTCTATAGCAAAACAATGTATGGGTGGGATAAGGATAGGGACAGATGGCGGGAGAGAAATTAGGGAGGGAAGGAACGAGGTTGATAGGTAGGGTGGGGGGGGGGGGGGGGGGGGGGGGGAGAGACAGTGTTGTGCAAGTTCACACTTCACAAGAGCTGTAGCTCCAAGTTCACAGTAGGGCATTACTTCGTCATTTTTACTAGTTGACTTTTTTTTTTGAGAAATAAATATTTGTACATTTAACAAACTGTGTACATTGGTGACTATAACTATAATCTACCTGATCCTGAGGCCTACAAAATCGTGACCCCCCTTTTCAACTAGTCAACTAGTACCAACAAGGCCGACTAGTGGATTTACTAGTAGACTAGTTGAATAGTCGATTAGTTGCTTAATGCCCTAGTTCACAGTCCCAAAATATTTACTATCTTAGGTTCCCCAGTCCTGAATCACTGCCACTTACAGAACTAAATTAATTACTGTATGCCACCATAGAATCACAGAGATGACTTTTAAAGGCCAAGAATGAGTGTGTACAGTGTACAGTGTAATACTCATAAATTGGAAGCAAACAGGTGCAGTAAAAGGTATATTGCAGATGCAGTAGACATTTAAGGCTGAACAAAATTATGCAACTATTCAGAAACAAAATATGGCTCCACCCTGTGGTTATGTCCTGCATGTCATTTTAGTACATGGAAGAGTCACGGCCACGTGTTCTCCCCCCGTCTGTCAATATCAGTGAATGCACAGATTTTGAGAAAGATTGTGCCCGCATGCTTTGAGAGAGTCGCGCCGGTTTGACTGAAAAATACTAGCCGATCAGAACAGTGACTTCTTGCAGTGTGCGATCGATCACTTCACGTTACAAGTCCATGTTCGAGACGGACAGAGATGGACTTGTCCGTCTTTGAAATGTGCTTGAAGTCAAGGTGATTGCATGCACGCTGCAGCTGGCAAAACAGTGGGAGCTCAGCTCACACTTCTGAAAAGGTGCGAGCCATTTTTCTCGCGAGAACGTTCTCCAGTTCATTCTTTCCAAGGACGTACGCGTGTTCTTTGCATTCTCAGTATTGACAAAAGGCCACAATCTAGCTAGCGTCTTCAGCCTTTCTATGTCAATGATTATTATTACTGCTATTCTTGTTTTACCGTCGCTGCCACAAGGCTGTGTTGAGGAACCAAATTGTACCCATTTTGGTGTTTTAAGCATTATGTTATGCTTTAGCTGTTGAAAAATAGCAGATCTACAAGCTCATAGCGCACCACCGAGTGGCGCGCTTACGAGCTTGTAGGTCTGCTATTTTTTGGAAAATCGTGAGAATGTGGTGTAAATCTTTGAATATATATTCTTGCAGAGCGAACGTTTTTAACTCAAATCTTTGCTTCTGGGAGGGTCACTGGAACAACATATTTTCAGATGGGGGTCGGCGACCAATTACATATATTTTTGGGGTCCTTGACATGAAATTGTTTGAGAACGACTGACACAGAAACAGGTTTTTCAGAATATTGTCTATTTAGAAGACTTTTTTTAAAATCGTTTTCATGTCTAAATGGCTCAATGTACTTGAACACAAGATGTAACAACAATAACATCTTGAATTCAGCCACTTGCAACAAGGAGCCTCGTATCGTGGGAGATATAATGGCGCTCGCATTCATTGGTTTGCAAACGGATCAATCCAGTTCACCGCTCACCCAAAAAACATGAGCAACGTTCACACAACGCTCTTTTGAGTGCAGTGCGTTCATGCACAACACTGGGGACTGGGTGTCCCGGGAGCTGGGATGGAAAGCAAGATCATTACGGCCTCTCATGCAATGGAGAGTGATTATTTATTACCAATGTTACCATAAGCGGTACACACTGTACCGCCATGTTGCAGGTAGCGATATAGGCGTAACTGCCGTTTTGTAAATCGCCACAGAGGTGTAATCTATTTTCATTTGCCCGGAAGCCGGCGTGGATTATCTTCAGTCAATCAACATGTCTGCAGTCTCTTCACCATTGTAAAATGAATATGCATGATAAAAATGCATTGAACATAAAACATACACAGAGGCAATTCGCCTCTGTAAGGCCTCACTCACACCTAAAAAACATTTGACTTGTCCGCGTCTTGTCCGTGTTTAATGGCCGCCCCAATGCATTTCCAATGGAAGTCACATGGTTTGACCAAACAAAAAAAGGTTTGGTCAAACCATGTGACTTCCATTGGAAATGCATTGGGGGCGGCCATCAAACACGGACAAGACACGGAACAAGACAGCCGTCTCAATAGTGTGATTGAGGCCTAAGCTGCAATATAGCCGAGTTATGCGAAATGGATCGTGTCATGCGTCGAAAATCGGCGATTGTCCTGCGCTTTAATTATGACAGCCAAAGGGCAAGAGTGCCAGAAAGACAAGCTATAGAAGGGAGTAAGCAAGGAGGATGTGCTGTAGTCAAACAGAAGAGAAGAGTGAGTTCATGGTGTTAGTGGATGGCAAAGCGCTTTACCTGCTGTGACGTTGCACGGCGGCTCGTAACTGAGAGGTCGTGGATCGGCGATGATCGGTACACTCTCTTTTCTCGTAGGCCACTCCCGTGTACTTTCACTGACCTGCAGTCAGATAACGACACATCATTTGATCGGGCGTTTGATTGGTCGTTTGGATGTCTGGCTATGCTGTGAATGCTCACAATCTATTGTAAATTATTTGAGAAAATATTCAACAATTTTCAAAATGGCAAAAAAAAAAGAAGCAGATCTACAGGCTCACGTTTCAACCTGTTGCCACACAGCACGGTGCTATACAAAGAATAAAAGCATAAATATTTTAAACTGAATAACAGTCAAATGGGAATTTCAAAAAGAAAACAGGATAAAACGACAGATAGTAAAAACTACACCGAAGGTCAACACATTACAAGATAAAGTGCGTGTGAGCTTTCAGAATCAAATGAGCGTCGCGCCTGTCACAGACATGCGGCAGAGCAAGTTCAGTCAGGAAACTCAGTGCAGTTGCTGCCGGCCGTTCATTGGGG
Source organism: Electrona antarctica (assembly GCF_951216825.1). Classification (NCBI taxonomy): domain Eukaryota; kingdom Metazoa; phylum Chordata; class Actinopteri; order Myctophiformes; family Myctophidae; genus Electrona; species Electrona antarctica. The sequence continues at coordinate 52,131,564 of NC_136806.1, forward strand.
CTCAGCCTCAGCATCACGTTCTCATTCACATGATTCACTTCATCCAATCATTCACAACTCAGTCCATCTGAATACCGGCTATTTAAACTGGAAGTTTTTTTTTTTTAATCTAAATTTTTATCCCTTGATTTTGTAACCCATTTTTTCACCCCTGTGCCAATTATCTAATGTGATCCTGGGCTCTCTACACACCCTCCGCCAACCTAGTCCCCATATATGGGGGACATGGGGAGAGCAACGGACTTGAACTCATGCTTCCTTCCTGCCTGAGCCAAGTTGCTCCTTTACACGTGACAGGGGGGAGTTTCCCTGGTTGGACGTAGCGCGTGGAAGGAACACGTTATTCCAACCAGTTCCTTTCCCCTCCATCAGGTGCCCCGGCTGGCCAGGGGGAGGCAGTTTAGAGACCAGGATTACTGCATGTTTTTGTGAGGGTACCTACCCTAGGGGACACGGGGAGAACATGCAAACTCCTCACAGAAAATTTAAACTGGAAGGTTTGCACTGCTCAATCCGCTTGCTTGTTTGCTGCTGCACACACTGATACTGCTGCGCTGCTGTCTGCTTAATCTTTTGTTGCTCACCCTCCTCCACCCCAGCTACCACCTGTCGTTTTGGATCTGCTGTTTAGGTACGGGGGATTCGGAGGCCCTATGGTCGGGACTGATGCGCTTGATCTGAGTACCTAAAAAGCAGATCCAATTCATCGCCAAACCATAATAAATATATTGATCATTTTATGTTCAATAAATATATATTCCATCCATTCATAAGTTGTCCTGACTGAACCTACTCAATTTCCCAAAGAGTGGGGGCTACAAATGCAAAGGCTTAGTCTACCTTAGTTTTAAGCCTAGATTTTTTTGTCTCAAAATCCCCCCATACCTGGGAGACTGTTGGCTGACTCTGTGGTGTGTTGTTGGCCTCTGACTGCAGGGGGTTGGGTGTGTTTAGTCTACTTGGCACCGTCTGTTCCTGGACGTTGGTCTGTTGGCGTTCTGCAAAACACATCCCCAACATTACTTACGTTAGTAAAGCAGAATAATTATTTATTATGATATTGTTATTAAGCAACCATGCTTATATCTAACCTTTATATTTTTACCATCAATTATAATAGGCTACTTATATAAGACCTTATATTTGGTAGCTTGCAAGAGCCTAGATCTACACTAGGCCTGAGAGCTGTTGTTTTGATACAGCCAGTGTTTGATTTCGTCGACTAAAGCTAAGACGAAAAATGTCCCGCTGACTACCTTTTTCCACTGACGAAAACTAAATGGAAACTAAATACAAACTAAGCTATGATGACTAAAACTAAGACTAAATATACTGACAATTTCGTCAACAAATAAAAACTAGACTAAAATTAGGAAGGGACTAGTTTAGCTGGAACTCCCTCAAGGACCCCTGGGGGTCCCCGGACCCCACTTTGGGAACCACTGCATTACAGCATAACCACCTAGGATATTGTCTCGACTTCTGTTGCCGGATTGATCCAGAATTCCATGATAGCAGTATGTATGCCCCTACCTGGACCCACATCCAAAACACACGCCCTATTACTTTCTTTCATGTATTTGTAAGCAATTTGACCATTAAAACATTCGGAAATATTACAAAGATATGTCCTTCTGTTCTTCTAACTTCTAGTTATTCGCATTGTCTGCTCTCTGAATATATATATATTATATGATATTATACAGTATGAACCTCAACAACAAAATGCTTCCAATTTAAAAATGTGACACTGTAGTGTGTGAAATCACCACTAGGTGGCAGTCTAGCAGTTACGTGGGTCCTTGGTAACAGTATCCTAGGCCAGTCAGTGGTTCTCAAAACATTTTCACAGTTGAAAACGGCCCATCTGATCTACAAGATCACGTTGCAGTTGTGTGGACTTGTAGATCGGCTACCTTCCAAATAGCCGACATTACATTACATGGGGTTGAAGTGGTTCAACTGATTTTGATGCATTATTAAAGGAGTAGTTCACCCAAAACAATGACTGGCAGAGTACACTCGTAGTATTGATACTCTCTATGCTCAGACCTGTGGATGCTGTTTGACTCTTTGGCTTGTCCTCTTCCTCCAGAGGGACAGTGGACCGGCCTCCTGTCACCTCCATGTCTTCTCCTGGCTTCTGCAGCTCCTATTTGCAGGACGACAGGCACACAGGCACGCACGCACGCACGCACGCACGCAGGCATGCACGCACACAAACACAAACACACACGACAAAGGGTCAGCTAACCTTGACATGATGGGCTATATCTTGGACCACCCTGCAATTACCTCTTATCCCTGAACTTATTTGCCATTTTTAGCCCCTCCTATATCCAGCTTTTGGTGTGTGTGTAAAACCCAAATTTTACACAAACATTAAATGACAATGAGGGGACAATTTTGAGTGCTTGTGTAAAACAAGTACACACAAACATTGCGCAACACAAACATTGATGACGAAGGTGAGGGTGCAAATTGTGATTGGCCGGATTGAGGATGATGTATGATGATGACGTACGATGATAAGAGCGCCCCTCACTTCACACAAGGGTGATTCTTTTTTTTACTATTTTGAAAAACCTTTTAAAATAGTTCAAATAGCCGATCTACAAGATCACAACGTGGCTAGGGCCCGATGTCTTTCCTCCCATTAGAACAGAACAGAACCGAACAGAACCTTGCAACCTGATCTTATTTAAATGATGTTTGGGAGACAAGAAACACTTTCCTGGGGGTTTTTATGTGGGTATAATATGTGTTTTTAGATATTTTAGTATTTCAAAGTGTCCATGATGTCATGGACACTGGGCTCACTTACTTCCTGGACTACATTTTCCGTCTCAGTAAGACAGACCTCCCCCTATCCACAAGGAGGAGCAGTGCACCAAAGCATTATGGGAATTGTAGTCCAGGAAGGAAAGTGAGCCCATGATGACATCATGGACACTTTGAAATACTAAAATATCTAAAAACAGATATTATAAAAAACCACAGGAAAGTCTCTCCTTGTCTCCCAAACGTCATTGTCCCTTTAACCACGTTCTGTAACAGATGTCCCCACATTAGGGTTTCCATTCGAACAGCGACGACATGTTAAAATGTGTGGAAAAAAACAGAGTAATTATACTAAGAGAGTGGCGACACTCCCTTTGTAACAATGGAATGCGGAAGTGCTCATTCTATCTCAATGGGATAGTTCCAGCCATAGGAGCAATGTTTGGAACTATAGCCCATAGGCACCCGCTTGGCGGCGAGATCAAAGTGTGTCGCTATACTCTCCTACTCTACACTCTGGAAAAAACAAACAAAAGAAAAACACACACACACACACACACACACACACACACACACACACACACACACACACACACACACACACACACACACACACACACACACACACACACACAGAGACAGAGACAGAGACGAGGCAAGATCTCATCCTCACCGTTGGTAGCGAGGTGGGTCGACTGGGCGGGGTGGAAGGGCGGAGCTTAAGTAGGTCATCCTCGAGGGTGTCTCCGGAGCCTGCAGGCGTCACATCACCAGGTGTCTCCGACGACCCCGGCCGCCCTCTGGGAGACGTGTGTGCGCCATGCATGGGAGAGGCTGCCGCCGCGGGCTTGTCTGTGGCGTCGACATCGTGGTGGGTGACGCGGGTGGGTGTGGGGGGACACGGCTGGAAGCCCGTCAGAGACTCCCCAGAGTCCTCCAACTGGCTCTCGGGCGTGGAGGGGCGCTCTTCGGTGCCCAGGACACCGTTGACGCGGAGCAAGCCGTCAGCCTGCATGGTGCGGAAGGACAAAGGCGTTATTTTTAGTATAGATACAGTAAGATACTTTTATTCATCCCGGGGGTGGGGGGGGGGGGGGATTCAGTTGCCTAGAGGCGGCACAACACCCTGAGCGCACAGGACGGAGTTCTGCGACGCGTTGTGAGCTTGTAGATCTGCTATTTTCAGCATGCAACCAAGTGTAAAATGACTTGTCTTTTACTTATACTGGATCTCTTGTCCACTAGTCCCTCCCTAACATTTTACTCTAGTTTTTATCCGTTGACGAAATTGTCAACATATCTAGTCTCAGTTTTTGTCACCATAGCATATAGTTTTCAATTAGTTTCCATGTAGTTTTCGTCAGTGAAAAAAAAGGTAGTCGACGAACATTTTTCGTCTTGGTCTTTAGTCGACGAAAACAACACTGCCAGCGATGTCGACTCAAGTGCAAGAAGATGCTAACACAAGGAGCACGGTAACTTTAGAAGCCTGTAGCAGCGGTGGTGGTGGTGGTAGACAAGAGGGTTGAGGGTGGCTGAATGCAGGCTCTCAGTCTGCCTCTAGTCTACCCCACACCCCCACCCTCCCTCCCTCCCTCCTGCACCACCCCCACGTCTCCATCTCATCTCCTGTCCCGGCAGCCTAGTGTGTAGCAGTAGTGTGTATGTGTGTGGGCCCCCTCTTTGTGTGCATGTGGGGGAGCCCACTTCACATTGAGAGGGCCCTACTTGTCAACGTCTTAAGTCAATGCGGGAACAGAGGGCTCCATTCACGGCCCTGGACTCCACTCTGCTGCAGGCTCCTGTGTGACCAGACATTCCACAACAAGCAGCTCTGCACTTCCCCATTCGGGAGTACAAGTAATAAACTCCACCCCTCCAAGACACATTAACACACACACACACACACGCACACACACACACGCACATGCATGCACACACACACACACGTGCATACGCGCCGCAAAAAAACCCACAAGAGCATGTTTTTCATCTCGGGCCATTGTTTTTATTAGGTTTTTTTTTATCTTCTTTGAGAGTTTTTGTGAATTGTCTGAGTTGAAACATTTTACATGCCTCTTAAGTGGTGGAGAGAGTCTGTTGTTTTCCACCCATGAAACATGACAGGGCCATCTCCATGGCGCGTTCTGTGGCATTCTAATGTAAATGCCAAGGGGGCAGCGGGGTGTGTGTGTGTGTGTGTGTGGGGGGGGGGGGGGGGGGGGAGCGTGGGCTCATCCAACACACTGTGAGCAGAGAGCTAGCTGCCAGCTCCGGGAAGAAGGGACGTGCAGAGTGTTAGAGAGGCAGGGGAGGCTGAAATCCCGCAAGAGGGCACTTTTGGACAAAAATAGTGAAAATAGCAGATCTACAAGCTCACAACGCGTCGCGCTGCGACGCGCTGAGAGCTTGTAGATCAGCTATTTTCGGGGCGCAACCCAGCACTCTTTAGCTAGTGGAGATGCGGTGTACGACATGGATTTCTAAACAAATTTGTTCAACGCAAAATGTTGTGTTCAAATTCAGGAGACTTCGGAAAAAATGCAATTCTCCTGAATGCTGCCTTCCGGCATGGCATGGAAAGGAGTGGCATTTCCATTTCTTTCACCATAGTAAATGCTGCATTCGTGGTCTGGAGAGGGCAGTTGTTTTACAGACGGGTAAAAGGGCAGGGGCTGAAGCCCCCTTTGATGTCTATGTGTGCACGTCCCTGCTGGGAAGAAGAAGCTGTGTTCCGTGTAGCCATGATGCCACCTTTGTCTCGTCTCCCTCCGCTTCAGCTCTGCGGTCTACTCTTCACTGTGCAGTCAGTGTACCTCAGCACATATAACTACTATTATATAAATTGTATGTATGTATTATCGTTATTATTATTAGACAGTACACACCCACCCAGTGCTGTAGACTAGCTTTTTTTCAGACGGTATACCATAATTATTCCCTACGCGACATGCGTACGTAGGCCTATTATATAGACGATACACTTGCGCGTGGTCCCCTCCCACCCTGACAAGCACTTAGAAGCACAGAAGTGCATGTCTCATATTTCCTTTGAATATTATATACATAATGGATTTCACCTGTCACCAATTTGTGTTACCGGTAATCTGTCAGGACAACATACCTCAAGCCAAAGCAGTTTCCTTGAATGAACCTTATTCGCCCCTGCTGACCGAGGACAGATTCCCCCTTTTGCAACAAAAAAAATATGCTAATGACGTTTAGAAGATTTAGAACACGTTCCTGGGGTCTTTATGTGTGTATTTATATGTGGTTTGAGATATTTTAGATTTCCTCAGTGTCTCTGATGTCATGGACACTGGGCTCACTTACTTCCTGGACTACAATTCCCATAATGGCTTGGTGCACTGCTCCTCCTTGTGGATAGCGGGAGGGCTGTCTTACTGAGACAACATGTAGTCCAGGAAGTAAGTTAGCCCAGTGTAGATGACATCATGGACACTGGGAAAAATCTAAAATATCTAAAACCACATATTACACACATAAAGACCCCAGGAAAGTGTTCTAAATCTTCTAAACATCATTAACATATATTTTTTGTGTCCCTTTCATTTAAGCTCTGTCGCAGTGGCAGCGGTGGCCGAACGGCTTGCGGAGCGGTCTTGATACCGGAAGGTCGCCAGTTCGTATCCCCGGACCGGCACGTTAAAGGCATTGAACCACTACCATGAAATGTTCTATGAGCAGGGCCTGGCTGTAAACAAGTATCTGATGCTTAGTCCAGTTACCCTGGGTAAATATAGTAACTTTGCTTTGCTTTGCTTTGCACGCCGAAAATAGGGAGACTGCCCATAAACATTAAAATTAAAACATTAAAATAGGAAGATAATAGGTTTCTGCCCGACAGCAACCATATATAAGCTTTAACACTTTGAGGGCTTTATATCAATATATGACATAGCCTATACGAGGCTGCCGGGATTGTTTAATTACCTTTGGAGCATAACGCCGTAGTATTTGTGCCTTAATTTGATCCATGAAAATCCGCTTGAAAACACTCCAATGATTTGTTATTGAGCCGACAAAAAAAGCCACCTTGATCCGGGTCGTAGAGAAAGAGCAAAGCGAGCTAAGATTGTCCCTACCCCCTTGTTCACTTTGCACTCAGTTTTTTCCCAGAAGCCCTTGCAAGCCGGCAGTTGGTTGATTTCCGGTTACGTCGTCATAACGCGTCCGCCTCGTCACCAGGTCCGCGACAAATCCGCAATTTATTTTAAATTATTACAAAACGGCAAATTAAACACATAAAACAAATAGCGGGTCCCCCCCCTGCGTAATGGATTAAATAGCGTGGCACACGGGTTATGCAGTTAAACTGTTAAGAGCTTTAAAAGGAAAGAAATGAAAAGTGAGAAACAATAAGTAATAGGTGTATGAAATATGCGGCGCTCACCTTGGACGGTCCTGTTGTGGCAGCAGAAGCAGCAGCAGCAGCAGCAGCAGCAGCAGCAGCAGAGGGTCGGGTCTGGACGTAAGGCTTGGGCGTCAGTAAAGGCACCGCTTTTGGCGACACGGCCCTGAGGGTTGTGGCGGTCGGGGGCTTTGGCTCCGACGAGCGCGAGCGGATCTGCGGCCGGTGTTGCTGCTGGGACGAGGAGAAAGAGGAGGAGGAGGAGGAGGGCGAGTGTGGCGAAGAAGAAGACGAGGGGAACTCTTCCACCCGCGCCTCCACCGTGGACGTGAACTTGGGAACGACGGGGGCCGACTGCTGCCGCAGGAACCGCATGGGCCCGTCCAGGTCGGGCGACGAGGAGGGGTCCGGGGTGGTGGTCGGGGAGGCGCACAGCGACAGGGAGGCGAAGGGGAGGAGGTGTGAAGGGGAGGAGGGGGAGGAGGAGGAGGGGTCAGCCGACATGCTGCGGTCCAGCAGCTTGGGGAGCTCCAGCCGCTCCATCACCGCCTCGCTGATGGAGAAGCGCTGGGCGTAGCGCTGGAGCACGCTCGCCGCCTCGGCGCTCGTGCGCGCCATCTTGTACGCGTCCCTCAGCTCCTCCTCGCGGCGCTCCCTGGGGGAGGGAGGGAGAGAGAGAGGGAGTGGGAGAGAGAGGGAGAGGGAGGGAGGGGTTAGATACATGGGGTTTTGTTACTCTCGTTGGAAGTGGAAGGTCTTTTTGGGGGACCTATACAGCAGTGGTATCCCAAACATTTTCATGTCAAGTACCCCCACATTGACACTAATTATCCCGTGGACCCCCATTTGAAAAGACACGGCAGGGACCCCCATAAGAGAAGACTTTTACGGCTCTAGCAGTGATTCTCAACCAGTTTAATTTCATGGACCCCCAGTTTTACATGCATTTAGGCTACGGACCCCCCATTTCATGGCATTTCTATCTCTGGGACCCCAATTTATATTGTAAAATCAATGTTAATTTAACTCTGTTAACCCGTTAAGGTCCATTTGGTTCCATTTATACACTCTCAGAGTTACAGACCCATAAGGGTCCATTTTGGTTCCAAACTATCATTTACCTGGGGACCCCCTGGAACTCCCTCAAGGACCCCTGGGGGTCCCTGTGTGTGTGTGTGTGTGTGTGTGTGTGTGTGTGTGTGTGTGTGTGTGTGCGTGCGTGCAGTGGACATACTTGTCTTCCACTATCTCCCTGTAGGTCTTAATGCTCTTCCTCCTGATACTGTGGCATGAGTCTCCCGACAGCAGATTCTCCATCATCTTCCTCTCCTCTTCCTTCTTTATCAGGTCCTGTGACACACTCCGCCTCCGGTTCTTCCACTTCGCCAGGTCCTGACACACACACACACACACACACACACACACACACACACACACACACACACACACACACACACACACACACACACACACACACACACACACACACACACACACACACACACACACACACACACACACACACACACACACACACACACACACACACACACACAGGTCATCAGGTGGTCTCCAACCTTCTTAGAGTGTTTCAACCCTCAACCACTACACTCTCCAGTTGGCGGGTCAGCAGTGATTGGCCAAGTCACTGCCCCTCTCCTCCAGGCTTCCAGCTATAGACGAATCTGCGGAGAGGCGCCCCGGGCGCAGCCACCACCGAGGTGCAACCAGCACCAGCTACTGTATAGCATTGGCCACACCTAGCCAACAGGGAAGTCAGCATCCTGCCGGCCAGGTGCAGCAAACCAGTGCTGACCACCCTTGGCTAATGGTGTGTTTGACTGTTGGTATGTCTCTTACCGTTCCTTCTAGCAATCCCTGTGATACCTGTGTTGTTTGCACCTACAAGGCACTGGTGTATTCAGACCGGCACGGAACTTTGGGAGTTGAAGATGATTTGCCTGTCTTGTATTGGAATTGTGTACATGATGACATGTGTTCTATGGCCTGAAACCCTATTGCGCTTTGCACTATATGTACAAAACCTTTTTGTCAACAAGTGGAAGGAGAGCGTATAACCCCCGGGGGAACATGTGCTGGGTGAGCAACCTTCTTTGAACTGTCCGTCCATCCTTTAGTTTGTACAAAAGGTCCATGGATGTGACCCACAGTTGGACCAAGAGTTAAGAAGGAGTACAGTAAATGGCTTCTTATCCATTTACTGGGGCGGCAGTGGTTCAGGGGTAGAGTGGCCGGTATAGAGAAGCTGGATGGGAACCGTGAGGTTACCAGTTCGATCCCGGGCTCCTCCAGAGTTAGTGTCGAAGAGTCGTCCTTGAGCAAGACTCTGGACCCCTAATTGCTCCCGATGTGCAGGTTGGTGCCTTGGATGGTTTCCTCCACCATTGGTGTGTGAATGTAATGCACAATCTCTGTAAAGCGCCTTGGATAAAAGGTGCTATATAAATGCACCACTTATCCAAAAGGAGAACATGATGGACTCACGTCCTGCCAGTGGTCCTCGTCTTCCTTCAGCCGGTTGTACTGGTTGTGTATCATCTCGTGACGTGCCTGACTGTGAGGCTGCAAGATGGCCTCCTCCTCTCTGCGCATGTCGATCATGCTCACACTCCTGGGACGAGAGAGCGAGAGAGAGAGAGAGAGAGAGAGAGAGAGAGAGAGAGAGAGAGAGAGAGAGAGAGAGAGAGAGAGAGAGCGAGAGAGTTAGACAGAGAGTTAGACAGACAGACAGACAGACAGACAGACAGACAGACAGACAGACAGACAGACAGACAGACAGACAGACAGTAAAGGAAAAGGAAAAGGAAATAAAATCCTGACATGGCAATACCAGCGGAGCACAAGCTTTGTGAAAAAATTAAAGAAAAAAGTGAATCTGCACAGTAAATCCTCGGTGTTGAGCATCCCTGCTATCCTAGCGGGAACGATTTTCGGCAAAGAGATGTGTAAAGGTGTAGGACGGTGTAAAGAGATGTGTAAAGGTGTAGGACGGTGTAAAGATATGTGTAAAGGTGTATGACGGTGTAAAGATATGTGTAAAGGTGTATGACGGTGTAAAGATATGTGTAAAGGTGTATGACGGTGTAAAGATATGTGTAAAGGTGTATGACGGTGTAAAGATATGTGTAAAGGTGTATGACGGTGTAAAGGTGTATGACGGTGTACAGATAAGTGTAAAGGTGTACAGTAGGTGTAAAGAGGAGGGGGAAAGAGCAGACCAAGTACAGAGTCGACATGATCAACTAGTTTACTTAACCCATTTAGACCTGAGGCCGAGTTTTGATGAAAAAACTATTTTGCTATATACCGTACATATAGCAACAGCAACCCCAAAAAGGGGTTCCTGGATTGAGGTATACAGTTACGTAAATGAGAAAAAGAGGTTGCGCATCAGCAATGGTTTTCAGAGTGCTAAACCCAAATCCCACACACCAAAAAGGAATGCTTACGCGTTTGGGCTATGCAGCCTTCATCAGAGCATGAGGCTGCATAGCCGAAACGCGCAAGCGTTCCTTTTTGGTGTGTGCCAATAAAGAAATGGAAATGTGAGTACTTTATCCGCCTTTTTTTTTTTATGTGCTTTTTCTTTGGGTATATAGTTACGTATAGGGGGTTAATCCCATGAACACAGAGGACTTTACTGTGCATATTATATTATATATCATATATTATAATATGCTGTATCATATATGAATCCCTGTGCTGCTGTGCAGTGCTTCAACAGAACAGCAAAGTGAGGCAGAATGAAGAATAACATTGTTGTCACAGAAACAGGACTCCAGATCGACATTCAGTCAAGGCTGATGTGAGGCAGCTATCAATATGAACTAAAAGCAGTTGTGCTTCACAGAGGTGATGTCATGCAGGTCAGAGAAAAGACATCTATCTTGCTTGCACTGTGAGTATACGTCGTGGCATATAATTAAAGGCCAGAGGCCTTGTGCAGAAATAATTAGTACAAAAAAATAATTGGTTAAATCAGACAACTGGACAGTTAAAATATAGGCATCCGTATCAATGTTGCGGTGTGTGCTTGCGTGCGCGCGTGCAAGCTTGTATGCGTGCGCGCGTGCAAGCTTGTATGCGTGCGTGCGTGCCTGAGTGTGTAACATTAGGTAGAGTATTCACAATCTTCTTAAGTGCCATAAAAGTGAGAACATCCACACTGAGGTGAAGGAGGTCAGAGATGAGATACACACTGCAGTTAGTAGTACAGCAGCATGCCAGTCATTTTAATGCTTTGCTCTCACAGCATAAAATGGATCAAATGGGCATTCCCACTGAAATAAACACAAATTATAACCGTAAATAAGTACCCTACAACCCAAAGAGCAGTTCACTGTACTGTACTGTACTGTACTGTACTGTACTGTACTGTACTGTACTGTACTGTACTGTACTGTACTGTACTGTACTGTACTGTACTGTACTGTACTGTACTGTACTGTACTGTACTGTACGAGCTCACAACTTTGAAAGGCGGATTTCAAAGTTGCCGTTTGTGTTTATAGCACAGAGTTTGGCGGGTTCACTTATACTTAACCACTTTCAAACTGGCATCCCTGGCAATCCAATTGAGCAAAAAAATAGGAGATCTTCCAGGTCACAACATGTTGCAAAGGCATTGTGAGCTTGTAGATCGCAATTTTCGTTAATTTAGATTTGGGCTTATATCTAGGGCTACCGTGGTTAATATGCCTTCCATGTAATGTGAAACACTGCTCGTTATGAAATGGCATTAGCATTAACAGAGCTCTGTGGAAGGCAGCCATCGTTTAGGTGAACCAAATGTAATGTGACGCCAAGGGAAATGCCCATTCTATTCAATTGTGTCCTGTGTTGCTTAGTTATGGCAGCAGTTCTGTTTGCCTGGGGTACTCTGCGTACTCCTGGCTTTCATATTAATATATAATCATGATAAAATGGCACAGATTTTTTCCTATTCTCTCTACTCAGACCCGTCCTCCAGTGACATCATCGACGGGGAATTCAAGCTAATAGAAACTGCAGGCTTTCGAGTCCTGAAAAGTTGCAATGCGAAAAAATGGAAGCCATCGTTCTCACGATAATAAAAATCAAAATATTTTTGTAAAACAAAAAAATCTTGTTTAAATTTAGACCTGAGGACGATTCTACAAATTTCTTCTAAATCCTGACAGTTTTCTGAACAACCTCATGTTTCTATGACAGTGGTTCTCTGCATGTCAAGGACCCCAAAAATGATATGTATTTGGCCACTGACCCCCATCTGAAAATATGTTGTTCCAGGGACCCTCCCAGAAGCAAAGATTTGAGTTAAAAACGTCTCTGTTTCAAAAATAGCAGACCTACAAGCTCGTAGCGCGGCCCTCAGTGCCACGCTATGAGCTTGTAGATCTGCTATTTTTCAATAGCTAAAGTATAACATAATCCTTAAAACACCAAAAATCTGCCTAACGATGATGTCACTGGTGGACGTGGGTTTCTGAACTGCCCACAGCCCTTCCTATGAGACACAGACTGAGTAGAAAAAAATGGTGCCATTTTATCATGATTATGATAAAATCCAGAACACTGCTGGAAAACCAGCAGTGTTCTGGGTCTGCAGGACTGGACAAGCCCTGCTTTTAGTGTTCAGGAAATAAGTCAGAGGGCAGTGTGATCGCATGCAGCTGTATGGGAGAAGCTGAAGTGACAACAGAGCGGACACATTGTCCGGTAAAGGTGTCTTCTACAGCCCTACAACAACAGCCAGCACACTGGTAAGGTTAATTATTTGATTCCATTGTCATTCCTTTTCCGCAAAGAAATATGTTAAAGGTTCATCCAAAGCGACAATACATACAAGCAGGTTCGGTGTCTTTCTCAATGATAGACTTATAGGCAGATATTGAACCTACTGTGTATCTCTTTCCGTTATGGGACAAGCACCCTAACCAATATGTTCTGTGGCTTATAGGTGTTCGCCCCCATAATAGCATCAAATTCAATCCAAGTCTAAAATGACTGAACCAAAAAAGAATGCAGGTGATCTGTGCAGTGCAGTGCCAGCAGGCCATGATATGCGTTCTCTGAGCAACAATAAGTGCAACTTACTGTGGGTCGTCTGAGACACAAGCAGAGTGGTTGTATCTACAGGAGGCAAGGAGAGGATGAGGAGGAGAGAGCACAGTCACAGATGAACACACCAACGAACACTTCCAACACTAGCACCTGAACGTGAGCCGGGGTGGATCGTAACATCCGTGCTGAGTGTATTACTATGTATTACTACTGCCTGATTCATGTTCCGTTGCTCGACTGTGTCGCTCGGCCAAACATAGCCGATCTAGAAGCTCGCAACGCATCTGCCACACGTTGTGAGCTTCTGGCAAGCACGCAGTTTGGGTGGCGACTAAGTATGAATCAGGCTTCAAAAGCTGACAATGGGCAAAATTGTGAAAGACTGATGAGGTCAAATATGTATCAAAGCAGAACTGGCAAAGTTTGTGTCTTTACATCCATGTACCACTCACTATCTACCTACCCATGCACACACACACACACACACACACCCACCCCCAAGCATGTATTTTCCCCAACTGTTGAACTGCAGACCTACATCACAACATTCAAGCACAAGGGGGCGCTCTAATCTAAAAATACAGCCAGCAAAGAGCAGCAGCAGGCATAGTCAAAGTGCTTTGCTTGCAACAGAGCATGCTTAGGCGCACACTGGACGCTTGGATGACAGTGAATCTTCAATAACAGCATGCATCCTTTTTCTTATAAAGTATAGCGCCCAAGCAGCAAGCAGCATTAAGACTGTGGGGCTCTCCATGTGTGTCAGTGTCTGTGACCACCAGATGAAGGCTCGGCCCTGCAACCACACGGCTCTTCACAGAGAGAGGCTTTAAATAGCATCCTCCGTGGTGTCGGGAGGGGTGTGAGTGAAAGTGTGGGCTGCGGTCACATACGACTCGCCACAAGAAGGATAAAAAAGGGAGGCTCAGTGCAGAGAGCCCTCGCTCACTATAAATCAACACCAGAGAGAGAGATGCGGTTTCATGAGCTGTTTATTTTGCCGTGTGGTGCGTTGGTGAGATGTGTGTTAGTTTGTTAGCCTCCTGCATGTATGCCTGGCATTAACAGCCAGGCAGGGTCGGCATAAGCCTATCTCACAGAATTTCCCCGCCCCCCTTAATACGCCCCCTTTTGGGTAGTGGTGATAGCGTGACGTCACTCCATAGACGCTACATGTTAACAGGGGTAATTTAAGAAGTCTACAACTTTTGTTTTCTCAAGGTAAGGTTTGTTCTATCTGTTCGAGCTGATTTACCATCTTGTTTGCTTCATAATAATATTGGTCTGTCACATTTTTACATTAGAAAATGTACTTAGATTCTCCAGAGAAAAAAACGTGTAAATGCTAATGTTAAAGACACCACTATTTACCGGAAGTGGGCGTGAAAAACGGGCTGTGAGATAGGCCAATTAGTATCAGTTCTAGATTGTCGTCTCTTTTCGTTCTGTAGTTGCTTACTTGTCATTCCTCAATGTTGTCAATGATCAACTGTAGGGCTGTCCCCTCAGTCGATTTGGTCTGGTTGGTTGTTTTTTTTATGCTTTTTTTCCCCCATGCAAACTCTAGATATAATCATTTATTCTGCCAGCCTAAACCTTTAATGGCCAGTAACAACATTAGAATGTTCACTTCTCAACGGCAGCAACCTGAAAAGGCTGGTCGATCTCCACCATGATTATTATGCACTATGCAGCAAACAAAATACTTATTTGTTGATTAAACTAAATGATTATTAGCCAACAAATTCCTATGACTATTAATTAGCTCACTAAGAATTGCTTTGGTCGCGGACAGCCCTAACAACCGATTGTGTTTGTGCTTTGCAATGGATGGATTAATGCATGTATTAAAAGGATGCATACATGCATTTCAAGCACTGCAAAGTCTATCTTTCAACACAAGAAATGCAATAGAAATTCAGTCGGGGGGGGGGGGTTAGTTAGTACACCTCTGGGTCTGTCCAAAAAGGCCAAAGGCTGCCACAAAAGGTCATGCATAGTTAATCAAACACATTCTTTGGCTTCTTCTGTCACTGCAAGAAGAGCAATAAAAAAAACAATAGGAGGAAATTAAGAAGAAAATCATAGACTTGTTTACAGCCACATTGCATCTCTGGGCGTACAGATTATAAAGGGTTTTAAAAAATGAGGTCATGCTCTTCATCTTCAGGTTAACAAAGACAGGCACGTCATCCATAAGACAGCACTGCTGCCTGAACTGAGGCCAAGGGCACATGCTGGCAGAGAATTCCCCTGGGTTTTAACACAGAGCTTCTGGAGTTCTACTTCAACACGGCAAATGGTTGGTATCATGTTTGTAGTGCAGCGGGGCGGCTCACGTTGGCGGTGCATCGCTGTCCGGCGATGGAGGCTGCTGCGTCCGTGGCGACCCGTCGCATTCGCGCAGCGGCCTCGCAGCCGTCCGTCGGCCCGTAGCGGCGCTCGTTATGGTAACCGACACCGTCGTGGTGGCAGGAACGGGAAGAAAGCGGGGAGAGGTGCCAGGAGAGGTGGCGGCGTGTCTGGGAGAGGACAGGCTTTGTCGGCGCTGCCATGCCGCGTCGTCGCTGTCCATCTCTAAAGGTGACGTCGTGCGCGTGTTAGCGCCTCCCTTCCTCCGTCCCGCCGCCGCCGCCTCCTCCCCGTCCAGCAACGGTGGACACTTCCCGTCCATGTCGACTGTCCCCCCGGGTGAACCGATGGGACTAGTCGCAAGCAGCTCGGAGCTGGGAGCGGTGCCGGCTGCCAGGGACACCGACGCTCGGAGGAAGAGTTCCTCGGAGCACGAGCGGGCTGGAGTACTGCTGAAGAGAATCGGGCTGAGTTATCATCTCACAGCAAGACAACAACAGTGCAAAAACTGAAATAAGTTGTTGGCTCTTAGAACAGTTGCCGGGTTACCGTCACATATCATCAGACAGCATTCCATTGGAGAAGACTAAATGCAGGCTCCATGGACATAAATCTTAAGACATAAGAGCATAGTGTGGCTCACACATCCGTCTGCGAGCAAATTTGGTTCATGAAGAAGCAAACAAACATTCACAAATCTGTAGCATGTTCAAGGCTCAGCACTCAAATACTCCTCAAAGTATAGAAAACAAGAAAGAATCCAAACAAAACACTTGTTATCAGACGGCAACACAGTGCTTCGCACTAATAAGACCCACATTGCATCAGCTGTCACAGTCACAGAAATATTCCTCTGCTAGAGTTGTTCTTTGTCCAACAACTCTGACAGAATGTCTGAGAGAACCCACGCCAGGGTCCCAGAGACTCCAGACACAATGCTGTAAAAAAAAAATCTGAGCTCAGAATTCTTTTAAGAATGCATTTACCCCGTGCGACAGAAGCTGCCGGCGGTCTCAGTGCAGCACTGAAAGGCTTTGGGGAAGGAAGGTGGACTCATAACTTGACATCCTGTGGGTGGGTCGCATTTCCACGTTCCTCTGTGTTTGTGTGTGTGTGTGTGTGTGTGTGTGTGTGTGCATGTGCCATGTGTGTGTGTATGTTCAGCATTGTTTCCACAGTTTGTATCCCACAGACACACAAAGCCGCAATGTAAAATCCTGACTATAAGTTTCACCATTTAAGAGTCTATTTTTACACTTAACACTCAGGGTTTTACAAGTGCAAAATCCACAACTGGGTAGAGTGTTACATTATTGTGTATATATATGAGAGAGAGAGAGAGAGAGAGAGAGAGAGAGAGAGAGAGAGAGAGTAGTGTTACACCCCTGAGGACACTAAATTCAGTTTGAATCATTTTGCATTAACATTCAAAGGACAGCAGTGGGCCGAACTCCAAATGCATGCTCAGGCTTACTGCATAATATGCAGCTATACAGTGTATATATTTATTCCCCTAAACTTTCTACTTTATCAAAGAAGACTATATCAGAATGTGCAGATGCAAAACACTACAAGGCACTCAAGGCTGAGTAAGAAGGGGAGAGTCCAAAGTACAGTAATTCTCTTCATTAGGGCAGGTCCAGCTATGGAACAGAAACCAACTTATAGCGCCGTTTAGATTCAAACGGAGAAAGTCAATCATACACCTCATTAACCCTGATGTCCCAGTTTTGGGCAAAGTTTCCAAAGTGTAAAAAAGCTAATAATAATTTTACTATTTTCAATAATAGTAAAGAATAACCTATCTACAAGCTCACAACACATCACAACGTGGCACGTTGACACATGGAAAAAGTGTGATCTTTCCTCTGCTACCCTCAAAAACACTGCAGAGAGACATACAGTACTGTCAGAGACGCAGATAAGCAGGCTGACAGATGGATATAGGCAGACAGACATACAGATATACAGTACGTACAGACAGACAGACAGACAGACAGACAGACAGACAGACAGACAGAGACAGACAGACAGACAGACAGACAGACAGACAGACAGACAGACAGACAGACAGACAGACAGACAGACAGACCAATCATTTACACTACAGTATACATACATAAAGTTAAAATGCATGGGACATTTTCAGTGCATCAATGTTTGGGTGCAACATGGGTCTGTGTTAATTCACAGCACAGCATTATAGCTACTACTCCTGGCCACATACAGGATGACTGTGTTGTAAAGCATGGCATCCTTTTCAAGACAGACTCACCAGAAATCCAAAATTTTCTTTCTCCTGGAGCAATCAAATGCTGTTGCCAACAAAAGCAAAGGAGGCTAAAGTGAAAACTATCAGGGAAATCCTGGAAGATCCCCACAGAAAGATCTTTGGAACGTCAAAGTTATACGGTCCGTTTTCACAATAACACCAGTGCCAGAAAGAAAAGCTGAACATGGTTGGTGACCCAAATATCACTTTAAGAGGAGCTGGCAATCGGATACGAATCCTCCCGTGGTGCCTCTCTCGCTTGGCCGGGCGTCCGTAACAAACAACAATTGACTGCGTTTATGTGGGAGGGAAGCCGAGCTGGGAGGGCGTTCTTTGGTCGCTGCAACAGCGACTAAGTTGTCAGCAGGGGTGTTGCACTGTGAGGAGTAAAGGTCCTCCTGGTCGAGGCTCCTTACGTTCAGGTGAAAAGAAGCCGCAGACAACTCCATGTGTATCCGAGGAGGTGTGTGGTTTCAATAGAGCAACCAAAGTCTGGCGTATAATTCATGCATCCTACCTGGGTGTGGTTTTTTCCCCCCACAATCTGAATTCCTATAGACGTGTTTAATATCGTGTCATATAAGAATATAAACCAAAAATAAACAAAGGAGCTTGGCGGTTTGACTTTGATATGGATATGAAGCATCAACTGACGGTGAGAAAACGCTAACGTTATGTTACCGCCACCGGATTAATTACATTTTCGGCAGAAACACACGGTATCAAAATGAGTGTCTGACTATTATAAACAATACAGAGCCACCACCCTGACAACATAGCGACGGGATAGTTTGTGGTACAATTTTTCGACCACAATTCTTATATATCTCCCTTAGAGATAGGGTGAGAAGTTCAGTCACACGGGAGAGACTCAGAGTATAGCCGCTGCTCCTTCGCCTGGAAAGGAGCCAGCTTAGGTGGTTCGGGCATCTGGTTAGGATGCCTCTCGGGCGTCTCCCTAGGGAGGTCCTCGATGCATGTCCCACTGGGAGGAGACCCCGGGGCAGACCAAGGCGCAGATGGAGGGGATTACATCGACTCACTGGCCTTGGAACGTCTCGGGATCCCCCAGGAGGAAGTCACTAATGTTGCTCTGGAGAGGGAAGTCTGGAGCTCTCTGGTGGAGCTGTTGCCCCCGCGACCCGACTACGGATAAGCGGATGAAGATGGATGGATGGATGTAATTCCTATATGAGACGATTCTAAGATGACCTAATGTTATTATGCATAGAGAAATGACTTCCGTGACCCAGGGGATGAAGGAGTGACGTCAGGACTTCGGTACTCCAGATCGTCCCTACAAAGGACCAACCAGTCCGAAGATCAACCAGTATAGGAGTGAGCAGTATCACGACTGTACACACTGTGCGGGGGAATTCGGGCATTGGCGTGATGACTAAAGTAAAGAGAGATGGCTGCAGTAACACGAGCTGTCATGGTGGATTACGCTGGGAGAAGAGAACAGCATTGTGCCGTAGCTGCTTCCAATGCTCACTGTGTCAGATGAGACCACGGTGGGTGGGATCTGGGATGGGACTAGTTGTTGGAGAGATTCTCATGCACCTGGAATTGGTCAATTGGTTCCATCCCATTGACAGCCAATGTCTAGCTCCACCAACAAGCTACAGCTGTGAAGTCCTTGACCAAGAAGACTTTTTAACCACTATTTTACATTCCAACATAGTTCTGGATAAACAGCTACAAGTTTGGCCTAAAACATAACTGTATTGCAATGAACAGGAGGCC
This sequence comes from Electrona antarctica, assembly GCF_951216825.1. Lineage (NCBI taxonomy): Eukaryota > Metazoa > Chordata > Actinopteri > Myctophiformes > Myctophidae > Electrona > Electrona antarctica. The sequence continues at coordinate 52,151,150 of NC_136806.1, forward strand.
AAAAAAAAGAGAGGAATAAGAAAGAAAGACCCCTGGGAGACCTCGGTCAACAAAGAATATGGGGTTTAAGTGAACGAATGAATAACAGCTACCATACAACGAATAAATGTTTTCAGATTGGATTGATTCAGGGCAACTATGAACCGGAATTGTTGAATGTTTTGCAATGTTTGCATAATGCACTTGGGTCTGGGGCAGGGGCCATGTTTTGGCTTGCGGTGGACATATTCCATTTTTGCCACCGACATACAAAATAAGCGGGCAATAATATTGCCAGGCAATAACACACAAAGAGATATAGCCCTGAATAACCACAACTGGTCTGTAACTCTGAGAGTGTACAAATGGAACCAAATGGACCATTTGGTTCCATTTGTACACTCTCAGAGTTAAGGGGGTCCTTGCAAATAAAACATTTGAGAGCCATATCACCCACTATCACTAGTGGACTATAATGTGCCATAGTGTCGTAGTAAACCAGTGTTCTTATTATTCTGACGAAAACCTGGAGACTTGACATTCAGTAATTGGGTCTAATGATCAAAATAAGAACATTGTAATGGTGTGTAAAACAGAAAGTCTCAAATTTGCCACACGGACAAGGACAAGTCTTTGCCACGGACACATTTTGTCCGTGTACGGACATGTTGATGACCCCGTGTCTGGGGGGGGGGGGATACAGGTAAACAGGTAAAAATGATTGATTTGGCACCTTTGTTCGGAGGTAACCGTCAGGAGCAGGGCTGGGGGGCTCTCCCTGTGAGGTGTCTCTGCGTGGGGCGGGGAGGAGGAGGAGGAGGAGGAGAGGGCACAAAGCCGAGGCTCACTGCTCCTCCTCAGGCCGATCATGGAGGGTCTGGAAGGAGGCTCTCTCTCCTCGTCCCTCTCTTGACTCTGTTGTTGTTGCTCCTGCTCGCTCCAGGATTCACGGGGAGCGTTTGGGGAGTGAGCGGGGTGCCAGGCTGCTCTGGGGGTTCTATCTAAGCTAGGATCCTCAGTGGGACTGGTTTTTATTATCATCATCCATGCAGGGAGGGAGGAATCACAGTGGAAAAGAGAAAAGCGACATTGAAAGAGATATAATACGCGAGGACAGACACACCGGCAGCGTACAGAAGAGACAAGAGACAAACGTGGGACAATACGAGCAGGGACACATGGATGGGGGGGGGTGATGCAAACACAAAGGACAGACAGAACGGGACACACGACAGCAGCACAATGAGGGGTCAAACGCAAAAGGAGGAGTTGCGGTAGGGAAGGGCACAAAAGAAAAGAAATCCATCAAACACTCATCTTTCATACTATAAGGACATTCTTTTCTTTCTTGTCTTCTTAAGGGCCAAATGAGTAGGATTTCTGCCCGTCCTGTCCCCCCGTGCCATCAGCTTTAACCCATTAAGACCCATTCTACAAATGACTTCTAAACAGTGTTCTGTCAGTGGTGCTCAAACCATTTCATGTCAAGGACCCCCAAAATCATACAGTATATGTATTCAGCCGCCGCCTCCCATCCCATCTCAAAACATTTTATTCCAGGGAGTGCACGGAAGCAAAGATTTGAGTTAAAAATGTTCGCTTTAAATATACAGTATATATTGGCCTGGGCCGTGGCTCAGCGGTCCAGGCACCCTGGCTGGTAACCCAGTCTGGCAGTGTGCCGCGGGTTCAACTCCCGATCCCGACAGCCTTTACTGCATGTCTTCCCCCATCTCTCTCCCCATTTCCTGTCAGCCTACTGTCTGTCCCTCCATAAAAAATATATAAAAAGGCAAAAGCCACAAAAAAAACATTAAAAAAAAAAAATATATATATATATATATATACAGTATATATGTTCAAAGAATTGCACTAATTTTCACGATTTTTTCAAAAAATAGCAGATCGGCAAGCTCATATAATCTGCTATTTATAGCTCAAATCTAAAACAACAGAGATGCTTTCTCTGTTTTAATGGGTCACTGTCTCTAATGCAAATGGTAAATGACGGTTGAATGACTGATAGATAGTGATAACAAGTGATAGATGTTCAACCCATACGTCCAGTTCACACACACACTACCCTCTAAACCAAATTAGAATGAACACCATTCTAATCTAAACTTTCAAATTATTTCTAAAAAGTTAAAAAAATAGCAGATATCCAAGCTCAAACTATAGGGTGAACCACATAAAAACAAAAGGCCTTGGATGTCGGATGGATGAAGGGGCACCAGCTCCCTTCACAGATGGGTTGGATTTAGGCTCCACACACCCAGAAAGTGCAAGTAAATTCTGGTGTAAATTCTGACAGAAATCTGTCCGCTTCTGCCCACTCTCAGTGATGACCTCCTCTGCACTCATACCTGATGTAATACATTATTTTAATTGCATCGGCTTCATCTTACTTTTACGTCAAGTGCATGAAATGTGGAACACAAAGAGGGATTTTCTACTATTATAACACTGAAAGCCGAGAAGGGAATCCACTCCGCTGGCAATACATCAACAATGATGAATACTTTTTCAATAATTAAAGGACGACTTCACCACTTTACTTCATATAATTGGTCCTCACTAATGTTGTTCATGATGAAAAGGCACCATTGTCTGTGTCTCGTAGGAGGCTGTGGCAGTTCAGGAACCTGTCTACCAGTGACATCATCGATGGGGAATCCAAGCTAATAGAAACTGCAGGCTTTCTATTCCTGAAAAGTACAAAAGTACAAATCTAAATATTTTGTTTAAAAAAATATCTGCCTAACGATGATGTCACTGGTAGTCAGGGTTTCTGAACTGCCCACAGCCCTACTATGAGACACAGACCGAGAAGAAATAAATGGTGCCATTTTATCATGAACATTAGTGAGGACCAATTATACGAAGATAGGTTGAAAATTGGTGAAGTCGTCCTTTAACATCGATTCTAAACAACACGTTGGCGATTCCAGGTCCCATACTAATAATAATAATAATGAATTGTATTTTTATAGCGCTTTTCCAAGTGCTCAAAGCGCTTTACAATGGTTCATTCATTCAATCATTGGGAGGTGAGGCGGCGAACAGTGGACGCCAGCGTCCTCACTTCCCACACGCGGTGGAGAGCTCACACCGACCAACTCATTGGAGGCAATTTGGGGTTCAGTGTCTTGCCCAAGGACACTTCGACATGTGGACAGGAGGAGGAGCCGGGATTCGAACCGCCGACCCAGGGATCATTGGACGACCTGCTCTACCTCCCGAGCCACAGCCGCCCCATACTGTACAGGGTTGACATGCCAACCCAATAAATCTCAGACTTCAAGATGTCTTCATTTGTGTCTACTCTGCAAATTTCACACTTGTTAAGAGCTTTTGCCTTAGTCCAGAGTCAATAGCCAATGAAAACAGAAAGCACATCTGGTTCCCATTAACCCATTAACCACCTCTCTCTGCCACCACTGGGCAGAGAGAGAGAGAGAGAGAGAGAGAGAGAGAGAGAGAGAGAGAGAGAGAAGCAGTTTCATTATATGCCACCCATTTAAAGACATGTGAACATTTCATAAACACAAAATAGCCCACGGTATTTTTTGAAAGTAGACCATCCGCAATATCCTTCAAGTGCATGGTCATTGGTTTAATGTGCCACTGATGAGAATGGCACAATGTGTTTGATTAGAGCATAAATTCAATGTACAGTAAAAATATATTTACCCATAAATGCAAAAAACAAAGCTTTTTGGCTCGTTCTGTACACAATATCTTACTCTTAATGGAAACGTATACATCTCATAATAAGTTCCCATGTGTTGGTTAAACAGAGCAGAAGGACAGAGCTTTGACAAAATGACGGACTAGCGATGCTAGCATGTTCAATCCTTCATGTTCAATCCTTGCTCACCCAGTGGTGGAAAAAGTACTCAATTGTTTTACTTAAGTAAAAGTACCAATACTGCAATTTAGAACTACTTCATCACAAGTAAAAGTACAGAATTGAAAATGTACTTGAGTAAAAGTACAAAAGTATTGGCATCAAAATGTACTTAAAGTACTAAAAGTAAAAGTATTCATATTGCAGAATGTCCCATTTCATAAGTTAAAAATGTGTAGAAAATCTATTGAAAATAGGCGTCGGCGATCTACAAGCTCACAATGCGTCGCGACGCATTGTGAGCTATTTTCAAATGGCCGAAATGTATAGGTTGAAGTGGTTAATAATGTATGTTTTCTAATCAAAATTTAAATCGCCCTAACTAGTAACTAAAGTTTTCAAATAATTGTAGTGAAGTAAAAGTACAAATCTTGACTCCGAGATGTAGTGGAGTAGAAGTAAAAGTATTGGAAATTGGAAATACTCAAGTACAATACAAACACTGTACTACTTAAGTACAGTACTTCAGTAAAAGTACTTAGTTACTTTCCACCACTGCAGCTCACCTCAGTGGTCTGTCGCCCCCTACGGGTGAAGTGGCGGTGCTCCAGCTCTTGCGCCCGCCGCCGCCACCGCCACCGCCACCGCCGCCGCCGCCGCCCCCGCCCACCTCCTCGTCGCCGCCGCCGCCACCCTTCTTCTTCATGCGGAGCGGCGCGGGCATGTAGGCGCTCTGGTTGCTCTTGTTGGGCAGGTACTGGTTGAACGGCATGGCGGCACGCAGCTCGCTGACCGAGGTGCGCCGCGCCAGCATGTCGTCCTTGCGCACGTCGGGCAACTTCCTGTGGGCGGCGGCGGGGCCGTCAGACTCCGAGTCGCTCCCGCGGCCTGATGGGAGGAGGAGGAGGGGAGGGGGAGAGGGGGGGATTGATTGATTGATTGATTGATTGAGCAGTTTATTGAAAATGAAATCAAAAGGATAAATACACATCGTAGGCTTGTTTCCATTGGTTTTTTTGGGTTGTTTTTTTTACAAGGGCCACAATACAAATACAACATAATAATAATAATAATAATAATAATAATAATAATAATAATAAATCGACATTTTTACCCTATAAGATACTAAAGTACTATTATTGGCCAACCATCCATGAATGAATTTGAAGATTTCAGCAACGAAGAAAGGAAAGAGGAGATCCGCACACCGTTTTAAAAGCTCCCAAAACAAAAAAAAAGGTTTTTAGCAACAACAGAGTCTTCCAATGTGAATTATTTGAGGCACACATACAGGTATTTGGGGGCGCAGCAGAGCCAGCAAGGGACTCATCTATCAGTAGCCTATGGCATTATTTACTGGTCTAAACGTGTATTAATTGGACCCTGACCTGATGAAGGCTCTAGCCGAAACATGAGGGTCGTTTATTAACGTTTGCCAAGCTAAGCCATGACAATAAAGGCTTTTTAAAACTGTGCCTTGCCTTGGAATATCTTCTTTTTTCACACTTGCATGTCAACCCACTATACTCCACAGTACCTACAGTACCTACTATTGAACCCTCTCCAATGAGCACCAGTTTTCACTTACTGATAACTACGCATCACGCAGCGCTTCCTCTTCTCCCAATTCAACCTTTATTAAGTTGATTAAGTTCATTAGTTGTGCTAGACTGGACTGCCATCAGATAAGACATTGGAAGGTTTCATGTTTGATCCTGGAGACAGACAATGTGCTTCTAAATCTCCATGATGTGTCTCGTCGAAGTATCCTGGGGCAAAACGTCAAGCCCCTACAGACTACAGTACATTCTCCAACTGTAAATCAGTCCGGGCAAGAGACGCGACTAAATGCCTACATTTCTATGCAGACTGCATAGAAAATATGAAAATATCACCGTCATTCCTATTATGAAAACGATAACTTTAGAGAGAGAGAGAGAGAGAGAGAGTCAAAAAAGTCAGAGAAAACCTATGCAGGTTGTCCGAGGAGTACATATGAAACAAATCACTTTTTCAGTCTGGTACATTCTTGCATTATATTGTGTACTGTACAGTACAGTCCCAACAGCTGACCATAAATCAATCAAAGGCAGCTTGCAGGCCCAGTGGTTTCTGTTGGAGCGCCGTACACAAATCATATGATTTGTATTGTACAGTTACAGCTCGCACAGAATAAAGTCTAGCCTACCGGTGAGGAGGAATTTACGTGCGGTGCCACTGACTGCATTCCACATCAGATTCTCAACACATTGTCAGCTCTTTAATGGCCAGGGGAACACCTGGCTTTGCAGACGTGCATCGCTCAAGGACTTCCTCCGGTTGATGATTAAAACTCCACCGCAACATATACTAGTATTTATTAGATTTATTGATTTATTGAATAATTTCATATGCATAATGTGTTGGTTCTTTCCATGGGAAAGTTGACAGTTAGTTATTGTGCCGGTGAGGTAAGAAACCCTATAGGGGAGATTATGAGAGAACCTCACCGTTTTACATTACATACAATATTAATGTATTAATATTCAATTCAACTATACGTTCTGCTCAACGCTCGAGAGAAATGGGAATCACTTAAACCATTTCTGTACCTCATTGACCGGTGTCCCGTAGGGGTCTATATTCAGTATTTTGGCCGTGACGTGAGCGCCCCCTCCAGAGATACTTCCGGGTCCTACTTTTGTGTCGCTTTTGTGTCCCCATAGAGTTATACTGTGACGCTCCGTCGGACTAAATCTGAGACGAAAACAACCACGAAAGTCAAATTTTACTGCTTTCCTCGCAAAAACAAAGCTGCTGCTCTCCCAAATCTGGCTGTGACAGGCCGTCTGCCCCACACGGAATACTATCGCCATTTTATTTCATTGTGTCAACTAAATCCTCATTAATGCAAACTAGATTCAACATACTCAACCCTGCACACATTCTAAATATGCCCCCGAAATATTGTATTGAGCAAATGGACTGTACCACCAGTACCACCTTCAATAATAATGATAATAATAGTCTTTATTGTCTCCACATCCTATATTTTCTTTGTCTATTTACAATGAGATGCGGACGGGAGCTGGTGCCACTTGGACCCGGACATAACGTAGCACTACAAAATGACGTCGGACTTAAATACTGAATTATTTTTTCATCATATTTCATCATATTTTGATGGCAGCAACTGCCTGTCATAATTTCACCCACTCCCTAAGTATTGGACAGTATTAGGATGTTTTGATTTTGTATTCATCCTTAGGGCCCCAAATCACACCATACGTAGAAAGCACGAGTGTCTATTTCAAACACAAAATGTTTTTTTGACTGGGGAGCCATAATTTTGACAGAATCAACTGCCTGTCATAATTTCACCCTCTCCCTATCTAAGTATTGGACAGAATTAGGATGTTGATATTGATTTCTTATTCAATATCACACCTTAGAAAGCACGAGTGTTACTCTATAGGTTACTTGCCCCCCCCCCCCTACACCAAAGCTCACAATTTACCCAAGGTCTCTAGGAATTCCTTTCCAAGATGTGTAGCACATGTGGATTCACATCTGTCTCGCGCACAAACAAGCACTCAATCTATATCAGTGCGGTTCTCAAACTCCTTTGGCTCAGGTCACCCCCGTAAATTACCTTTTCATCATTCATTCTAAATATTATCAAGTATTCTGCGGGGCGGGGGGGGGGGGGGGGTGAAGCTGTTTCTATTTCAGTTATTTTTATTTTTAAGTTGTTGATGTTCGGTTGCATCCATTTTAATTGTGTTTTGCTTCCCTCGCTTTGTTAGTGTGTATATTAACTGTGCTGTGACCTTGTATTATAGAAAGGTGCTATATAAATAAAGTTATTATTATAATTAGTAATAATAATAATACGTTTTTGCACGCAACTGTGTCGATATTCTGTTCAGCTCAAATCAAATGAGATCAAATCGAATCCAGACTCAATGAGAATGGGATACGCGTACATATATGGTCATACATGGGAGCTTTTTAGCTTTTTCCTCGGATCTGAATGAAGAAGTCGCAGCCACAGCTTCACGAACGAGAGCAAGGCGGCTGCACACATACCGATGGAAACATCCCTCGTGCATTTCAATATTCTTCTTCATGTGCCACGACCTGAGAGACCGACAGAGCAAGGCCCTAACGAGGCCCGAAGGTATTTATGCCTCACACAGCGGTTGGATTGATAACAGAGAGAGCCTTAAGCCATCAATTGGAAACATGCGTCTGTATACTGAGGAACATGCGCCTTGACAGTGTGGTGCGACGCTGGGGTTGGAACACATGGTAACATTGAAGCACGAGGGGGGCCTTGACAGTGTGGTGCGACGCTGGGGTTGGAACACATGGTAACATTGAAGCACGAGGGGGGCCTTGACGGTGTGGTGCGACGCTGGGGTTGGAACACATGGTAACATTGAAGCACGAGGGGGGCCTTGACGGTGTGGTGCGACGCTGGGGTTGGAACACATGGTAACATTGAAGCACGAGGGGGGCCTTGACGGTGTGGTGCGACGCTGAGGTTGGAACACATGGTAACATTGAAGCACGAGGGGGGCCTTGACGGTGTGGTGCGACGCTGGGGTTGGAACACATGGTAACATTGAAGCACGAGGGGGGCCTTGACGGTGTGGTGCGACGCTGGGGTTGGAACACATGGTAACATTGAAGCATGAGGGGGGCCTTGACAGTGACAATAGGGGTCAATGTCGTACTGTAACAGAAATCCCCCCCCCCCCCCGAAAAAACCCACATTTACACCAGTCGTGGTCAACACATCCACATGTTGGAGGGGGTTTTCAAGGTAGCTCACTATGAACATATGAGGAAAAACTGGGATGGGAATATATACAGAGTAGTAAGAGTTTTGTTCCAAAATGAGATTTCCACATAAAAGACATTAAGTTACTAAAATGAAAGTTTCAGTAAGTCATTATGTGGACAATTCAATGTAATCCAACGAAAAGTATTAAAAAGAGCTTTTGACTAAATTACATTACATTTCTACATTGGATCCATTGGAACACAGGTTCTTTTTTTCGTGAAAAGTAACGGCTTTAGACCCACGACAGTGACAATAATAATAATGTCAACACCTTGACACTAGAACAATTCCCCACACATGGTGTCTGGTGACATACCCTGAAGAAGGCAGTTGTACTGCCGAAACGTTGGTTTTTACTCTGCATCCTAATAAATAATCGGCACTTTGGCTATCAGTGTGTGCAGCCACTCTTTTGTCTTTTTAAGACTTAAACTCTTTAGATGTTTCTGCCGTGAGCTGGCACCACTACTAAGACTGGTGTGCGTCTAGCATCCTCCTGCACAGTCTGGTGACATGGCGGCTTTCTCAGACAGCCATGGCAATGGTAAACAGTCATAAAGAATGTTTTTCACACAACTTTAGTTAAAAATATGGTTTGGTTGCATATAAATATTTTATAATGCCAAGCGCTAGCCCATTTGCTGCCATAGCATGATGTTGATTCCCACACTGTACGCATTTCACTCTGTCTTCTTTTTTAATGAAGGCCTATAAAAAGGTTATGACGGCCGTCACAAAACCCTGCATAGGTTTAAACCGGGAGACTGTGAATAGATTCAGTCTCAGGCCGTAAGCATCCCATCTGTGTTTTTGTTTGGAGAGAAAAGCACTGACTGCAAAGGCCACGCTGTAACCAGTGTTGATTTCGTCGACTAAAACTAAGACGAAAAATGTTCGTCGACTACTTTTTTTCACTGACGAAAACTAAATTGAATCCAAATGAAAACTAAGATGATGACGACTAAAACTAAGACGAAAAATGTTCGTCGACTACTTTTTTTCACTGACGAAAACTTAATGGAAATGGAAACTAAATGAAAACTAAGCTACGATGACTAAAACTAAGACTAACAAAATAAAATAACAAATAAAAACTAGACTAAAATGTTAAGAATGGACTACTGGTTGGTTGCTTGCTGAAAATAGCAGATCTACAAGCTCACAACGTGTCGCAGCGCGACACATTGTGAGCTTGTAGATCGGCTATTTTCAGCAAGTGTAAAAACAGTCATTTCGACGGCATCAAGGCCCGCCAAAATACATTTTAGTTGACTAAATCAACTGTAGATTTAGTCGACTAAAATCTTATGACATTTAGTCGACTAAAACTAGACTAACACTAAGACATTCCAGGTGACTAAAATGTGACTCAAACTAAATTAAAATTATTCAAGAGACTATGACTAAAACTAAAATCTAAATTTGCTGCCAAAATCAACACTGGCTGCAACCTTCAAGGGTCAACTTACCCCCAAACTACATCGATTAACTTTTGGGTCCGAGTTGCGTTCAACCACAAGTCATTTATTCTCTGATGTATGTCAAATAGGCCAAATTAGCCGATCTACAAGCGATCTCACAACAACAACAACAACAACACACAATCTCACAATACGTCAACGGCGCCAGCGCGAAAATCAACTATTTCCGCAGAATGCTCGCCTTGCTGGTCATGCTGCTCGCTTCATGTGGTCAAGTAGGACGTTTTTTTGTACCTGTGCAGATTCTTTGAAAATGGATTAGTTTGGCTTGGATTTGAGCACAGCGTTTGCTGCCAATAACCAAACGAGGCTCCCGTGGACACAAAATAATAACTGGCTCCGGATCAGATCCCTGACTTGCCGCCAGTGTTGCCAGATGTTGCAAGAGAAACAAGCAGCCAGGTTTATGAAGACAAGCCCAAAAGAAGCGATTGGGCTGCATGATCACACACACACGCAGTCGCGCACACGCACAGTCGCGCGCACAAGTACAGTACAGTACAGTACAGTACAGTACACGCGCACACACACACACACACACACACACACACACACACACACACACACACACACACACACACACACACACACACACACACACACACACACACACACACACACACACACACACACACACACACACACACACGAGTACAGTATGAGTACAGGAAGAGTTTCATTTGGAACATCTTTGAAACATTTCACCCACACAAATCTTGAATGGATGCGTTCCGCAGACAAATACATAGAATTTGGTTGCTTGGCATGAAAATGTTTGAGAACCACTGGTTTAAACAACATTAAGAAGCAAGCCCAAATACATGGCCAAACATTTTTAAAAAACGCAACCCACAACTATGTATTTACAAGCGACTTTACAAAAAACAAGCCTAAAGTCACTTATAATAAGCAGACTTGGCAACACTAGTTGCAGCAGACAGGAGAACTGAGAGTGTGCTTGTAGACCAGTGATCGGCCAACCACAAAGAAGCTTTAATTACACACAAGAGAACAAGACCATCCCATTATGAACGTCCACACAAATGCCAACTGGCGTAGCGTGTTTTCACCAACCCTGACCTTTTTTTACACAACAAGAACCTTTTATTTCACAGGCTCCTGCTTCAACAAACTCACTCTTCCCTGACAATCATTTGCGTAATAATTGAATGGGGGGAAAGGCTTAATTTAATCTCTGGAGGAAATGTAATATCGGCTGAACTCTTTTGTTGGGGCCAAGTTCTATAGATGGACACAGCTCTGATAAATGGTGCACTTTGTGCCCTTCATCGGTGCCGACGGTGGTGAAGCCTTCTCTCTTGTGTTGTTTGGAAGGACAACGCCCACGTTGCCTGTCAAAGACCATCTGAACAACTTCACTTCCCATGAGGGGTGAGCGGTGGCTCAGGGGTAGAGTGGCTGGATGGTAACCGCAAGGTCGCCAGTTCGAACCCGGGCTCCCCCAGAGTTAGTGTCGAAGTGTCCTTGAGCAAGACACTGAACCCCTAATTGCTCCTGATGTGCTGTTTGGTGCCTTGCATGGTTTCCTCCGCCATCGGTGTGTGAATGTGTGTGTGAATGGGTAAATGTAATGCACAGTCTATGTAAAGAGCCTTGGATAAAGGCGCTATATAAATGCACCATTTACCATCATCAAGATGTGATATACCGTCAGGCAGAGACCTTGTATTTCCGAAACGGTAGCATTGTAGGAAAGAAATAACTAGAGATGTCCCGATATTGTATCGGTATCGGAAAAGTATCGGTATCGGCACTTAATTACTTGTCATATCGGGTCAAATCGGTATCGGCGAATATGCCAGTCTGACCACCGATCCGACACGGGGGTAAGGGGTTGACAATATGGCAGGTAAAATAAAATGTTGGGGCATGTGGAGCTTGCTTTCGAATTGCCCAAACTGCAAGTGCACATTTGAGTGAGGAGTCTGCTATAAACACAACACTGGTATCGGTATTCGGTATCGGTATCGGCTAATACAGAAATAGTGGTATCGGGATCGGATCGGGAACGAAAAAAGTGTATCGGGACATCCCTAGAAATAACCTAAAGTGTATAAATGGATCCAATGTAGTTATTATTTAGTCACTTATTTATAAAAAACTCAGCAGACAGACTTAACCGCTTTCAACCTGGGGTCCCTATTATTTTGGGCACGTTATTCATAAAACCCCACTGAAATAACACCTTGCACTTTCACAATATTGATGAGAATCCATCAGTCTTCACATTTGAGTATACTGTATCTGTCTCACACCTTACGTCTGTGTGTAGCTGTCACTTTAGGCGTTTGATTGTTTCTGGATTGGTGTCTTCCTGGTGATTAATCATAAACGGGAACATTTTGTTACATGGCATCGTGTCCTTAGTGCTCTGTAGATACTAGGGCTTTCACTTCTAGTGAGTTTTACTAGTCGACTAGTTGTTTAACTAGGCCTACCCATTATGTAAAAATAATAATAAAATAAAATAAATAAATAATAGTTGTACATTTAAAAACGGTGTACATTGGTGACTATAATTATAATCTATCTGATCTTGAGGCCTACAAAAACAGGGGGGGGGGGGGGGAACTAAAAATACATCTTATCAACTAGTCAACTAGTACCAACAAGGTCGACTAGTGGATTAGTTGAATAGTCGACTTGTTGCTTAAAGCCCTAGTACATACGGGGCTCCATTTTCGTCACCGCTAAACCCCTTATCCCTAAACTTTTTTTACTATTTTGCAAAACATTTTTGAATAGTTAAAATGGCCAGCTCACAACGTGTCAATGTAGATTGGCTAGTTGAACTATTCAATTCTTTTTCAAAATAGTAAATTTAGGGATAAGGGGTTTAGCGGTGACGAAAATGGAGCCAACAGAGTCTCAACACTTGCATGTTAAAAGGGGTCATTCCTATTTGACATACATAATGTGAAACACTGTTACAACAGTCCTCCAATGACCATCAGTCATACACTCCAATTTATTTTCATTTAATCTCTGTCTCTCTCTCTCTCTCTCTCTGTCTGTCTGTCTCTCTCTCTCTCTCTTCTCCCTCAACAATGCTGTCACTCAAACATGCCGTAACCCATGGCAACAGGTTCAAACAAGTCAACACAGAAGAGCCATTGTTACAGATGTCAGAGAGAGAGAGAGAGAGATTGATGCTATCGCAGACAGCCATTGACGCTAGTATCGCAGACGGCCATGAGACAACACAGATCCTCGAAAGAGCTCATTAAAGAATGTCGAGGATATTGCTGGTGCAGTGGAAAAGAAACAAAACGTTCAATTACATGGAGAAACGGTGCGTCGTATAATAACTCAAAACCCCTCCGGCTATTTCCACTTTTCCGTTTTCCCATTCCTCTTCCACTTGTGCGCCTGCGTTCCTATCACTGCTATCTGTCACGATATCTGTCTGTTGTATACTTTTATTATGTAGTCATGTCCTAGTGTTTCCTGTTTTCCCTAGTTACTGTTTCCTGTGTTGTCTCACCTCCCTGTGATTACTAGTTTTCTCCACCTGTGTCCTGTTAGTCTCCCAGCCTATCCCAGTGTTGATTGTTAGTTCTGTTCACCTGTGTATTGTTATCCCTGTGTCTACTTAAACCCTCAGTTCCTTGTGTTCCCTGCTTGTGTATAGTTTATGTTATGGTGTGTCCAGCCCATGTATGTCCTGTGTTGGTAAATAAATCTTCATATAAACTTCATCTGCCTGCCTTCCTGTGTGGTTCTGCACATCGGTCCAACACCTGTCTCATACCGTGACACTATCATGGAAAAAATAACCGTGTTTCGATTTTGGTGTCTTTATACTCTCCCCATTTATCCCTACCGTAACCTGCCGCTATTAGTCACAATCATGACTAGAATCTTCTGTGTTTGTGTTGGAAGTGGCAACGAAAATGACTAATCGAGTGCTTATTAATGATTTAAGTGTTTGGCCCATTGACCATATGACTCATATTATACTTGACACTACACTGCTGAGACCATTTCCCATTGGTAATTTGGTTGTTTTGAAAACTTGCAGACTCGAAACCTGCTTGAGAAAGGTAAATCTATATCAAAAATGTCAATGTGCATTGTGCAGTTACTGTATGTTTCATAATAATAATAATAATAATAATATCTGGGACTTATATAGCGCTTTTCATGACACTCAAAGAGTACATTACATTAGAAAAAACACAATTAAAAGAGTAAGAGTAAAACCAATAAAACAGTGCATATAACAAGTTTAAAAACACATCAGCTTGGAAATGCGATTCTGAACAGGTGGGTTTTCAGTGCAGATTTGAAGGTGGAAGTGAGGGGGCATCTCGGATATGTTTGGGGAGAGCGTTCCAGAGGGTAGGGGCGGCCACAGAGAAGGCCCTGTCGCCCCAGGGTTTGCGTTTGATCTTTTTATAATGATAATGGAAGTTATGTTATCATTACATGTGTTTAAAGCTTCTTAAAGCATGCAGATTCATTTGGAAAGTTTATCTAAAATAGGCCTCGACGGAGCAAAGATTGATTCACAAACTAAAATGCAAAGGTCTATGTGTTTAGTCAACACCGACTCAGATATTCAAGTACCGTATAGGTTCAATAACGTTTTAATGGATGCGGAGAAAATGTATACAAAGTAAAGCCCTCAGACATCGCAGTGGGTTGTGAAAGGCTACTTTTGAGTTAAGGGGGTCAGGGAAGGTAATGTACTCCAACTACAAAGCCGTATGTAATTACAAATTATTTGAACTTTTGGACATACCATCGCTGCTGCCACGGGCAACCAGTACGTCCGGGGAGGGGGTTTGTCGGGAGCGCGATCCAAACGAGTCCAGGCTGTCGAAGGAGTCCTCTCGGCCGTGACGAGGCGGCGAGAGCGAGTCACTGCGCTCCGAGTCCCAACAGTCGATGTAGCCGCTGTCCCTGATGCTGCGCTTGGACGGACTCTCTGCGTCCTCCACCTCCTGAACAGCGGAACACGCACGCACGCACACACACACACACACACACACACACACACACACACACACACACACACACACACACACACACACACACACACACACAATATGCAGAACCCATTTAATGAAGTATACACAGAAAATATGTAGTGTAATGTAAGTAAGTAAGCCTTGCCGAGCCCTGAGGCCCATAGGGAAGGAGCCTATAGCGCCTGTGTCGTTAGCACGAGGCACGTCGAGGCAGCTTGATGTACACTTCCTGGACTTGACGCTAGTAGTATGTCGTAGCACCAAGCAGGGAGGCATTGGGTCCCATTTTCAGTCTTTGGTATGACCCTGCCAGGGATCAGTCTTTGGTATGACCCTGCCAGGGATCAGTCTTTGGTATGACCCTGCCAGGGATCAGTCTTTGGTATGACCCTGCCAGGGATCAGTCTTTGGTATGACCCTGCCAGGGATCAGTCTTTGGTATGACCCTGCCAGGGATCAGTCTTTGGTATGACCCTGCCAGGGATCAGTCTTTGGTATGACCCTGCCAGGGATCAAAGCCCGACCTCCCATTCTCAGGGTGGACACTCTAACCTCAAGGCCACGGAGCTGGTAGTGTATAATGTACTCTCTCTTTTTAAACTGGCCAAATACGGAGCAGCACCCCCAGTTTGCACAATCCATCACTCAGCTTTCTGGAGAATCTCTTTTCACTCTCTCTCTCTCTCTCTCTCTGCTCTGGATTCCTTTTCCTCTTTCCCAGTCTCTCCTTCGTTATCTGTCAATCTCTCCGTCTTTCTCCCACAGACTCACTCACGTCTGTGTGTGTGTGTGTGTGTGTGTGTGTGTGTGTGTGTGTGTGTGTGTGTGTGTGTGTGTGTGTGTCTCTGGTTTAATGAAAGGTGGAGAAAGGCATTTCCTGCTGTAGCCACAGGAACTTCCTGTCCCCCACCCCTCCTCGATGTGTTTTGCTTCTCTCTTTGTTCTAAAAAACCCTCCCTGAACGTTTGTGATACCACCAGTCTGTAAGTCTAAGTAATACCACACGATCAGCACTTATTTCAATCCATCTAGACCTGACGTCGAAAAATCCTGACAGTTTTCTGAAATATCTGTTTCTATATCAGTGCAGTGGTGCTCAATATTTCATCCAAGGACCCCAAAAAATACATGTAATTGGCCGCCGACCCCCCATCTGAAAATATTATGTTCCAGAGACCCCCCAGAAGCAAATATTTTAGTTAAAACCGCTCGCTGTGAAAGAATATATATTCAAAGATTTGCGCCACATTTTCACGATATTTCAAAAATAGCAGACCTACAAGCTCTTAGCGCGGCACTTGGTGCCGCGCTATGAGCTTGTAGATCTGCTATTTTTCAATAGCTAAAGTATAACACAATGCTTAAAACACCAAAAGGGGTTCCCGCCCAGAATGGGTTAAACCCAGCATGCCCACAACATGTACTGTATATGAATATCATTTCCATTATCATCATAATTATCATCTGAAAAATGTTCACTCCAAAATGTTAATTTTTCAGGAAATGAGGATATCAAAGTCAAAGTCTTATGATTTGTCACACACGTTACTGCAGTGGAATTTTGTTCTCTGCATTTGACCCATCTCTTGGAGCGGTGAGCCGCAACCAAAGGAATCATTTGATTAGTTGATTTGACCCCACCCCCCCAATCCAACCCATTGACGCTGAATGCCAAGCATCTATTGTGTCCAGTTTTTACTGTCTTTGGTATGACCTGGCCGGGGATCAAACCCCTGACCTCCCAGTTTCAGGGCGGACACTCACCCGTAGCATAGCCCTCAACTATAGAGAAAACCTACAGGGATGCCCCCCTTTGTCAGCTGGTTCAGGGACTCTGTGCACAACTTTACACAAGCACTATACTGTAGCTACCAGAAAACCCATTGGACTTAACCAATGGGTTAAGCTATTTACTTGGGACTCATTTACTTTTTACATTTACTATTTACTTGGCATACTGTAAAGAGACAACCCAAAACCAAAGCAAAATGGGATTCTATCGAACCCTAATCAGAGGCAGAAGAAATTGGCAGAATACCTGATCATGTTCAACAACCCAAAACAAATGAAAGCCTCGACTAGATGCAGACTCAGTGAACAAAGCCTTATAGAGCGTCGCAGTCCCGCCCCCTTCCATGACGACGCCAGGCCCAGGAAATAATTTCCAATGCATTTTCCCCATAGACATTTCAAAAAGTATTTATGTAAAGACCTTATAAGCGTTTAAAGCCAACTCGAGTTGTGACAAATCATGACAACAAACACAATATTTTGGACCAAACAAATAATTACAAAAAAAGTGTTGTAACCTGCCGTTTTCTTCATCTTTCTAATTTGTTTGTTCGGCCCGAAAATTTGTGTTTGTTGTCATGATTTGTCACAACTCGAGTTGGCTTTGTACGAGGCTTATAATAATGGGACAGAAAACAACTTCTCATAGTTTAGTTTCCCATGAGTGATTTGATCTCCTTAAATGTATAACTTAGTGTATTCCACATTTCCTCGACAGTCTTTAAATAAATACTCTTTGAAATGTCTATGAGGAAAATTAACGGAGAATCATTCCGGGACTGCGACGCTCTATAATAATAGACTAGAAAGGCCGCCACAAACGGACCCCAAACTCCCAACGGAGTTTACACTTGCTTTGGCAATGTAAACATACTGGTGTGTTTTATCATGACAAAAAGCCCATTTGAATTGAAAATGTAATTGATTGGTTTATCCCTCTTGTTCCTGATCTCAATCAAATCTCCTTTCAATAAAAGACAAGTCCTATCAGGCAGATATGGACTGGTGCTGAACACAGGACATTTGAATGCTTATGAATCAGTGTTGATTTCGTCGACTAAAACTAAGACGAAAAATGTTCGTCGACTACCTTTTTTCACTGACGAAAACTACATAGAAACTAAATGAAAACTAAGCTATGATGACTAAAACTAAGACTAAATATACTGACAATTTCGGCAACAAATAAAAACTAGACTACTGTAAAGTGTTAGGAAGGGACTAGTGGACAAGAGATCCAGTATAGGTCATTTTACACTTGGTTGCATGCTGAAAATACCAGATCTACAAGCTCACAACGCGTCGCGCTGCGACGCGTTGTGAGCTTGTAGATCGGCTTGTAGAACGGCATCAAGGCCCGCCAAAATACATTTTAGTCGACTAAATCAACTGTAGATTTAGCCGACTAAAACTAGACTAACACAAAAAACATTCCAGGTGACTAAAATGTGACTAAAAACTAAATGAAAACCATTCAAGAGACTAGGACTGAAACTAAATGAAAACCATTCAAGAGACTAGGACTAAAACTAAATGAAAACCATTCAAGAGACTAGGACTAAAACTAAATGAAAACCATTCAAGAGACTAGGACTAAAACTAAATGAAAACCATTCAAGAGACTAGGACTAAAACTAAATGAAAACCATTCAAGAGACTAGGACTAAAACTAAATGAAAACCATTCAAGAGACTAGGACTAAAACTAAATGAAAACCATTCAAGAGACTAGGACTAAAACTAAATGAAAACCATTCAAGAGACTAGGACTAAAACTAAAAATCAAAATTTGCTGCCAAAAACAACCCTGGTCAGGTGCTGGATAAAACACTGGTACGTGGAAGGATGACATAGTCTGGACACCAGACTATGTCATTAGTCTGGTGTCCAGACTATGTCATAGCACCTCAAAGGCCCTTAAAACTAGGCTCCAGACCTCCCAAAACAAACTGGTCAGGCTCCGACTTGGCCTCACCCCCCGAACCCACCTCACCCCTGCCCACTTTGACAGACTGGCATGGCTTAGGGTCGGCGACAGAGTACAGCATCTTGCAATGGGTCTGGTCCACAAGATTCGATACTCCACCAAGATACCCATGTACCTGTGTAGATACTTCCTTAATGTTAACGAAGTCCACACCCACAACACCAGAGGGAGTGCAACGAATCATGTTCAACCCAGATTCGGCACAAACAAGGGACTAAATTATTTTCGCTCCTATGCCACCAAAATGTGGAACGCCCTACCAACAGTCATTAAGACATGCGAATCCCTTGACTCCTTCAAAACCGCTCTCAAAGGGCACCTACGGATGGCTGCAATTCGAAACTGGCCCCCGTAAAATCTGAATCCCCCCCCACCGCCCCCCCCCTTTTTTCCCCTCACTGTATATGTTTCTTTTCCCTTTTTACCTCCATTATGATGAATTCCTGTACTGTTCTTTGTCTATATAGAAGTGTCTATTTGTACGTCTCTAAATGTTTTGATGAATTGAACATGGTGGACCCTGTTGTAAACAAGTGTAATGCTTAATTGGGTCGTCCACTCACAGTTAACAGCCTTTGTATTGAGTTTGTGCTTGAAATGTACTGTAATTCTGCAAACTGTTAATAACATTTTCAATCAATCAATCAATTTTCAATCAATCAATAGTCTGGACACCAGACTATGACATAGTCTGGTGTCCAGACTATGTCATAGTCTGGTGTCCAGACTATGACATTAGTCTGGTGTCCAGACTATGACATAGTCTGGACACCAGACTAATGACATAGTCTGGTGTCCAGACTATGTCATAGTCTGGACACCAGACTATGTCATAGTCTGGACACCAGACTAATCTGATGATAGTCTGGACACCAGACTAATCTGCCAAAGCAAATTCCATTAGTCTGGCTATATGCCTGGCTAGAGAACGCATGTCAGGTATAAACCTTATCTTCTTTTCCACCCATAAATAATTTCAACCACGAAAACCAGAACACTACTGACTATCAAAGTAGTCTGGAGTCTGGAGTGATTTTCAAAAAATCCTCCAGACCAGTGCCATCAACACACTGACTGTATTCTTTTTTAGGTTTTTTATTCCATTTTATTTTTGATGGGCGCTAGCCCCTCCTATATGCACAGCTTTGTGTTTATGTGTGTCTCTCTGTCTGTCCCTTTGAGCATGGAATGTGCTCAGCTGATTGGCTGAGCATGGAATGTGATGTATGATGATAAGAGTGATTTTTTATTTTATTTGTGCTTCATAGAAACAAGCTTTTTGTTTTGGTCAGCTGCAGTGTGTGTGTGTGCAGTCATCTGTGAAAGAGATTTAGCTCTGGGTACGAAGTCAAGAAGATGATTCCTCAGTTTTATAGTATATCGAGAGAGAGAGAGACGTCACACTGTGGAATAAATCGCAGTGCAGTGACATCATGTTCATGAGTGGCTGCACTATGAAAAACACATATGGGCTCCATTTTCGTCACCGCTAAACCCCTTATCCCTAAACTTCTTTGCCTTTTTTTTTTTTTTTTTTTTTGCTATTTTGAAAAACGTTTTTGAAAAGTTAAAATGGCCAGTCTACAAGCTCACAACGTGTCAATGTAGATTGGCTAGTTGTTTTTCACAATAGTAAAAAAAGGCAAAGAAGTTTAGGGATAAGGGGTTTAGCGGTGACGAAAATGGAGCCCCTGGTGTGTCTATAGCAATGAATACTGTAGAGACTTTGCACATGTGTGTGTATTTATTGTGACCTTTGTAAGACCTGAGTCCGACTCTACTAAATGCCTTCTAAACCAGTAGTTTTCACACATTATTTTCTCTAAATTTAGAGTAGCCAATAATTTGTCACCCATTCTTCTCCCCAATTTTAGTAGTTATAATGCCAATTAATTCCTCCCCACACACATTTCTGTGTTGTCACTGCTGTCAGGGACTATACTGACTCACCTGTCAGTGAGGAGCCCCCACCGGGAGGACGTACTGTTGTACCCTATACTGACTCACCTGCCAGTGAGGAGCCCCCACCGGGAGGACGTACTGTTGTACCCTATACTGACTCACCTGCCAGTGAGGAGCCCCCACCGGGAGGACGTACTGTTGTACCCTATACTGACTCACCTGCCAGTGAGGAGCCCCCACCGGGAAGACGTACTGTTGTACCCTATACTGACTCACCTGCCAGTGAGGAGCCCCCACCGGGAGGACGTACTGTTGTACCCTATACTGACTCACCTGCCAGTGAGGAGCCCCCACCGGGAGGACGTAGAGCCTATAGGGGTGTTGAATTTATAGAATCGCGATTCCCGTTATGACGTTATGAACGATTCAAAATCGATTCATAATTTCCAAAAATCGATTCCTGGTTACAGTTACGGGAGTTTTCACTACATGGTGTTTGTGATATGAAATGTAAGCTTACCCTAATCACAGTAAACCTCATGTCTTCAGTCATTTTCAAGTTACTGTAGTCACTTCAGTTCAGCACAGCTGAGGTGTGTCTGTCAACGAGGAGCCAGCTGACCCTCGTTGACAGGCAACAGGCATCAAGGCAACTCGTTAGTGTGAGTGTGTCTCTAGTCTCTGTACCTAACACAAGTGATTGAGTTCAACCTGTGCAATACATTATGGGTTTCTGCATACTTTGCATGTGTGCATTTTTACTACCAGCTAGCCTAAGCCTACCAATTTTATTCATTTTACAGCAGTTTTTTACTTGAATGTATTGTTCCGGTAACTGAGTGAGGAAAAAGTAACTGGGTGATCAGACTCAGTCAGAAGTTAAAACGTTTTGTACATTGTTGTCTTGGATTGACCTTTGTGTGTTCACAGCTTTTTTAAAGAAATGTACTCGTCCTACTCCTCCTGCCCAACACTGTCATGAACTGTGTACTTTTATTGTGTAGTTGTGTTCCTAGTGTTTCCTGTATGCTCCATTTGTTGTTACCTACCTTGTCTCACCGTGTATGCTTTGCTTCGTGTATTTTCAATGTATTTCACCTGTGTCCGGTTTAGTCTCAGCCAATGATGTGTTGATTGTAGTTATGTTGCACCTGTGTCTAGTTAGTCTTTGTGTATTTAAACCTCCCTGTGTCCAGTAGTCTTCCCTTGCCATATTATAGTCAATGTTACTGTGTTTCCTGATGTCTGCATATGACCTGCTACACGTGTTGTTGTGAGTTTTGTGTTAATAAATAGTCATTGGACTTCATCTGTTTCCCTGCTTGGTTCTGCTTCTCGGTCCTCACCTGACACACCGTGACAAACACAGGTGCACGCCGCCCAGCCCATAGGAGTACAGTACGTACAGTGACAAGTATCACCCTCCCCGCCTGGCCTCCCTCCCATGAAAATGGGCCAATTGTGTCCGCATGGATGTCCCGACAAAGCCGGGTTGCACCACAGTGGATTCGAACCCACAACCTCCCGGGGTGGTGAGCATGGGGTCTTTTTTACCACTGCGCCACCCCGAGTTCTCACACTTTGATGTTTTAATATTTTTTTTACTGAATAGCACACATGTACTTGAAGCTCACAGAGCACGCGGACAAGCTGTGTCACGCTGAGCTTGTACATATGTATTTTTTTAATAGCCAACGAACGCACATAAAAAATGTGATACAGTACGCCTTCCCGCAGTTTTATGGGGGGTTAAGTCAGATATATAAAAATTAAATTACAATAAATATGTTGGCATTTATGAGGTCTTGTTGCTGCTGTGTGCCACGCGTCGGCTACACATAACGTTACTCGCTAATTGAGCGGTTGAGACGAATAAGTCCACACTAATTATCCATAATGTATGAATGATGGATAAGGGGCCTTTTCGTGGAGGGGTCAGAATACATTAATGGACATGGACTGTTATTCGTCTCAACTGCTTATTGCTAAACACAGATACAGATGCCATCGGGTCATGGGTTCAGGGCAGTGTTGTTTTTGGCAGCAAATTTAGATTTTAGTTTTAGTCATAGTCTCTTCATGAATAGTATTCATTTAGTTTTAGTCTCATTTTAGTCACCTGGAATGTTTTAGTGTTTAGTCTATTTTAAGTCGACTAAATATCATAAGATTTTAGTCGACTAAATCTACGGTTGATTTAGTCAAACAAAATGTGTTTAGGCGGGCCTTGATGCCGTCTTAATTTTTTTTACTTTCTGAAAATAGCCGATCTACAAGCCCTTGTAGAGCTTGTAGATCGGCTATTTTCAGCATGCAACCAAGTGTAAAATGACTTCTACTGGATCTCTTGTCCACTATAGTCGTTACCTAACATTTTAATCTAGTTTTTATTTGTTGACGAAACCGTCAGTATATTTAGTCTTAGTTTGGGTCATCATAGCTTAGTTTTCATGTAGTTTCCATTTAGTTTTAGTCGGTGGAAAAAGGTAGTTGACGAACATAATTTCGTCTTAGTTGTAGTCGACGAAAACAACACTGGTTCAACTTCAGGCTACACGGTAACGTTTGGACGTACCTTTCTCATTTGTGACAGTAGGCCCTCAAACTCTTTGAGGTCCAGCGTGGGCCCGTTGTAGGAGGTGCAACCGTTGGCGGCTCGACCTAGCCAATAGACGGTGCTTAGAACCTGCAGGACGGAATCACATCACAGACAGAAAGGTCACATCACAGGTCATTATATATATATATTTTTTTTTTATCCCACGATTTTGTAACCCGTTTTTCACACCTGTGTCAATTATCTAATGTGATCCTGGGCTCTACACACCCTCCGCCAACCTAGTCCCCATATATGGGGGACATGGGGAGAGCAACGGACTTGAACTCATGCTTCCTTCATGCCTGAGTGTCCAAGTTGCTCCTTTTCACCTGACAGTGGGGAGTTTCCCTGGTTGGACGTAGCGCGTGGAAGGAACACGTTATTCCAACCAGTTCCTTTCCCCTCCATCAGGCGCCCCGGCTGGCCAGGGGGAGACAGTTCAGAGACCAGGATTACTGCATGTTTTTTTGTGAGGGTACCTACCCTAGGGGACACGGGGAGAACATGCAAACTCCACACAGAAAGGCAGAGGTCACAGGTCATTATAGAGGTCAAGGTCTCATCAGTCATTCACCATCACATAAAGCAGAGCACAGACGTGCGCGCACACGCACACTTTCAATGTTTTATTTTGGTCTTTAGTTCATGTACAAAAATGAATATTTTTGTTATGACCAAAAAAAGGTGTCGGCTGAAGCTAATAATAATATAATATAATATAACAAATAATATACAAAAGCAAAGAAAACAAAAACAAAGTAATAAGTCTTTGTAGGAAAACAGGAGAAAGTAAAGAGAGAAACAGAACTATTTTTTTCCTTTTTTTTTCCTTCATAATATTCTGATAACATGGTTAACAACATGGTTATCAAATCATAATACATGCATGATCACATGTATTGTTGTGCACACACACACACACACACACACACACACACACACACACACACACACACACACACACACACACACACACACACACACACACACACACACACACACACACACACACACACACACACACACACACACACACACACACACACACACACCTGTGTCACCTCAGCTTACATACAGTATACACACATATAGACACAACTTCTTTACAAGTATGTGTGTGTGCGTATGCCCGCGTTCCCGTGTGCATGTGTGCGTGCGTGTTGCAGCAAGCACACAGTCAAAACTTGTGACTCTTCAATTTAATCCTGCCCCCACAATGCAATACAAAATTGCTTCCTGGCCTCTCTGACCCGAGCTCTTAGAAATCAGCTCTGAGGTAGCCAAGGGTTCCTGTACAAACAAGACAAGACCAGCTATTGTTCCCGCTCTGAAAGCAAGGCCTTGCAATGATGCCAACGCACACGGTGAAGACAGCGACACCCATCTACCGTAGATTCACCACAGATGCTCTGTTGGTATAGAACAGGGGTTCTCAACGTTTTTGGCCGGGGACCCCCGGAAATGCTTTGGCAATGTCTCGGGACCCCTGCCCTGCCCCATCCTGACCCCCAATATAAATTGACTGCTACAATAGCCTTAATAATAGAGACAATACACCATAAATAAATACTGAAACCAGATATAATTATTAGGGAAGGTGTATGCATGTACTATGTGTACTATATTTAAACAATTCATTTACATTTTCCAGCGATTCAGTTGCAAAACAAAGAAAAAAAAACATTAAAAAAATAAAATAAAATTGGGGACCCCCCAAAATAATTTGGCTACCCCCCCCGAGGGGTCGCGACCCACGTGTTGAGAACCCCTGGTATAGAAGACTTATGCCTATAAGATCCCTACTATACCAGACCCTGACCCTCTTGTTTGTGGATAACATTTTGCCATCAAGGAATTTAACCCATTTAGACCTATTCGACGATTCTACAAATGCCTACAGTTTTCGGAAAAAACCTATGCTTCTATGTCGGTCGTTCTCAAACATTTTCATGTCAAGGAACCCCAAAAATATCTGTAATTGGCCGCCGACCACCATCTGAAAATATGTTGTTCCAGGGACCCCCCCCCCCAGAAGCAAAGATTTGAGTTAAAAACGTTCGCTCTGAAAGAATATATATTCAAAGAATTGCGTCACATTTTCACGATTTTTCAAAAATAGCAGACCTACAAGCTCGTAGCGTGGCACTCGGTGCCGCGCTATGAGCTTGTAGATCTGCAATTTTTCAACAGCTGAAGCATAACATAATGCTTGAAACACATGGGCTAAACGTACTCTGTGTCACATTGGCAATGAGAGCCTCGTGCTAAACAACACCGGAATGTAAAAGTGTCTAATAGTGTGTTGTGGAGATCACACAGGACTAGTTCAATTGAGCAGTCTGACGTCATTTAAGCATCCTACCTGCTGGGACCATTCTGAATTCCCATAGACGTGTTTAATATCGTGTCAAATACGAACTGTATTGCAAAAAATAATAGAAAACGCTAGTGTTACTGCCGCCAAATTAGTTACATTTTCACCAGAAACAGACTGTAATCAAATATGATTATTATCGTAAACAATACAGAGCCACCTCCCTGACAATATCGCCAGGACCCAATATTATTCGCCCTAGAAACATTACTTCCGTGACCCTGGGGTATATACTGTATGTACGAGTGACGTCAGGAATTCGGGACTCTATTAGGCCCTAGTATAGGCCTGTTTGAATCAATGATTACACCAAAGACATCTCCAAAAGACTCAGCAGCCAAATGGTGACATCTCAGAACCACCGCCCTGGACAGCCAGTATCAAAGCATTGGCTCATGTAACATATCGTCGCTGTCGGGCAGAAACCTTGTATCTCCAAATTTCAAAATGGTAACTGGTGCATTTATATAGCGCCTTTATCCAAGGCGCTTTACATAGATTGTGCATTACATTCACCCATTCACACACACATTCATACACCGATTGCGGCGGAAGCCATGCAAGGTACCAACCAGCACATCGGGAGCAATTTGGGGTTCAGTGTCTTGCCCAAGGACACTTCGACATGTAGACAGGAGGAGCCGGGATTCGAACCGCCGACCCATGGATCATTGGACGACCTGCTCTACCTCTTGAGCCACAGTCGCCAACTTTTTATGATTCTTCGTCACTTAACAGGTTCCGTCCATCCGACGTGTCCACACGTCATAAGCAATCCAACCGACGGGTTGCAATGACGCGTGTACACGTCCTAGCGCATCTTCAATGAGAAGAATATTCTGAATTTGTTACTCCAAGGCCACCATGCGCTTCGCTTTTCGTTCATGCGCGGCCCGGTCCGGTCTGTTTACCGC
This sequence comes from Electrona antarctica, assembly GCF_951216825.1. NCBI lineage: Eukaryota > Metazoa > Chordata > Actinopteri > Myctophiformes > Myctophidae > Electrona > Electrona antarctica. The sequence continues at coordinate 52,177,848 of NC_136806.1, forward strand.
TGCAGAAAGAATGCCTCGTCTCTCCTAATCCAGGGCGCTCTCCGTGGTTTTGATCTGATGGATATACCAAGCTCTTCATTTCTGACTCGATTGATTATTTAGCGATAATATTGAAACGAGAGAATGGTAAGCAAGCAAAAAAATATCTCTTTTTTTTTCAGAACAGAAGGGGGAGGGGGCTTTACAGAGTAAAAGCGACCATGTCTTCCCGGCACCCCAGAGCTCCTATTTTGAAGGAATCCCGGGGCTGATTGTGTTTTAATGCCCTACTTCGTCGTACAAGAGTGTAAGGACACTCGTGTGTGTCAGGAGTTGTGAGCGTGTATAGATCTGCTATTTTCACTATCTCTGAACAATTGCATTCCATTTCCTAAAACCAAAACCGTTTTGGACACACACGGTTTCTGCCCCAACAGTGAGGACTTGTTTGCGGTACAGTGTTGTGACTGTATACAGTATGTGTTGATGAGGTGTGACTGTATACAGTATGTGTTGATGAGGTGTGTACAGTACACCTACTGTACCACATCCTTTAAGACTGACATCACTCTTTCACTGTCTCCTGTGACACATGTCGAAAGACCTGTCAAATAGCTTCCAACCAAGACAATCGCCTCTTTGTTACACGCACACACACGCACACGCCCACACACACACAGTGCGTGTGCATTACACGCAAGCACTATGGAACGTATTGTAAACAAACATGTGCACAAATGCACACAATTCATACACATGCAGTGAGTCCTACAAATCCTCTGTGATAGTCAGCACACGCACACGCACGCACGCACGCACGCACGCACGCACGCACGCACGCACGCACGCACGCACGCACGCACGCACGCACGCACGCACGCACGCACGCACGCACGCACGCACGCACGCACACGCACACACACACACACACACACACACCACACACACCTTTCTGCTTACACCTGCAGCTGCCCAGCGGTCATCATTTCCTGACTCCAGCCTATTATCGAGCCTTTCTCCACAACAATGCCCCCGCTTTCTATTACCAACTCTGTTTACCAAACAGCTCTGCTGGGTTCTCACCAAACCTGCTGGCTCATCATCATTGTGTAGGTTCCGTCTTTCCTTTTAAAAAAACGTTGATACGTTGATGATGTCAAGGCGACGCGAAGCTCCACAACAACAACCCCGGGGCTAATATAGTGGTGCACCCTATATACGGCACGCTAGCAAAAAAATGATGCTGCTGCTGAGAGTTACTTAGCGTATAGTCGTCTGTCTGCTAGCACTGACTGCACACACCCTCTAACGCAAGCATTTCTGATGCAAGTCTTCTCTGTAGTCAGCTGAATCACTTAACAGCCCAAGTCAGCCCGAGAGAGAGAGAGAGAGAGAGAGAGAGAGAGAGAGAGAGACAGAGTGTGTGTGTGTGTGTGTGTGTGTGTGTGTGTGTGTGTGTGTGTGTGTGTGTGTGTGTGTGTGTGTGTGTGTGTGTGTGTGTGTGTGTGTGTGTGTGTGTGTGTGAGAGAGAGAGAGAAGGGACAAGGAGATAAGACAGAGAGAGTAGGGAGGAGGGAGATGAAAGCAGAAGGTAAAGAGAGAGAGAGGGGGGGTGAGAGAAAGAGGGGGACAAGAAGAGTTGACAGAAAGAGACCGTGCGTGCGTGTGCTAGTGTGCTAGTGCGTGCGCGTGTGCGCGCATGTGTGCGAGCCTTGACTGCAGAGTGCATGGAGCTCTCATCGCTGTATGACCTCATAAAGCAGGGACAGAAGGAGAGAGAGAGGGAGAGAGAGAGAGAGAGAGAGAGAGAGAGAGAAGGAGTGAAGGAGCGAGTGACATAGGGAGAGTATGAGAGTCAGACATAGAGAGATGCTCCACAGATGCGTGCACTGTAAAAATCGGAGTGTACACAAATGAAAATGGCAGCAGGTCTCAGGATATTGCAGAGAGAGAGAGAGAAGAGAGAGAGAGAGAGAGAGAGGAGAGAGAGAGAGAAGAGAGAGAGAGAGGAGAGAGAGAGAGAGAGAGGAGAGAGAGAGAGAGAGAGAAGAGAGAGAGAGAAGAGAGAGGAGAGAGAGAGAGAGAGAGAGAGAGAGAGAGAGAGAGAGAGAGAGAGAGAGAGAGAGAGAAAGAAGAGAAGAGAGAGAGAGAGAGAGAGAGAGAGAGAGAGAGAGAGAGAGAGAGAGAGAGAGAGAGAGAGAGAGAGAGAGAGAGAGAGAGAGAGAGAGAGAGAGAGAGAGAGAGAGAGAGAGAGAGAGAGAGAGAGAGAGAGAGAGAAAGAAGAGAAGAGAGAGAGAGAGAGAGAGCGAGAGAGCGGGAGAGAGAGTAAAAATGTAAAAAAACACATGGACAATAATAATAATAATCTCCAGTTTCCCCTTTGATTGACTGCCTTACTGCCATAAAGTCTTGGATGTCGAATAACTTTCTTATGTTAAATAACGATAAAACTGAAATTGTTGTATTTGGACCAAAATCCCACAGAGAGAACCAAATCCAGCTTTTAAATTCACATGGCTTACAGTGCTCCCCTGAGGCTAGAAATCTGGGAGTTTTATTTGATTCTGATCTAAACTTTTCAAAGCACTTCACTAACATCACAAAAACAGCCATCTACCAAATCAGGAATATTGCAAAAATCAGATAATTTCTTTCATTCAGCGATGCACAAACCCGTATGCATGCCTTTGTCACAAACCATCTGGACTACTGTAATTCTCTTTTTTCTGGACTCCCAAAAAAATCTATCAATCGCCTTCAACTAGTTCAAAACACAGCAGCTAGAAAAAAACATACCCCCCTTCACATTCCCGTTGGATATCTGACATACTATATTTTTTAAAATTGGAAAAAATTAAATATACATTGCGTGGCTCAATCTCCAAATTCAGTAGAGCATGGCAGCCTTTTCTATCTCATGTTGACCGTCTTACACTTGTGCCCCCTGATTGAACCTGAATAGCTGTCGCCTGACTAGCCAACCTGTCTTGTCTGGATGATGTTTGTGACCAAGAACTGCTTTGTACATTGACTATATTGGAGTGGGGTTTTTATTTTAATTTTATTTTTATATATGTATATGTATGTTTTGTTTTGTTCTGAATGTTCTTTGGTTGTCTTGATTTGGAATTTGTGTGTTGTTTGTGTTTCAGTTTTTGTTGTATGTGTTACTCTGTTTGTATTTCTCAAGTTACTGCTATACTTGTAAAAAACAAAAAATTAATAAACAGAACATTAAAAAAAAAAACACAGCAGCTAGAGTTCTTACAAAAACCAGGAGATATGACCACAATATTATTACTCCTGTTCTCGCCTCACTGCATTGGTTACCAGTCGTTTTTAGAATTGCCTTTACAATTTACAATTTACAATTTAGGCATTTAGCAGACGCTCTTAATCCAGAGCGACTTACATTAGGCAAGAACAAAAGTATGGGAATACATCACATATATAAAATGCATTTATCAAGAAACATGCGTAAGCTAAGAACGTAACTAGAACATATCTATATAATGACACTATACATATTAAATATACATATATACTATACTATGCTATACATATGTACTATGATGTGCTATGACTACATACAATGCAATTATTGTGCTGTCTACATGACATGCTATAAGTCTGTTTCAAATGCTATCTAAGTCTAAAAAGTGCTATCTAAGGGGGTAGGATAAGTGCTATGGGCCATGATGGAGTCTGAAAAGGTGGGTCTTCAGACTACGGCGGAAGATTGGGAGTGATGCTGCAGTTCTGATTGCAACGGGGAGTGCATTCCACAGTTTTGGGGCCAGAAGGGAGAAGAGTTTGGGACGTGTGGAGCGTTGTCCCGGCGTTTTTAGTGAGGGTACTTCCAGCTTTCCTGCGTTGGCTGATCTGAGTGCGCGGGAGGGTTTGTAGGGTTCAATCATGCTTGCAAGATATGGGGGAGCCATACCTTTGGTTGCTTTGAATGCCAGCATCAGAGTTTTGTATTCTGTGCGGGCAGCGACTGGGAGCCAGTGCAGGGAGCGGAGCAGGGGGGAGACATGTGAGAATTTTGGCTGGTTGAAGACCAGACGAGCTGCGGCGTTTTGGATCAGTTGGAGAGGCTGGAGAGCTGCTAGGGCTCCACTGCTGTGGAACCAACTACCACTGGAACTTAGACAGAGTGGTCTAGGGCTCCACTGCTGTGGAACCAACTACCACTGGAACTTAGACAGAGTGGTCTAGGGCTCCACTGCTGTGGAACCAACTACCACTGGAACTTAGACAGAGTGGTCTAGGGCTCCACTGCTGTGGAACCAACTACCACTGGAACTTAGACAGACCACTTCAGTGGTCTAGGGCTCCACTGCTGTGGAACCAACTACCACTGGAACTTAGACAGACCACTTCAGTGGTCTAGGGCTCCACTGCTGTGGAACCAACTACCACTGGAACTTAGACAGACCACTTCAGTGGTCTAGGGCTCCACTGCTGTGGAACCAACTACCACTAGAACTTAGACAGACCACTTCAGTGGTCTAGGGCTCCACTGCTGTGGAACCAACTACCACTAGAACTTAGACAGACCACTTCAGTGGTCTAGGGCTCCACTGCTGTGGAACCAACTACCACTAGAACTTAGACAGACCACTTCAGTGGTCTAGGGCTCCACTGCTGTGGAACCAACTACCACTGGAACTTAGACAGACCACTTCAGTGTCCACTTTTAAAAAACTCTTAAAAACCCACTAATATAGAAAGGCTTTTAATGAGTTTGAATGAACGCCCAGTTTCTGCTTTCTCTTTTTATCTTGTCTTTCATTATTTTTGTATTTTGTATTTTATTAATTTCCATTGTTGATTTGAATTGCCTGTTTATGTATTGTATGTGAAGCACTTTGTAAACTTGTTTTTAAAAAGTGCTATACAAATAAAGTTATTATTATTATTATTAATCACCATAAGCATTGGGGGAGAACGTTCTTATGTGTTGTATAGTCTGATGGCGGTTGGCAGTGGTGGAAAGTAACTAAGTACTTTTACTTAAGTATACTGTACTTAAGTACAATGTTGAGGTATTTGTACTTTACTTGAGTATTTCCAATTTCCAGTACTTTTACTCCACTACATCTCAGAGCCAAAATGTGTACTTTTACTTCACTACAATTATTTGAAAACTTTAGTTACTTTGGCGATTTTAATTTTGATTAGAAAACACATTAACCAATTCAACCCTATACATTTCGGCCATTTGAAAATAGCCGATCTACAAGCTCACAATGTGTCGCAACGCCACACATTGTGAGCTTGTAGATCGGCTATTTTCAAATGGCTTGTAGATCGGCTAAGGAGAGTCGACTCGATTAATCGGCATCGGTTCGATTAATCAATCAGACCGATTTAATTAATCGGTCCGATTAATCGGTCTGTCTATACAGATAAACAAGCCCAAAGTAACAGCTTGAACAGATCTACAAGCTCACAATATTAAATATAAAAGGTATTTAAGTTAACTCTGACTTGCCTAGAAGCCTGCAGTGCACCCTGTTACATGTATTTTTCAGAATGGACAAAATTATTATAATCTTTCCATACAGAATGAGATCATATTGGCATCGGTAATATCGGTTATCGGCCATAACAGCAATTAATTATATCGGATATCGATATCGGCCAAAATATCTCATCGGCACATCCCTATAGTCTATACTGCTCTGTGTTCATCCCTATAGTCTATACTGCTCTGTGTTCATTCTCTATACTGCTCTGTGTTCATCCCTGTAGTCTATACTGCTCTGTGTTCATTCTCTATACTGCTCTGTGTTCATCCCTGTAGTCTATACTGCTCTGTGTTCATCCCTATAGTCTATACTGCTCTGTGTTCATCCCTATAGTCTATACTGCTCTGTGTTCATTCTCTATACTGCTCTGTGTTCATCCCTGTAGTCTATACTGCTCTGTGTTCATCCCTATAGTCTATACTGCTCTGTGTTCATCCCTATAGTCTATACTGCTCTGTGTTCATCCCTATAGTCTATACTGCTCTGTGTTCATCCCTATAGTCTATACTGCTCTGTGTTCATTCCTATAGTCTATACTGCTCTGTGTTCATCCCTACAGTCTATACTGCTCTGTGTTCATTCTCGGAGGGAAGGTGAGCCTACGACTAAAGGGTCTTGCAAATGGGGAGCGATAAAACGCGCCTATAGTTCATTTTCAATGAGACCTGCGTTGTTGCTCGGAGAAGTCGCGGAGCGACAACGCAAGCGTATTTACGTGAGCGCGCCGCGGTCCCGTGAATTTGTTGCGCGTGTGCTCGTTACGTGCACACGCCCGCAACTCACCAGACCTGGATTCGGTTTAGCTTTTTTTTACACTTGCGTTGTTGCGCCCCTCTTGAGCAGACCTGTGTTGATCCAGGCAACAACGCCTGAGTTCCTCGCTTCACGTTTGCAAGGTCCTTTAAGGTACACACTCTGTCCTGCAAGTAAGGCCTTCAAACTAAAATAAGACAGTGGCAGAGCAAGGACGTGAATAATTGAAGGCACAAAACAGAGAAAGCAAGTAAGATCTTAACCCATTAAGACCTGTGGCCAATTCTAAATATGTTTACTAAAAACGTATGTTGCTATATCTTGAGATAAAGAATCAAAGAATAAAGACACGTGCACGTGCCTTTCTTGACCTGAAGTTTATATACCACAAGTGGTGCTCAAACTATTTCATGTCAAGGACCCCCCACAATTATTATTATTATGTATTTTCAAGGCAATTCAAGGCATTCAAACACAGTTAGAAGAACTAATTATCCTAGCACTAATTAACAAATTACATGTAGTGTGAAGGCTTCACTTACATTTTTCAGCCTTCTGCTGCAGTCTGTCGGCCTGGAAGGAAGATATAGGAAGAGAGACAGAGAGAGACAGAGAGAATGAGAGGAAGAGGGGGGGGGGGGGGGGGGGAGGTTGGAAGAAAAAGGTTGTTGACTTGATGATCATTGATGAAATTATGTCATGTTAAGAAAACAAAACAATAACAAATACAAGGAAGGAAGACGATTCATCTTGGCTCTCGGTCTCACTCTCACGCACACCGTTAACAAGAGCAAGGAAACTAACCCTATTCCAACCTCTCCAGAGCCCACTGTACACAAAACAATCTAATATAAGTGTAGCTGTTAGGCAGATGCTCTCTCTCTCTCTCTCTCTCTCTCTCTCTGTCATTGCAACTCATCCAAGGCCCATTCACACACATACCAGTCTCAACATGGATACAGGGAGAGAGCTAGACGCTAGAGCAAGACAGAGAAAGGGCACTGTCTGTATACACACATTAATATCCAGTAGTACATATACTGTTCGCACGCATACGCGCAAACGCGCGCACACGCACACGCGCACGCTCGCTCCGGTCGGAGCGGAAATGACTTCCAAAATGATTCCCCTCTTTTTAAAATGTATTTTGTTTTGGTATAATCGTTTTGTTCCTTATAGCATAATAATGGGTTTTGTATGTCCATCTTTTATTCTAACTCATAGCAAGACTCAACTAATTTATTTCCATTATTTAGGGGAACAAAAACAATGCGAACAAGCCAACCGGAACCCGGTTCTTTTTCTCCCCTTTTTTCTGAACCGGGATCACACGGGAGAGCTTATAGAACGAACACCAGGCTTTTCCTCCACGGTGGGACGCCCTGGTGACACGCGAGGTTTACATACATACATACTGTACATACATGACATGACACCAGAGGGGGGGGGGGGTCGGGGGGGGGGGGGGGGGTCGGCTGCTCCACAGATGTGTACAGAAAGTATGTGAAGGAAAAGAAGAGAGACAGAGGAGAATGATGATGACAGACTCTTGTCTGAAATGAGGACAGCTCTCAACGTTTTAAAAGCTGTAAATCAACAGGCGAAAAAACAGACCCCACGATAGAGCGGTCTGGAAACAACACACACAGAGCGAGAGAGAGAGAGAGAGAGAGAGAGAGAGAGAGAGAGAGAGAGAGAGAGAGAGAGAGAGAGAGAGAGAGAGAGAGAGAGAGAGAAAAGTGCACGAGAAAACAATTTCTGTTCGCTGTGAAGGAGGATTGACTGAGAGCTGCAGTGCAATCAAACTGGAGCACTGGTGTTCCTATACGAGGTTCCACTTCTTGTAAAACACCCTCGCGTTGACAGGGTTAAACCAAGTTCCTAGTACAGTGCACTCTGTCATTCCTAAAACTGCCAAGGTTCCCAAGGTCAGTGTAGACATCAATCAAACCAGAAACAGAGAAAAGTACGTGTATAGACAAAGAAGAAGCGAAAGAAATGAGAGAAATTAAAGACGGGAAGAAGGAAAGGCAAAAAGAGAAGAGAGGATCGAATGAGGGGGGGGGGGGGAACAGGAGGATGCGTTTTTAGAAGTGGCGAGTCTGGAAAAAACAATTTGAGGAATTGTTAAACAAAATGAGAACGGAGAGTGCTTATTTTCTCGCCGAGGACCACGTCAGTTTGTTTAAAATCACAGAGAGCACCCGGTGGCGACTTGACCGCTCTCCACGTAATGACAATGTTCCAAGAGTTCAAGTGCAGCTCTCAGGGCCCGGCCGTGTCATTCACACTTCTCTCTCTGTCTCTCCGTCTGCTATACTATCCAATACAGCTTTTAACACTTATACTGCCACCTGCTGGACGCACAGCCAACCTCAGACTGCCGAGGCCATTTCAATGCTGCACACGCTGGACCCACATCCTGTTTGGGGCGTCCATGTTTAATGCTACATAAATGGTAAATGGTGCATTTTATATAGCGCCTTTATCCAAGGCGCTTTACATAGATTGTGCATTACATTCACCCATTCACACACACATTAATACACCGATTGCGGCGGAAGCCATGCAAGGTACCAACCAGCACATCGGGAGCAATTTGGGGTTCAGTGTCTTTCCCAAGGACACTTTGACATGTAGACAGGAGGAGCCGGGATTCGAACCGCCGACCCATGGATCATTGGACGACCTGCTCTACCTCTTGAGCCACAGTCGCCCATAAATAGCGTCAATGCTAGCAAGCTAAAATTAAGCCATCCTTGCTCTAGAAAGCGCCAATGTTTCCATCTAGACCACCAGCAAAGACCTCCGAACATCGCACGTTTCATCCAAACCATGGAGAGCTCCGTAGATTTTGAGTTATTCAGCTTTTTAGTCAGCCTGTATAATGGGAGGCGGACGGCACTGTGGTTGCGCAACACGGTCTAGGATCGCAAAAGAAGGAAAGGCCAAGCCAAAATAATAATGAAAAAATAGAAATCAGCGATCCGGTTTGATATCAATAATAAATCTTATCAGACGGAACATTACGCCAGAAGCAGTTGCTAGTTGGATTCCTTCTGACGGAACGTTCCGCCAGGAGCAGTAAATCTGATAATAACCAAAATCAATGATCCGCAGCGTTGAGAGCTTGTAGATCAGCTATTTTCGGGGCGCAAACCCAGCAGTCTATTTACTGGAGATGCGGTGTGTACAACATGGATTTCGAGACAAATTAGTTTAAAAAAAAAAAATCTCCTGAATGCTGCCTTCCGGTATATGGCATGGAAAGGAGAGGGAGGGGCTTTTGCATTTCTTTCACCAAAGTAAATGCTGCATTCGTGGTCTGGTAAAAGGGCAGTCGTTTTACAGAAGGGGTAAAAAGGGCAGGGGCCGAAAGCCCCCTTTGATGTCTATGTGTGCACGTGCCTGATCCGGTGGGTGTCTCGAGGGTTTAGGTGTGTCACAATAAACTCACCCAAATTATGGAAACCATTCACTGTCATTCTAATTCTGCTCCTCTGACTACATTGGATTCCTCCAATGTATTAGTAGTAGTAGTAAGTAGCCTTGCAGAGCCATAAGGCTCATAGGGCAGGAGCCTATCTCCTGTTTCTGTATAGCGTGAGGCAGCTTGATGTACAAGTACACCCCCTGGACATGACGCTATAGTATGTCGCAGGGATTTACCCCCAATCCAACCCTCGATGATGAGTGTCAAGCAGGGAGGCACTGGGTCCCATTTTTAGAGTCTTTGGTATGACCCGGCCAGTAGAGTTCTCAAATTCTGCCCGAACCCGAGGGTACCCGACCCGACCCAACGGGTTCGGGCCGAGCCGGGCTGAAATATATGCTAATTGGTAGGGCCGGGTCGGGCTCTCGGGTTGGCGCTGCTAAAGGGGATTTTTTTTTTTTCAATAAAAATGATTCTGTTCTGTCAATCTGTCTTTGTGTATTTATTTATTAATAATGAACAGCAGTGCTGTCAGTGTGTTGTGTTGCTCCGCTGACAGTGACTGGATTGGGAATTTGGGATGTAAAACTTTTGGAGAGAGAGAGAGAACAGCAAGAAAGAAAATAATAGCCTGAATTTACATGACTAAAGGTGTTACACTTACAGCCGCGGCACGGCGGTGCTCAGCAGCACGCAGCAGAGCAGACGCACGGATTCAAGGCAGACAGATAAAGCATTGATTGATTGACTGAATACTTTATTAGCAGTTTACATACAAGCGCAAGACAGTAGGCTACAGTTCAAAATACAAGGTCTGCTTGAGCTTGCCTTGTTCTCATACTAGAATATGATTTGTTTTGTACTACTGCTACTACTGCACAGCGCAAGTGCATGCATGGTCAGTGGCGTCTGTCGCTCACCGAACATAGCAGGTCTGCGACTGCAGTAGAACATGTTTTGGGTTTGTAACTTTGTTTAACTTTGTAGACTAGAAAAGATCTCTGCTCTGCTGATAAAATATAAATTACACGAGCAGCGGCAGCGCCGTCAGGGAGAGAGAGAGAGAGAGAGAGAGAGAGAGAATGAGAGCTACAAAGGGGATTTAACATTCTAGTGCTAAATACCTATTTCGTAGGCCTACTATAACCTATTTCGCGCAGAAGAGAACTTACTAAGTTAACATTATGTTTTCAACAACTGAACATGATTGTGATGTTTCCATTTAGAAAACTATTATAATGTCCGTTGACTCCATTCTCTCTCTCACTCGCGAGTCGCAACATGGCGCTGCCTGCGCAGTGCGCACACTAACAATCTTTTTTTTTTTTTTTTTCTCTCGGGTTTTGTCGGCTTTTCGGGCCTAAAATGATGAGAACTGTTCGGGCCGAGCCGGGCCTCGGGCTGGCCCAGTCGGGCCCAGTTAGAGCCGGGCTTTAATTTTCAGGCCCGTTGAGAACTCTACCGGCCAGGGATTGAACCCCGACCTCCCAGTCTCAGGGCGGACACTCTAACCACAAGGCCACTGAGCAATCCACTGTATTGCTTCTAACTTTATATGTAAATATTATATATTTATTTGGTTTATGGTTGCTTGTACAGCTTGTTGCGTGTTGCTCTATGTCTCAATTCTCTCAAAGTGGACCACGATGGAAACTACCTTTGGGCGGCGGTGGCTCAGGGGTAGAGTGCCTGGATGGCAACCGCAAGGTTGCCAGTTCGAACCCGGGCTCCCCCAGAGTTACTGTCGAAGTGTCCTTGAGCAAGACACTGAACCCCTAATTGCTCCCGATGTGCTAGTTGGTGCCTTGCATGGTTTCCGCTGCCATCGGTGTATGAATGTGTGTGTGAATGGGTGAATGTAATGCACAATCTCTGTAAAGCGCCTTGGATAAAGGCGCTATATAAATGCACCATTTACCATTTACCATTTTTGGCTTTTTTGTGCATAATCCACCTTGGCGTAATTTAAAGGGTGACATTGTTGTGATTTTCTTTTAAACTGCCAATAAAAGTATTCAATTCGATTCTATGGAAGTCAGATTCAAGAACATTCTAGTCACATTTAAGTGCTTTCCCAGCAGAATTGATTTCTACACCAATAACATCAATTCAACCAATTTCAAAGCCTCAATCGAAAATACAGCATTAAAATGTGGGAATATCCAAGGACTCCCAGCACCTGTTTGTTGTGCATGGATTATGAGATGAGGTGAAAGTACCAGCATGGGGTTAAGTCTTCTCCTCTCCAGTGTTGTTTTTGGCAGCATATTTTTATTTTAGTTTTAGTCATAGTCTCTTGAATAGTTTTCATATAGTTTTAGTTTTAGTCACCCGGAATGTTTTAGTGTTAGTCTAGTTTTAGTCGACTAAACATTATACGATTTTAGTCGACTAAATATACAGTTGATTTAGTCGACTTAAATGTGTTTTGGCGGGCCTTGATGCCGTCGTAATGACGTGTTGTGAGCTTGTAGATCGGCTATTTTCAGCATGCAACCAAGTGGTCTCTTGTCCACTAGTCCCTTCCTATAACATTTTAGTCTAGTTTTTATTTGTTGACGGAATTGTCAGTATATATAGTCTTAGTTTTAGTCATCATAGCTTAGTTTTCATTTAGTGTCCATTTAGTTTTCCTAAGTGAAAAAAAGGTAGTCGACGAACATTCTTCGTCTTGGTTTTAGTCGATGAAAACAACACTGCTCCTCTCGTTCTCTCGGCTGACCAATCAACACACAGGAGCCACGTTGCTCTGTCTGACTGTCTGCTGCCTCTCTACAAGCATCACTTTATGGGACAAAACAACAAGGTATGGTATGAGGTGAGCTCATTGGGAGCATACCTAGAGGTCCTCTCTGTCTCTTTTAAAAGGTTGGACCATATAAAACACTTCTGCTGTCTTGGACAATACCGTGAGTGGAGGAATGGAATGTGAACCTACTAAATATGATGTCACAATTATGTGAGAAGTGCAATACATGGTTCTGTGTCCCCATTCAAGCTGGCAACTACTCGCTACATCCTAATGAGCATAAAATGACTTGGATGTAAACATTATGTGTTTTACATGAATTCAGGTATATGTCTCCATCTTCTCTCCCCAACCATCTCTCCCCTGTAGCCCCACTAGCCTATAACTCTCTCATTTCTCTCTTGTCCACCCTCCATCTGGACGGTCTTCTCTCTTGTCCACCCTCCATCTGGAGCGCTGCCCCTTCACTTGGACATGGAGCCGTTTCCATCGCTGCGTGGCCACAGAGCGCAGATGTTTCAGCTCTTAGCTCATAGTGACATGGACCACACAATTAGTAATTACTTTCAAACAAATCCTCAAGTCCACAAATACAACACCAGACAGGCTACTCATCTCAACTACACTTTGGGACAAATATTCTACTTTTACTTTTACAACTTTCTTCTCTGAACTTGTTGAAGAACAAACTGAAGGTTGTTCTGATTGACCAAATCACTT